>NC_060070.1:84372226-84676952 GCF_922984935.1 Meles meles
AGAGAGAGGAAGATTTAGCACTGCATTTTCACAGGGCAAGAAATTCCACCTTAGTTCCAATGTGTGTTGGCCTGATGCCTGGGATCTTGTTAAACACATGACCATCACTCTTCTGCCTATTTCTGGCTCTGATTTGTCGCTTCGTGACTCCCTTCCCCTTCTATTAGATACTTGTCAAGTGAGAGAGAATCCTGTAACTCTCAGACTCCAAATACATTTCTCTCATGATGCAAAAGACTTCCAAACTTTAACATCTTTGAAATCATGAAACTACATTAACCCAGAAGATATGACCAGATCTAGTCACTTGCTTTTCATTGTTCATGTCAATAATATTTTGCTCCTCCTTAAATTTTCCTCCAGCTAAACGAGCATTTACAACATTCACGACAGAACTGGGGTGCTGTGGTGATAACAGAGAAGCCAGAATGCAGTCAAGTTAGTTGGTCTATTTTGGTTCAGATTTTGTACGATAGAAAAAGACTGCTAAGATACATGTGACTAACATTAACCCATTGAAAGAGCCAAACTTTCTTTTTCTCTCTCTCTCTTTTTTTTTTGTTTATTTTCAGTGTAACAGTATTCATTATTTTTGCACAACACCCAGTGCTCCATGCAGTACGTGCCCTCCCTATTACCCACCACCTGGTTCCTCAACCTCCCACACCCCCGCCCCTTCAGAACCCTCTGGTTGTTTTTCAGAGTCCATAGTCTCTCATGGTTCATCTCCCCTTCCAGTTTCCCTCAACTCCCTCTCCTCTCCATCCCCCCATGTCCTCCGTGTTCTTTGTTATGCTCCACAAATAAGTGAAACCATATGATACTTGACTCTCTCTGCTTGACTTATTTCACTCAGCATAATCTCTTCCAGTCCCGTCCATGTTGCTACAAAAGTTGGGTATTCATCCTTTCTGATGGAGGCATAATACTCCATCGTGTATATGGACCACATCTTCCTTATCCATTCATCCGTTGAAGGGCATCTTGGTTCTTTCTACAGTTTAGAGCCAATCTTTCTTAAATAGTCACCTCTCCTTTGTTGGAGACAAGTATGTCTTGTCACAATTTGGCTGCCTAATTTTAGCTCCAACTAGGGTTTGTTTAGTCACAAAGCTAACTGTTTTCAGATTAATTTTGAAGATAGTCTTCCTCACTAGTTTATAAGCTCTATGAAGTCAGTTTCCTCTTTATCTCTATTTCCTTTCCAGGTTCCTCTTTTGCTACCCGTTTGGATCACTTGATGTGGAGTCCTGGGTGTTTTCTCTTGTAATTCTGCATACTTTCCTTGGATGAACCCATCTTTTTCCATGGTTGAATTAACTTCTATATGACCACAAGTCCTTCTATTTATCATTAGTTCACCCATTTGTCCAACTTTCCACTGGAAGTCTCTCAATGTCTCACTTGCACCTCATAATGGCCATCTCCCATTTCTGTTCTCCCAGAGTTCCTTAGCCCTAGGAATTGTATTACTATCCAGCAAGTCACCTAAGCCCCTCTGTCAGGATAAAGTTTTTGTCCTGTTAGTTTCTCGTCACTTTCAGTCCTTGTATCTGGGGAAGAAGAGAGCTAGCAGAGTAACACCAAAGTTATAATCTGAAGCAAGGAGGGGAAGGAAGAGATGTGCCTGTGATGTGAGTGCAGTACTCTGAGAAATAATGGGATCCAAGACTGCTCCCCCAGGATGGAGCCAGAACTGCTTCTGACAAAGGGGAATTGGAATCTCATGGGCCTTAGCCACAAGAAGCAAATGTAAGATGGATCCTGAACTGTCAGAATAGGAAGAGAAAGGAAAGAGGTGCTGGGCATCTATCTGAGGCTAACTTTGATTTGAAACAGAAAAAAAAATGTTTTTCACTGCTCTGGACTTCAATCAGATGACTAACTCAGTAAGGCTAGTTTCTTTTTGGTAATGGACTAAGCCTGCTTGACTTCCCAAATACCAGGGAACGTGTCAGAGAAGGGTTATATCAGAATTCTCTGGGTCACTGTTGATCCTTCCTTCTTCCTCATTTCAGCATCCAGTTGGCTACTAAAATCTATAAATTCTTTCTCTCAAATCTTTTTGAAACAGTCCAACTCTTCGCAATACACACTAATAATCTCTTAGTCAAAGGCAGAATGGTCTCCTATGTAGATTCCTGTAACAACCTGTTAACTGGCTTCACTTCCTTTAGCTTTGATCCCTTTGAACTTATCCTCTGCAGGACAGCCACCACCGCCTCTGATCAGGCCATTCCCCTACTTGAAATTCTTCTGTAGCTTCCTACTACCCTCTAGATCAAGTAAATTCTGACCTCCTTTTAGGTTGTCAAAAGTGCTCTGCCTCTTCTCAGAGACTTTCAATATTTTCCCTTTCTTAGTCCAGAAGAAAATTCCCCGTTTTTACTTCACCAATGGCAACTCATCTCTCCACTATATTCCTGTAACTACTGTTGAGAGACTTTCCTAATATCTTCCATTCCCTGCCCCATATTAGATTAGATGGTGTTGTTTCTATAGCAACTTGTACTCAACCCCTCCCTCATACATTGTACCTATACTTAGTTTTAAATTAATTTTTAAAATAGTCTTCCCTACTAGCTTATAATCTCTATGAATTCAGGATTCATGATATCTTGCTTGCTAAGCACAATTCTTGACTTAAAATAAAAAATGAACACATATCCTACTAAATCCGAGGGCGATCTCACTAGTTACTGTCAAGAAAATGTAGACCATATTAAGATGAGCTTTGACATTACCTGGTGATGACTTTTAACATAATAATTAAAATAATCTTATCAAAGGACCAAATAAGGTGTTAACTTCTACTAATCTTGCATATTTGACGTCACCCTGAACTATAGTATTCATATATTCAGACTCTCTAGGGAGCACCTGCATATGCCAGGTTCTGTACTAGGTACTGGGGAACAGAAGTGGACTAAATAAGATTTTTCAAGTAACTATTATTTATGCTTTCATAGGACTTCCATCCTAGTTAGGGTAGACAGATAACAAACTAATAAATATAAATGAGAAAATGTTATTAAATAAGAGCAATGAATAAAACATAATAGGGCACCAGAGTAGAGAAGGGGGGAGTTACAGTATTATTAATGGGAAAGATAGTATTGGAGTTGGGATCTGAAAGACAAGAAGATGTTAGGGAAGATCAGGCAGAGGCAAGAGCAAGGCCTCTTCCCAAAGAGGAGGTACTATTTTTAAATCTCCATTTATAGATGAGGAAACAGAGACTTAGAGAATGTTAAGTAATTTGTTCAAGATCATGTAGTTAACAAATGTCACAGCCAGACTAGATAGCCTTTGATTTCACCACCAGCCTGTGCTACTACCACTGGCTTTGGCACTTCCATATCCTTATGACCAGGGTCCTTGGATGGCCTTTGGCTGCTCTCTGTCACACTGAAGTGTCCTGTGACATAAAATTGCCTCTGATTTCCTACCATGTCTCCTCTGTCCTTGGTGCTCCCATTCCTTTATTATGCTGGAGCTCAGCTAGGAGTCTTAGAGAAAAACAATCTGATTAATTGAATTCTTACAAAGTTGTGAGTGAAAGCTCTTACTTAAAAAAAAATGTGTTTTTATTTTAAAGGGGGAATTTTATTCAGGACGTGTCCATGGTTTTAGAATTTTCCCAGAGGTCTTCTGTTATCAGTTGTCTCATTTAAAACTCCCTCTCTGAAGTAAATTTATATCCATTATTTAGCTCAGGGAGCTGATGCTCAAAGAAACTAATATTGGTAATCCCAATAAGCATCTTATTGGTGGAAATTCAAATGGGCAGAATGAAGATGATATCATCTTCAGTGCAGGGAAATGGATTTTAGGACTATGGTCTATTCTGCCTATGCATATACCAATTCTCTTAGTGCAATCATGTTTTCTACACTTCCTTGTCAGTATGTGCTTCTTCCTGTGGTCAGGACTATTTCTTCACTAATCCCCACATGCTCTGCATTGACTCTTCCCTGATGCTGTTGCTCATGCTACTTCTCCATCACAGGAACTTCTCAGCCATCTTTACCACATTCTTAAAACCAGGTTTTTCCGCAAGGCCCTGCTCAAACACAGTGCTGTTATGAGCCTTCCCAACCAGGCCTGATAAATTAGAGTCCACCAGATCAGTCAGGGCCCATGGCAAACTGATTAGCAAATTATTTTCAATATAATCTTTCCTCTTATTTTTTTTTTTTGCCATTTCTTCCCCATCCTCCTTTTCTATCAAACTCTTCACTTTGAGTCGATAGCACACTAACCAGCACTTGGTCACATGGCATTAAATTATTTTCTTGTTTCATACGTTTTTGGTTCACTTGCCCAGTTCAGCTATAGATTACGGTACTTTGCTTTATACTTAGTTCTCTAGCTTTTTGATTTCACGACTCCTTTACATCCTTTTTTCTTTTTAAAAAGATTTTATTTATTTATTTGACACACACAGAGAGAGAGAGGGCGAGAGAGCGAGCACAAGCAGGAAGAGTGGCAGAAGCAGAGGAAGAAGCAGACTCCCCACTGAGCAGGAAACCCAACATGGGGTTTAATCCCAGGGTCCTAGATCATGACTTGAGCTGAAGGCAGACACTTAACCAACTGAACCACCCAAGCACCCCAGCCCCTTTATATTCTTATATGCTGTTAAGAGCCTAATGATTCTGATCACCAATTCCAGTGTGGGGAGCAGGGTTTTTCAGCACCACCAAGTAATTTTCTGACACCAGTTGGATGTCCTACAATCCAACTTAATTGACACTACATGGAGATGGCATCAGATCACACAGGTTAAGAGTTCAGTCCTACAAGACTCCCTCCCCTGCCTTCAGACGCCAATTTCAAGTTATTACCTGTGCCTCTGATTGACTGGCTATATGTTGGACATTCAGTTAATTTGCTGGCATGGTCTCAAAGAACACAGGAAAACATTTTACTTACTAGATTGCTGGTTTATTAGAAAAGGGTATAGCTCAGAAACAGCCAGATCGAAGAGAAGCATATAAATTATAGGGAAAGGATGTGGAGCTTCCATGTTCTCTCTCAGCACCCACTCTTCCTAAATCTCCATGTGTTCACCAGTCCAGAAGCTCTATGAACCCTGTCCTTTTGGGTTCTAATGGAAGATTAATAACATGAGTCATTAAATCATTGGCCATTGGTGATTGAACTCAACTTCCAGCCTCTCTCTTCTTTTCAGAAATCAGGGGTAGGACTGAAATTTCCAACCTTCTAGTAATGATTGGTTTCCCCATCCTTAGGTGAGGTCCAAAAGTCACCTCATTAATATAACAAAAGACATCTTTATCACTCTCATCACTTATGAAACTGACAAGGGTTTTAGAAGCTCTTTGCCACAAATGAAGACAAAGAGCAAAAACACATATTTCTTATCATAATTCACAATATCATGAACCCTAAAGAGGTTTGTTTATGTAGTATCTGTTGATATTTATCATGTTAGAAATGAAAACTGATAAATAACACTCATTTATTAATTTACTAAAAAATAAATCCACTACATGTTAACATAAATAACATATTTTTATAAAACATAACTGTATTTTCCAAAACACAATGATCTCAGTGAGAAGAGTGCATTATTCTATATTTTCTCAAGTCTCTTTAATATCTGGCTTTAAAAAAGACAA
Organism: Meles meles; assembly: GCF_922984935.1. Classification (NCBI taxonomy): domain Eukaryota; kingdom Metazoa; phylum Chordata; class Mammalia; order Carnivora; family Mustelidae; genus Meles; species Meles meles. Next base: position 84,377,872 of record NC_060070.1, read on the forward strand.
CTAGATTCTCATAACTTCTGCTTTCATTTATTGCAATATCATGTGTTTATACCCTTTGGAAAACTCCACTGTTTGCTTTTACAAGAGTAAGAGTAAAAAAGGCAAATAGTATCTTAGTAATAGTATGAAAATAGTTTTAACTTAATGGTCTCTTCCTAAATGGTTTGAAAGCCCTAGAGTTCTCTGAAGCACATTTTGAGAACTACTTCCTTATACTTATTTCTCCCAGAGTACTAGAAACAAAGTAAATGTTCAATATATACTTATATAGTTATTGAAATTGAAACGAGTTTTAACTTTTTTCTGGTTGCAATGTTGTTTATTTGTTATCCTTGCACATAAAAATATACAGAAATCCATCAGTTTTCAGCCAATTCAGAATTACAATGGTTTACTTTGTGAAGGAATGCACTATCAGTGTGTGGAGGGGTGGGGAGATACAGAACACATGTGCTGCACTGTGTCACATGGACACGGCAGTGCACGCTTGGGTAGGAGAAAGTTGGGACTGCAGGAATTTCAGGAACCTGAGAGAGTGCAGAGGAGTTGATGTGGAGCCATGCTTGGCTTATTACGACAAGAGGTACTTAGTCAATGTGATTTTAATGCTCTAGAGGATGAAGTTGGAGTTGATGACATCTCATGGGTCATGAAAAATCCACTTGTCAGGCTGGGATGAAACCTTGTAGATTGTAATTTCTACTCTAATAACCCATAAACCTCACATGATAGGGCTTATTATTAAAGTATCCTTATAGTTTGTGTAGCAAAGAGTGTAGGTTTAGTAAAAAGCAGATGGAGATAGATGCCAAAAAATTGGGCATACCTCAGCCCCCTTACAAGTTACCTTTGCAGAGGAGCTTACCAATCTGATTTGGCAATGAAAGAGAATCACATAACCAAAGGGCCATGTTGATTTTGACAGTGTGAGCTGTGCCACTGGAGGAAGCTTCTCAGCAGGGCTTCTTCTAATATCCAGATACGAGACTTGCTAACTGAATAGCAAGTGCTACTCAAAGGTGCTTTGAGGGAACTTTCTCTAAATTTCTATTAACAGTAATGAAAAGTTCCACAAGTAAAACAGTATGATAATGGCATTAAAAATAGACACATAGATCAATAGAAGTGAATAGAGAGCCCAGAAATACACCCACACATATATGTTGATTAATATATGGTAAAGAAACAGAATATACAATGGGGGAAAGACAGTTTCTTCAATAAATGGTTTTGGGAAACTGGACAGCCACATGCAACAGAATGAAACTGGACCACTATCTTATGGTATATAAACAGTAAGTAACTCAAAATGGATTTAAAATTGAATAGAAGGTGTGCCTGGGTGTTGCAGTCACTTAAGCACCTAACTCTCCGTTTCAGCTCAGGTCGTGATCTCAGAGTTGTGAGGTCAAACCCCATGTCAGACTTCACACTCAGCTTGGAGTCTGCTTGGGGTTCTCTTTCCTTCTCCCTCTGCTCCTCAGGCCACCCCCCCCACCCCTGTGCTTGCTTGCTTTCTTGCTCTCTCTCTCTAAAATAAATAAATAAATCTTTAAACAAAATTGAATATAAGACTCAAGACTCTAAAACTCCTGGAAGAAAATGTAAGCTCCTTGACATAGGTCATAGTGATGATTTTTTAAAAAAAATCTGACAACAAAAGCAAAAATAAACAAGTGAAACTACAACAAACTAAAAACTTCTGCAGAGCAAAGGAAACCATCAACAAAATGAAAAGACAACTTAGTGAATGGGAGAAAATAATTGCAAATTATACATCTGAGATATATACAGAATATACAGAAAACTCATAACTCAATAGCTAAAAATGCAAACAATCCAATTTAATGGGCAGAAGATCTAAATAGATATTTTTCCAAAGCAGATCTACAGATGGCCAACAGGTACGTGAAAGGATGCTCAACATCATTAATCATCAGGGAAATGCAAATCAAATCATAATGGTGTATCACCTCACACCTGTTAGAGTAGCTGTTATCAAAAAGACAAAAACTAACAAAGTTTTGATGAGGATATGGAGAAAAAGAACCCTTGTGCACTGTTGGTGAGAATATAGGTTGGTACAAATACTATTGGAAAGACAGTGGAGGTTCCTCAAAAAAATTAAAAATAGAAGTAACATATGAACAGGCAATTCCTCTTTTGGGTATATATCCCCCCAAAATGAAAACACTAATTAGAAAAGGTATATATATCTCTATGTTTACTATGTTTATCACAACATTATTTATAATAACCAAGATATGGAAACAACCTGGGTCCATCAATAGATGAATGGCTAAAAATTTGTAAGATCTATATCTTTTTTTTTTAACATTTTATTTATTTATTTGACACACACACAGAGATCACAAGCAGGCAGAGAGGCAGGCAGAGAGAGAGGGGGAAGCAGGCTCCCTGCCAAGCAGAAAGCTCAATGCAGGGCTCAATCCCAGGACCCTGAGACCATGACCTGGGCCGAAAGTAGAAGCTTAACCCACTGAGCCACCCAGGTGCCCCAGATCTATATCTTTATCTATATCTATATCTATCTCAAATCTATATCTATAAAATTTCACAATCTTGTTATCCATATATGTGCATATATATAACATATCCTGGAATGTTACCTAGCATAAAAAATAATGAAAGCTTGCCATTTGTGACAACATGGGTTGACCTTGAGGGAATATGTTAAGTGAAATAAGTCAGACAAAGACAAATATTGTATGATCTCTCTTAAATGTAGAAAAGAACAGTAGCATAGCAACCAAAGCTCATACATACATAGAACAGGTTGGTAGCTGTAAGAGGTGGGAGTCTGGGTGGGTGGGAGAAATAAGTAAACTGTTTTTGTTTTTGTTTTGGCTTAAATACATTGAATAAAATTCAAAAGGATCTTGATGAAATCCCAATAGTTCATTTTTGCCTTGCTTCCCTTGCCTTTGCCGATGTTCCTAGGAAGAAGTTGCTGCAGCTGAGGTTGAAGAGGTTGCTGCCTGTGTTCTCCTCACGGATTTTGATGGATTCCTTTCTCACATTGAGGTCCTTCATCCATTTTGAGTCTATTTTCGTGTGTGGTGTAATGAAGTGGTCCAATTTCATTTTTCTGCATATGACTGTCCAATTTTCCCAACACCATTTGTTGAAGAGGCTGTCTTTTTTCCATTGGACATTCTTTGCTCTCTGTTGAAGATTAGTTGACCAAAGAGTTGAGGGTCTATTTCTGGGCTCTCTATTCTGTTCCATTGATCTATGTGTCTGTTTTTGTGCCAGTACCATACTGTCTTGATGATGACAGCTTTGAAAATAGAGCTACCCTATGACCCAGCAATTGCACTACTAGGTATTTACCATAAAGATAGAAACGTAGTGATCCAAAGGGGCATGTGCACCTGAATGTTTATAGCAGCAATGTCCACAATAGCCGAACTATGGAAAGAACCTAGATATCCTTCAACAGATGAATGGATAAAGAAGATGTGGTGTATATATAAAATGGAATACTATGCAGTCATCAAAAGAAATGAAATCTTGCCATTTGAGATGACATGGATGGAACTAGAGGGTATTATGCTTAACAAAATAAGTCAATCAGAGAAAGACAATGCTCATATGATCTCCCTGATATGAGGAAGTGTAGATGCAACGTGGGGGGTTTGTGGGGTAGGAAAAGAATAAATGAAACAAGATGGGATCGGGAGGGAGACAAACAATAAGAGACTCTCACAAAAACAAACTGAGGGTTGCTGGGGGGAGGGGGGTCGGGAGAGGGTGGTGGGGTTATGGACATTGGGGAGGGTATGTGCTATGGTGAGTGCTGTGAAGGGTGTAAACCTGGTGATTCACAGACCTGTACCCCTGGGGCCAAAATACATTATATGTTTATTAAATAAATAAATAAAGACAGATTTTTTAAAATGTAAAAAAAAATTTAAAAAGAAAAAAGAAAAACCCCATCCCATTTAAGGAATATATGGTAACTCTAAGTGATGGAGGGTTTAGTTACACTGTTTATAGGGAGGACACCTGAAAGTAAAGGCCTCCTTAAGCTTTAAAAGCACGTGTGAAAGTATACCAGTTGATCCCCTAGAGCACCAAGACTGTTACTTCAGAAAAATATCAGAAAAGACAAAAGGAAAATTGAGGCAACTATGACATTTGTAGGGAAACTGGTGGCCACCTTTTGTGCATTCACCTTTTGTGAATGGCCATAATTTTTTAGTCAAAATTCCGACATCAGTAATAGGAAAGGAAGGAGTGTCAGATACTAATGGAAACTATTTTTTTTTGAAGATTTTATTTATCTATCCCACAGAGATCACAAGTAGAAAGAGAGGCAGACAGAGAGAAATAGACAGAGGAGGAAGCAGGCTCCCCGCTGAGCAGAGAGCCCGATGCAGGGCTCGATCCCAGGACCCTGGGATCATGACCTGAGCTGAAGGCAGAGGCTTTAACCCACTGAGCCATGCAGGTGTCCCACTAATGGAAACTCTTAAGGATCAAAGAATTTTCCTGGTAAGGATGCAGAGTTGGCCTTTTATAAAGAAACTAGAATGCAGGTGAGCTTCTCTCCTGATGCCACACTCACATTGCTCAATTCAGATGTGACCTTGATATTGAGAAGCCAAATAGTTCTGCTTTTCTGAAGGCAGCTGTTTACACCAGAAGTGTCTTGATGAAAGTTAGATGAGATTGAAGGTGAAGGCAGGCCAAAATGGAGTAAGGGGGAAACGATTTTTTTGAACAGGATATAATTGGAAAATAAGGGACATTTAATTGGCTCCAAGACACTGTTGAGAAGTGCAAAATTTATGAATTACACAATTATTCTGATGTGACTGACTTTTCCATATTGACCATTCGCCTTCCTTCATTACATTAACCAAATTTATGGGTTGGTATTAGTTGACTGTAACCTTAGGATATTAAGTATCTTTAGCTTATTGTTGCAGATTTTTGAATGAATTTAAATCCAGTAGCAGGATGAAGACCAATATTTTCTTAGATTATGCAAAATAGAAATTTCACTGTTGTTCTTTAAAGAAATGACAGAGAAGAGTCTCTTCTGGTTTGGAGTCTCAAGGAATTCCTGAAATGTGTTCTTTGAGTCATTAAATTGAAATATAGAAAATGTCTGTAGAAAATGAAACAACATTCCCTCCCAAACCAAACAATGAAGGACAGCTGCTGACAGGGAGATTGGATTAACAAAGGAGCAAGTGCATGAAACACAGCGTTATTTGCCCAGACACTGGGTTTCTTTCAGCCTCCCAGGCTGGCGGTGGTGACAGAGCCATCTGTCCTATCGTTTTGCCCTCTGTAGTCAGCCATTAATTTTCCACAAGGGTTCTCAGTGACAGGTCTCTCATAGTGACCATACTTGGGCACGGGGTATATGACACACTTTAAGAGAGTAACTTCAAGGATTCAGGCTTGAATCCTTGAAGAATCCTTGAAGAACTCACACAGAATCTGTGGAGAAAGAGAAACAAGAATTTGTAGATAAGCTAAAGTTAGATGAAAAGTTAGAGAGACATTGCCTTACTTGAGGAAACTGCTCTGTTTACTTGGGCTATATTTTGCCTTGAAATCCTATGTCATGTGGGCATAACTCTTGATACATATATTGGGGCTTGTAAACAATGGAAGAGTTATTTGTGTAAGTAGAAAGAGATGCTAATAGGTTGTTCCTGAAAGCCTAAGGAAGGACAAAAACACAAACTCTCCTGCACCTTACTTTGAGATGATTTTCCTTTATTATAACAAGATCCACAAGATTCTCTTCTATTTCCCAGTATTCTCCCTCTCTATCTCTCCCCCCTTCTTTCTCCCTCTCTTTCCTGCAGCTGTTCTACCCTCACTAGAAATAATATGCATAAAAAGATTATTCTGCAAATATGCATCAGAATTGTCATGCTATTTTCCTTCTGCTTGCACTGATGCTAGAGAGTACTCAAGTTTGGTTTTAGAGATCTAGGTTTCATGAGGTAAGATTTCAAAGATACATTTAAAATAATCTCCTTGAAATGTTATTCTGATACAAGAGCATGAGGTCATTGTGAATATTCCTAGAAAACTAACATTACATTTTAGGGAGAATTCAATAACCTGTTTGGAATTGTCTTTGGCTATTCTGGAATTTTATCATCTCCAATGTTGTTCTTAATAACTGAGCTACTTTTTCTGGGGAAAAAAATGTCTTTGTGATTTTGGAGGAGGCAAAATGTAGAAACTTGGACTCAGAATTAATTTTTTCTGTGTGTGTACTATAAAAGATGAAACTTTGTATGCCTATACCACTTGCAAAATGTCTTCTTAAAATTCAGGCTTGAAATTAGACTAAATTCCGATCTGGGAAAGAAGTTTACTAATTGATATGCTTGATTCTAGCTGTTGAGAAAACAATTCTCAGAACGAAGTGTTTTAGATGACTGTTTAATATAGCAGCAAATCATAGAGAAGTAGGTATAGAGAAAAATTGAAAGAAAATGAAAATTAAAAAGTTATAAAAACAAAAGGCAGATTAGGAGAAAATACAGTGTGACAGAAATAAAAAAATTCTCTGATTATATGGGGCTCCCACAAAAATGTAAGATGAAGCAAATATGAAAACGAGCAAAGAAAATGGTTAGGCAATTCACAATAGAGTAGTAAAGGGCAAATAAACATATGACAATATGTTTAAGCTCATTAGTAATTGGGGAAATAACAATAGTAAATAAAAATATAACTTTTCCCTAATGTAATAAACCTACATCCAGTGTTGGTCAGGGTGTGGAAAAATAACAAAATGTATTATTAAGACCTTCTTTGGTCTAACTTTAAAGATACACCAACTGTAAAAGTAAGTCTTTGAGACAAGTAGGGAAATTTTAAACATGGGCTGGTTATTAGAGGCATTAGGGGATTGTTGTTAATTTTGTCAGGTGTGATGTAGCTTATAAACGTGTAGTAAGTTCTTAATAGAGTTGTAAAATGAAATAGTTATAGGTGAAATGACAAAGTGGTCTGAGATTTGCTTTAAAAATACTCCAGAATAAAAAATATGTAGGTATAGGACAGATGACACCAGATTGACAAAGTATTCATAACTGTTGGATTGAGTGTGTTAGTTTGCTAAGGCTGCCATAACAAATACCGTGGACTGATGGCTTAAACCATAGAAATTTATTCTCTTACTTTTTGGACCTAGAAGCCCAGATCTCCTTGGCTTGCAGATGGCCACCTTAATGCTGTGTCCTCATGTGTTCTTTTCTCTGTGTCTGCACATTTCCTCTGTGTGTGTAATCCCTGTCTCTTTTGGGTGTCCAAATTCCCTCTTCTTACAAGTACAGCAAAGAGCTTGGAATAGGGTCCACTCTAATGAGCCCATTTTAACAAAATCATCTTTAAAACCCCTCTCTCGAAATACAGCAACATTCTGAAATCCTGGTGCATTAGGTCTTCAACATATGAATTATGGGGGATACAATTCAGTCCATAATAATAAGGAATAATGGGTATATAGAATTTATTATAGTGTTCTCCCTATTATAGGACTATTATAGTGTTCTCCCTTGGTAAAGAAAGGGTGAACATTTCCACAACAAATATTTTTTAATTGTGCTACTTAGAAAAACAGAGGAAAATTTTTAAAAATGAAAAAAATTAAAAATAAGAAGAAAAACCTACCTATTATCTATTTACCTGTTTACCATCTACTATATCTATGTAATTGCATAAAAAAAAATGGGTGGAAGTACACAGACCAAACTGTTAACAGCTATTAGCCCTGGAGAGGATAGTAGCATAATGGGAGTTAAAGGGGTCTTTTATGTTTACTTTATATTCAACTAGATGTTTAAGATATGCCTTTGTTCTCTCTCTACGTTGGATTGATAGTTTTCTTTGCTTTTTCAAACACAAAATGAAAAATTTTATCTTTTATTATAATTTAGTGGTTTGAAGGTGATTTTTAAGAAGTACATACCCAGGGGCGCCTGGGTGGTTCAGTGGGTTAAAGCCTCTGCCTTCGGCTCAGGTCATGATCCCAGGGTTCTGGGATCAAGCCCCGCATTGGGTTCTCTGCTCAGTGGGGAGCCTGTTTCTTTCTCTCTCTGCCTGCTTCTCTGCCCACTTGTGATCTCTGTCTGTCCAATAAATAAATGAAATCTTAAAAAAAAAAAGTATATACCCATTTTAGCTAAATATATCAAAGTCTTCCAAACAATGTCAGATCTATTATTTTTATTATTTTATTTACTAGTATTGAATTTAAAAAAATATTCTTTACTTTTTACAGCAGTTTTAGGTTCACAGCAAAATTGAGCAGAAGATAGAGATATTTCCCATATAATACTGGCCACACATGCATACACAGTCACCCCGATATCAAAATCCTGCACCACAGTGGCATGTGGGTAGCTCAGTTGGTTAAGCATCTGATTCTTGCTTTCAGCTCAGGTCATGATCTCAGTCATAGGATTGAGCCCTGCATCTGGCTTGGTGCTCAGTGCAGTCAGCTTGAGATTCTCTCTCCCTCTGCCCTTTGCCCTCTGCTTCTACTCTCTCTTTCTTTCTCTCAAATAATTAAATAAATAAAATCTTTTAAAAAATCTGTATCATGGTGGTACATTTGTTACAATTGATGAACTTACATCGGTATGTCATTATCACCCAAAGTCCCTAGTTTACATTACATTTTATTGGTTTTGGGTAATGTATAATAACACATATCCACCATTATAGTGTCATACAGAGTAGTTTTTAAATATCTCTGTGCTTCTCCTATTCATCCTTCCTTCCCCATCAACCCCAGACAACCACTGAATGTCTTATAGTTGGAATCCTACAGTATGTAGCCTTTTCAGATTGGGTTCCTTTGATTTATAATATGCATTTAAATGTCCTCCATGTTTTTTTCTTGATCAGATAGTTCATTTCTTTTTAGTGCTGAATAATATTCCTTTGTCTGGAAGTACCACAGTTATCCATTCATCTAATGAAGGACATCTTGGTTTCTTCCAAGTTTTATTAGTTATAAATAGCACTGCTATAAACACTCATGTGCAGATTTCTTTGTGGAAATAAATTTTCAACTCCTTTGGGTAAATACCAACAAGTGTGATTGCTCGATTATATGGTGACCATATGTTTAGTTCTGTAAGAAACTGCCAACTCTCTTCCAAAGTGGCTGTATCATGTTGCATTTCCATCATGATTGAGGGTTCTGTTGCTCCAGATTGTTGTCAGCATTCAGTGCTGTCAGTGTTCTGGATTTTGGCCATTCTAATAGGTGTGTAGTAGCATCTCATTGTTGTTTCATTTTGCATTTCTCTAGTGACATAAGCTGTGGAGCATCTTTTCATGTTTTTATTTGCCATCTGTGCAGCTTGAATCATGTGGTGTCTGTTTGAGTGTATTGTCCATTTAAAAAAATATTTAATATATTTATTTGACAGAGAGAGATCACAAGTAGGCAGAGTTGCAGGTAGAGATAGAGACAGGGGGAAACGGGCTCCCTGCTGAGCAGAAAGCCCAATGTATAGCTTGATCCCAGGACCCTGGGATCATGACCTGAGCTGAAGGCAGAGGCTTTAACCTACTGAGCCACCCAGGTGCCTCTATTATCCATTTTTTAATTGGATTGTTCATTCCCTTATTGTTGAGTTTTATCTTTGCCTCTTTCTTTCTCTAGTGTTTTGGATCTTATTATCTCTAATTTTAGATCTTATTTTCATTCTTCTGATAATTGCCCTTAATATTTTAATACATATTTTAAAAATTGGTGTCTAATATTTACCTGTATCTACATTTTTTCTATAAACAAATAAAATATATTAGCATATTTTTAGTTATCTATCTACATCACCATTCTTGTCTCACTCCTTGTAGGCACTGGTATTTTTAGATTTAGCTTGTGTATCATTTTATTGAACAGCATTTATCAACAATTATTTATACTTGATTTTATGATTGATTTATGTCTTTGTTCACTAGAGTTTCTTCTTTGGAGTTTTTACAAGAAAAGTTTTGTGATGAATAAAAATTCCCAATTCTTGCATATTGATATGACTTTTGCCTTTGCATTTGATGCTAGTTTTGCTGGGTATAGAATTGTAGTTTAAAATTGATTTTCCCTTGGGTCTTCAAAATATTACTCTATTGTCTTCTAATATCCATTATTGCTTGTTTAGATGTCCCATACCAATTGGAATCTTTTTCTTTTTAAGTAATTTTCCCTTTCTTTCTGGAAACAGAATTTTCTCTTTATCTTTGGTATTTTGAAATTTCACAATGGTAAGTTTAGTTATAAATCCTTATTATGTCTTATTTATTTTTCGTGGCTGGTATTGAGGGAAACTTTCAAACTGAGGTACTTTTCTATAGTTCTTAGAAATTTTCTTTGAGTAATTCTGTATTTTCTTTATGAATTTTCTTTATGAAACATCTACCAGTACAGGTATAGACAATTGAACTTCTGGATCTATCTTTGAAACTTTAAATTTTTTTCTATTTTTATACCCTTTTATAGTTTACATAATATTCTGGAATAATTACCCAGTTTGATGGGTCTGACCGATTTGATGTCAGGTTGTTGATTTACTTTTAATTTGTGATTGTTCTGCTAGTTAAATCACGTGTTGAACATTTTAAAAGACAAAAATCAAATTTTCATTTCCAAAGTCTTTAGTAGTTTCTTTTTCAGGGTGTCCTCTCCTTTCAAACCATTGAGGATGTCAGTAATACTTACTTTAAATTATTTTTGTTTGTCCTGCTTTGTAAAAAGTATATTTATTATAATATCTTTCCCTTAGATTATTAGACCTTTCTGTTTTTGTTTTTTTTTTCAAATACTTGGTGCTTTCTGGTTGTGTACTCAACTTTGATAATTCTCATTCATATGTTCATAGAACCTCATTCTGTGTATATAAAAAAATATTTATGGGTGTAGAATATCAGATGTTTATATCTTCCCTGAGTGAGGGTTTCCTGTTCTTCTGAGTATAACTGCTAGATGGAGTTTCCACCCTACCTGTTGGAACTAAGTTCCTATACCTGTAAATATTTTCTCCTAAACTACTTTGACCTTAAAAACAGTAAAAATAGGGTACCTGGGTGGCTCAGTCAGTTAAGCTTCTGCCTTGAGCTCAGGTAATGATCTCAGGATCTTGGATTAAGCCCCATGTGGAGCCTCTCCCTCTGTCTGCCTCTCCCCCTGCTTGTGCTCTCTCTCTCTCTCTGTTAAATAAATAAAATCTTTTTAAAAAGCCAAAAACCAAAAAAACATTAAAAATAAATTTTAAAGAGTTAAAAATATTAAATAAATTTTAAGGTATTAAAATGCAATGTCAGTGTTTGATTGTGATGACTCACTTCTTACTATCAGTATCTGGCCAATACACCTTTAAGTTTATATTTCCAAAAAGTAATCAGAGTATGATTACCTCTTAGAAAACAGTGTGAAAATTCGGAATGGTCATCTGCTAGCAAAATCCTTTAGGAAGAATTATATATTTACTTGTATATATGTATTTATTTACATTATGTATTTTACATATATTACTGTATATGTGTCTATATAAAACAAATATGGACATTTGCATATGCAGAAAAAGGAAGGTAGGTTTTTCAGGTATATTAATATTCTTATTTCTTATTAGGGAAAGTTTTCACTAACTCAATCAAGTTTCATTCATCAAGACATGAAGTAAAACTACTGTATTATTTGTACAAGCACTTCTCTGAAAGGTCAACTCACTCAAGGGTTCCTAACAGTAAGGTATTCAGAGAAAATTTTGAAAGCATGTTTTGGGGAAGGATGTGATGAGACTTTTACAGATGGCACCATAATTATTTTCTTTCCCACAAATCAGTAATATATGTATAATCATTTCTATATTATTTATGTGATGGCAATTTTAAACTAAGATCGTCAGGAACAAATATAAACTCTCAGTCATAGCATACATAGGTTTCCCTAAATATCATTTATTCTGTTTAATTCAAAGATCTAAAATATAATGCTAGTGATATGCTTAACTGATAACTACTATAGCAGAGATGAACAAGGTCATTTTACAGTTAGAGGACTTGGTATCAGACTGAAATATCCTTCTTACCAAAACCACATACAATCAATTAAAAATGTCATCAGAAAAGAAACCTGGATTCTCTATAAAGAGTTTTGTTATTCTCTGCACTAGATTGATCGACTCATTCCTTTATTCATTTAACCACAATCCACTCAACTAACTACCTGATATTTAATGTTAAATACCCACTGAACAACACAGTTCTACATTTGTATGATGGCTGTCACAATGCAAGTGGCTATTAACTCCTTGAATAAGTTAAAAAAAAATTACTAGAATTTAAAGCTTTGTTTCAGCATGTCTTAAAATGAATCATGTCAAACAGTACTTTCACAGAACTTTCCTTTTAAAGAGTAATGCTAAGTGAAACAGCTAAACAGGGACTTTTCAGATAATTTATTGAACTAATACTCATTGTTAATACCATAGTGAGGATAGTATGCCAAATTTCTTAAAATTATTTCATCAATAAGTACTTTTTTCTCCCCCAAGGGAGGGAAATGTGCATTAATGTGCCCCACAGAACATACTTGGCTTTGCTGATTTATTTTAAAATTACTTTCTTCTTGTTTCCATCTTGCATAACATGCTTTGTTTTTTCCTCTTAGATACTTCAGTAATAGACTGTAAGGAGAATCAAGAACTTTCTAGTTTCTAGTTTGTTCCTGCAAATATGCTGTTCTCTAACTTACCAAATAAGTACAACTTATCTATGGGGATCCCAGTGTAGACATTGTTATGAAGGTAACCTATCTCTAATTAAAAAGACTGCTTGCTTTTTTCTCTGGTGGCCACATGAGGGAGCTAAAAAGAATCAAAGATTTCTTATTTTCTTTAAATAGGGAATTTTATACACTTTTAAATAACCATCAATTTGAATAATTTAATGGTAGTTGCTACTATTTACAAATTCATTTATAAAACTCCTACTAATCGAATGCAGAAAAAAAATCTACAGAGCATCAAATCTACATTGCCACAAAAATTCAGGAGATGTATGTGTGTGTATGTGTATGTGTGTGTGTAATTCTCTTACCACCAGTGGACCAGAGGGTATAAACTTTCAGAAGGAAGTCTATATATTTATTTATCTGAGAATTTTTAGGATTGTGTGAAGGGGTGTGTGTGTGTGTGTATTTATTTATTTTCAGGAATAATAATAAAATTAGCTTTTTTGATTCTAATTTCTAATATATGGACCACAACTTTACCAGAATTTTGAATGTACAAGTATACCTTTTCCAAACACTCTTCCCTGTCTCCTCTCCATAAACCAAAACTAAACATAATCCTGGATCACATCTTCCATAATAGTTTTTAACATATATGTATACCTTCCTAAAGATCTATTCTAAAACTTTTTCTTGTTATTGAACTTTATAAAACTGTTCACAATTAGTCTTCTAAGCCATTTTTTCCCCCATACAACATTGTTTCCACTGAAGTTGTTCATGGAGCCGCAGTTCAGTTCACTTCACTGCTATGTAATGTTCCTTTTTCGGTGGGGGAGCTGTGCCACAAATTATTCATCCATTCAGTTTACGGATAGTTGGATTTTCTTTTTGTTTTTGTACTTACATAGAATTTTGATATGGTGTCTCATGGTATAAATTCAAAGGAGTTTTTTTAGGATAGTTCAAATTTCTTTTTTAAAAGATTTTATTTATTTGTCAGAGAAAGAGAGAGAGAGAGCACAAGTAGGGACAGAGGCAGGCAGAGGGAGAAGCAGGCTTCCCCTGGATCAAGGAGGCTGATGCAGGACTTGATCCCAGGATCATGACTCCAGCTGAGGTCAGATGCTTAGCTGACTGAACCACCCAGACATCCCAGGATAGTCCAAATTTCTTGGAATAGAGTGTGCACATGTCTGTATTAAAAAGATAGGCCCAATTTTATTTCAAAGTTTATACCAGTAATGAATAACTACATAGCAATTGCACTACTAAGTATTTACCCAAAGGACACAAACATAGTGACTTGAGGGGGCATCTCTCCCCCAGTGTTTGTAGCAGCAATGTCCACAAAAATAGCCAAAATAAGGAAGGAGCACAGATATCCATTAATAGATTAATGGGTAGGGAAGTAGTCAAGGTGGCAGAGAAGTAGCAGACTGAGACTACATCAGGTAGCAGGAGATCAGCTAGATAGCTTATCTAAACAGTGCAAACACCTACAAATCCAATAGGAGATTGAAGAGAAGAAGAACAGCAATTCTAGAAACAGAAAATCAACCACTTTCTGAAAGGTAGGACTGGTAGAGAAGTGAATCCAAAATGATGGGAAAATAGACTGCAGGGGGAGGGGCCGGCTCCCAGCAAGCAGCAGAGCAACGGAGCACGAAATCAGGACTTTTAAAAGTCTGTTCCACTGAGGGACATTGCTCCAGAGGCTAAACCGGGGTGAAGCCCACGCGGGGTCAGCGTGGCCCCAGGACCCACAGGGTCATAGAAGGATCAGGGGTGTTGGAGTGTCGCAGAGCTTGCAGGTATTAGAACGGGGAAGCCTGCTACAGAGACAGAGCTGAGGACTGAGCTCTTAGCTTGGGGTTACCTTGAACTGGTCACAGTCTGGGTGTGCTTGGAGCGTGGCTGGAGGCCAGGGATATGGGAGTGATTGGGTGCTGTTCTCTGGCGGTGCACTGAGGAGTGGTGCCCTGGGATCTCGGCTCCTCCAGGCCAGAGACTGGGAGGCTGCCACTTTCATTCCTGTCCTCTGGAACTCTACAGAAAGCATTCAGGAACAATAGCTCCCGAAAGCGAACCCAAGGGGATTACTTAGTCCGGCTCCCGGTATGGGCGGTGCAATTTGGCCTCGGGGAGACACTTGAGGGTCACTACAACAGGCCCCTCCCCCAGAAGATCAACAAAAAATCCAGCCAGGACGAAGTTCATCTACCAACCATCTACAGCAGCGGAATTCCAGAGGAAGAGAAAGCAAAGCACAGAACTCATGGCTTTCTCCCCATGATTCTTTAGTCTTGCAGTTAATTTAATTTTTTTTCAAGTTTTTTTTCTTCTTCTGCTAATTTTTTAAAACTTTTACCTTTTATTTTTTAACGTTTTTAAACTAGTTTATCTAATATATATATATATATTAGATATATATATATTCTTTCCTTTTTATATTTTTATATTTTATATATTTTATATTTCATATATTTTTTCTTTTTATATTTTATATATTATATATCTTTTTATATTTTATATATTTTATATATATTATATTATATATATATTATATTTTATATTTTTTCTTTATTTGATTTCTTTTTTAAAATTTTTTCTTTTTTTTCTGAACCTCTTTTTATCACCTTTCTCCCCCCCCTCCACAATTTGGGGCCTCTTCTGATTTAGTCAAAGTGCATTTTTCTGGAGGTCTTTGCCACCCTTTTAGTATTTTATTTGCTCCTTCATATACTCTTATCTGGACAAAATGACAAGGCGAAAAATTCACCACACACACACACACACAAAAATAACAAGAGGCAGTACCGAAGGCTAGGGACCTAATCAACACAGACATTGGTAATATGTCAGATCTAGAGTTCAGAATGACGATTCTGAACGTTCTAGCCAGGCTCGGAAAAGGCATGGAAGATATTAGAGAAACCCTCTCTGGAGATATAAAAGTCCTTTCTGGAGAAATTAAAGAATAAAATCTAACCAAGTTGAAATCAAAAAAGCTATTAATGAGGTGCAATAAAAAAATGGAGGCTCTCACTGCTAGGATAAATGAGGCAGAAGAAAGAATTAGTGATATAGAAGACCAAATGACAGAAAATAAAGAAGCTGAGCAAAAGAGGGACAAACAGCTACTGGACCATGAGGGGAGAATTCGAGAGATAAGTGACACCATAAGAAGAAACAACATTAGAATAATTGGGATTCCAGAAGAAGAAGAAAGAGAGAGGGGAGCAGAAGGTCTATTGGAGAGAATGATTGGAGAGAATTTCCCTAATATGGCAAAGGGAACAAACATCAAAATCCAGGAGGTGCAGAGAACCCCCCTCAAAATCAACAAGAATAGGTCCACACCCCGTCACCTAATAGTAAAATTGACAAGTCTTAGTGACAAAGAGAAAATCCTGAAAGCAGCCTGGGAAAAGAAACCTGTAACATACAATGGTAAAAATATTAGATTGGCAGCAGACTTATCCACAGAGACCTGGCAGGCCAGAAAGAGCTGGCATGCTATATTCAGAGCACTAAATGAGAAAAACATGCAGCCAAGAATACTCTATCCAGCTAGGCTATCATTGAAAATAGAAGGGGAGATAAAAAGCTTCCAGGACAAACAAAAACTGACAGAATTTGCAAACACCAAACCAGCTCTACAGGAAATATTGAAAGGGGTCCTCTAAGCAAAGAGAGAGCCTAAAAGTAGTAGATCAGAAAGGTACAGAGACAATATACAGCAACAGTCACCTTACAGGCAATACAATAGCACTAAATTCATTACTCTCCAATAGTTACCCTGAATGTTAATGGGCTAAATGCCCCAATCAAAAGACACAGGGTAGCTTTGCGCAGTGGCAGTATCGTAGCCAATGAGGTTTATTCGAGGTGCGATTATTGCTAATTGAAAAGACACAGGGTATCAGAATGGATAAAAAAACAAAACCCATCAATATGTTGCCTACAAGAAACTTATTTTAGACGCGAAGACACCTCCAGATTTAAAGTGAGGGGGTGGAAAACAATTTACCATGCTAATGGGCATCAATAGAAAGCTGGGGTGGCAATCCTTATATCAGATCAATTAGATTTTAAGCCAAAGACTATATAAAGAGATGAGGAGGGACACTATATCATACTCAAAGGGTCTGTCCAACAAGAAGATCTAACAATTTTAAATATCTATGCCCCTAACATGGGAGCAGCCAACTATATAAACCAATTAATAACAAAATCAAAGAAACACATCAACAATAATACAATAATAGTAGGGGACTTTAACACTTCCCTCACTGAAATGGACAGATCATCCAAGCAAAAGATCAACAAAGAAATAAAGGCCTTAAAGGACACACTGGACCAGATGGACATCACAGATATATTCAGAACATTTCATCCCAAAGCAACAGAATACACATTCTTCTCTAGTGCACATGGAACATTCTCCAGAATAGATCACATCCTGGGTCACAAATCAGGTCTCAACTGGTATCAAAAGATTAGGATCATTCCCTCCATATTTTCAGATCACAATGCTCTGAAGCGAGAACTCAATCACAAGAGGAAAGCTGGAAAGAACCCAAATACATGGAGACTAAACAGCATCCTTCTAAAGAATGAATGGGTCAACCAGGAAATTAAAGAAGAATTGAAAAAATTCATGGAAACAAATGATAATGAAAACACAATGTTTCAAAATCTGTAGGACACAGCAAAGGCAGTCCTGAGAGGAAAATATACAGTGGTACAAGCCTTTCTCAAGAAACAAGAAAGGTCTCAACTACACAACCTAACCTTACACCTAAAGGAGCTGGATAAAGAACAAGAAAGAAACCCTAAACCCAGCAGGAGAAAAGAGAAATCATAAAGATCAGAGGAGAAATCAATGAAATAGAAACCAAAAAAAGAAAAAAAAAATAGAAAAAAATCAATGAAACTAGGAGCTGGTTCTTTGAAAGAATTAATAAGATTGATAAACCCCTGGCCAGATTTATCAAAAAGAAAATAGAAAGGACCCAAATAAATAAAATCATGAATGAAAGAGGAGAGATCACAACTAACACCAAAGAAATACAGACAATTATAAGAACATACTATGAGCAACTCTACGCCAACAAATTTGACAATCCGGAAGAAATGGATGCATTCCTAGAGACATATAAACTACCACAACTGAACCAGGAAGAAATAGAAAACCTGAACAGGCCCATAACCAGTAAGGAGATTGAAACAGTCATCAAAAATCTCCAAACAAACAAAAGCCCAGGGCCAGACGGCTTCCCAGGGGAATTCTACCAAACATTTAAAGAAGAACTAATTCCTATTCTCCTGAAACTGTTCCAAAAAATAGAAATGGAAGGAAAACTTCCAAACTCATTTTAGGAGGCCAGCATCACCTTGATCCCAAAACCAGACAAGGATCCCACCAAAAAAGAGAACTACAGACCAATATCCTTGATGAACACAGATGCAAAAATTCTCAGCAAAATACTAGCCAATAGGATTCAACAGTACATTAAAAGGATTATTCACCACGACCACGTGGGATTTATTCCAGGGCTGCAAGATTGGTTCAACATCCGCAAATCAATCAATGTGATACAACACATTAATAAAAGAAAGAACAAGAACCATATGATACTCTCAATAGATGCTGAAAAGCATTTGACAAAGTACAGCATCCCTTCCTGATCAAAACTCTTCAAAGTGTAGGGATAGAGGGCACATACCTCAATATTATCAAAGCCATCTATGAAAAACCCACCGCAAATATCATTCTCAATGGAGAAAAACTGAAAGCTTTTCCGTTAAGGTCAGGAACACGGCAGGGATGTCCATTATCACCACTGCTATTCAACATAGTACTAGAAGTCCTAGCCTCAGCAATCAGACAACAAAAGGAAATTAAAGGCTTCCAAATCAGCAAAGAAGAAGTCAAACTATCACTCTTCACAAATGATATGATACTATATGCGGAAAACTCAAAAGAAGCCACTCCAAAACTGCTAGAACTTGTACAGGAATTCAGTAAAGTGTCAGGATATAAAATCAATGCACAGAAATCAGTTTCATTTCTGTACACCAACAACAAGATAGAAGAGAGAGAAATTCAGGAGTCAATCCCATTTACAATTGCACCCAAAACCATAAGATACCTAGGAATAAACCTAAATAAGAGGCAAAGAATCTATACTCAGAAAACTATAAAGTACTCATGAAAGAAATTGAGGAAGACACAAAGAAATGGAAAAATGTTCCATGCTTCTGGATTGGAAGAATAAATATTGTGAAAATGTCTATGCTACCTAAAGCAATCTACACATTTAATGCAATCCCTATCAAAATACCATCCATTTTTTTTCAAAGAAATGGAACAAATAATCCTCAAATTTATATGGAACCAGAAAAGACCTCGAATAGCCAAAGGAATATTGAAAAAGAAAGCCAAAGTGGGTGGCATCACCATTCCGGACTTCAAGCTCTATTACAAAGCTGTCATCATCAAGACAGCATGGTACTGGCACAAAAACAGACACATAGATCAATGGAACAGAATAGAGAGCCCAGAAATAGACCCTCAACTCTATGGTCAACTCATCTTCGACAAAGCAGGAAAGAATGTCCAATGGAAAAAAGACAGCTTCTTCAATAAATGGTGCTGGGAAAATTGGACAGCCACATGCAGAAGAATGAAATTGGACCACTTCCTTACACCACACACGAAAATAGACTCAAAATGGATGAAGGACTTCAATGTGAGAAAGGAATCCATCAAAATCCTTGAGGAGAATGCAGGCAGCAACCTCTTCGACCTCAGCCGCAGCAACATCTTCCTAGGAACATCGCCAAAGGCAAGGGAAGCAATGGCAAAAATGAACTATTGGGATTTCATCAAGATCAAAAGCTTTTGCACAGCAAAGGAAACAGTTAACAAAACCAAAAGACAACTGACAGAATGGGAGAAGATATTTGCAAACGACATATCAGATAAAGGGCTAGTATCCAAAATCTATAAGGAACTTAGCAAACTCAACACCCAAAGAACAAATAATCCAATCAAGAAATGGGCAGAGGACATGAACAGACATTTCTGCAAAGAAGACATCCAGATGGCCAACAGACTCATGAAAAAGTGCTCCACATCACTCGGCATCAGGGAAATACAAATCAAAACCACAATGAGATATCACCTCACACCAGTCAGAATGGCTAAAATTAACAAGTCAGGAAATGAGAGATGCTGGCGAGGATGCAGAGAAAGGTGAACCCTCCTCCACTGTTGGTGGGAATGCAAGCTGGTGCAACCACTCTGGAGAACAGCATGGGGGTTCCTCAAAATGTTGAAAATAGAGCTACCCTATGACCCAGCAATTGCACTACTGGGTATTTATCCTAAAGATATAAACACAGTGATCCGAAGGGGCACGTGCACCTGAATGTTTATAGCAGCAATGTCTACAATAGCCAAACTATGGAAAGAACCTAGATGTCCACCAACAAATGAATGGATAAAGAAGAGGTGGTATATATACACAATGAAATACTATGCAGCCATCAAAAGAAATGAAATCTTGTCATTTGCAACGACGTGGATGAAACTAGAGGGTATCATGCTTAGTGAAATAAGTCAATCGGAGAAAACAACTATCATATTATCTCCCTGATATGAGGACGTGAAGTTGCAACATGGGTGGTTAGGGGGATAGGAGAAGAATAAATGAAACAAGATGGGATTGGGAGAGAGATAAACCATAAGTGATTCTTAATCTCACAGAACAAACTGAGGGTTGCTGGGGGGAGGTGGGGTTGGGAGAGAGGGAGGGGGGTTATGGACATTGGGGAAGGTATGTGCTATGGTGAGTGCTGTGAAGTGTATAATCCTGGCGATTCACAGATCTGTGCCCCTGGGGAAAAAAATACATTATATGTTTATTAAAAAATAAGAAATAAATAAAAAATTTAAAAAAGAGATTAATGGATAAAGAATATATGGTATTCCTATGGTACATATTTATATATGGCATATATTAATATATAGTATATATTATTTGGTATATATGAGGTATATAGTATATATAGTATATATAATATAGGTGTATACCATATATGGTATGTATTATATATTATCTATATAATATAATATTACTCAGCTATCAAAAGTAATGATATCTTGACATTTTCAACAGTATGGTTGGAACTACAGGATATTATGCTAGGCAAAATAAGTCAAAGACAAATACCATATGATTTCACTCATATGTGGAATTTAAGAAACAAAACAGATGAACAAAGGGGAAGGGAAGGAAAAATAAAAATAAAATAATATTAAGATAAAATAAAATAAGATGAAAATTGAAAGGAAGGCAAACCATAAGAAATGATGAACTCTAGCAAACAAACTGAGGATTTCTAGAGGGGAGGTGGGTGGGGAAGGAATAATTGGGTGATGGGCATTAAGGAGGGCACTCGATGTAATGAGGACCTGGTGTTATATGCAACTGATGAATCACTAAACTCTACCCTTGAAACTAATAATAAATAAATAAATAGACAAGCAAACAAATACATAATCCTGTTGCTCTACACCCTTACCAACACTTGTTTTTTTTTCATAGTTTTTAACTTTTACCAATTGAATGGGTTTTAAATCTTAAATTATTTAGGTGTTACGTACATTTCCTTAATTTCTGTTGTGATCGAAAATATTTATATGCTCCTTGGGCATTTGTATTGTGTGTGTGTGTGTGTGTGAAATGCCAGTTTATGACATTTGCCCATTTTTCTTTTAGAATGCTTATGTTCTTATTATTGAATTTCAAGGGCAGGTTTTATATTCTAGATATGAATTTTTATTGGTCATATGTATATCTTGCCTTCTCATTTTTTATGATATATTTTGATAAAAGGATCTGAATTTTAATTTTGAATTGATCAGTTTTTCTTGATGGTTTGTACTTTTGATGCCATGTTTAAAAATCATTCTTTATATGGAGCTCATTAAATAAGATATTCTTCTATATATTCTGAATGTTTAAGTATTTTGACTTTCACATTTTTTATTATTATTTTTTAAATCTGGAATTGATGGATTGTGCAGAAGATGAGGAAGGGATCCCTTTGATTTTTCTGTTGTTAATCAATTGTAACAGCCTCACTGGTTCGATAGCATCTTCTTTTTAATAACCAGCTCCCTTTGTTATATTCTCTTATTAATTCTGATAATTTCTTGGTTTTTTGGAATTTCCTGTATTGTTAATCTGCATATTATGATATTTCTGTTTCTTCTTTTCCAATAATATTACTTTTTTGTTCTTTCTATATTCACATATGTCACACATTATCTGTGGTTCCATATTAAATACAAACAATAATGTCAATATTCTTGTCTCATTCCTCATTTTAATAACAATGTTTTGACTATTTCATCATTAAAATAATTTGGTTTTTGGAGGTTAACCCTTCACCAGGTTAAAAGTATTTCCTTTCTCTTCCTGTCTGGCTAAAATTTTTGCCAAGAGTGGGTACTGAATTTTTTGATATCTATTTTATGTATCTTTGGAGATGATTATAAGTTTTCTCCCTTTACTCAATCAATTAATATAATAAATTACATCAGTGCATTGCCGGATTTGGCATACTAATATTTGCATTTATGTTTATGAATGACCTGGGAAAGTATTTTTTTTCTTTTATTTTCCTTGTGTGTTTTTGTTTCTGTTTTTGTTTTTTGATACCATGATACGCTAGCCACTTGGAATAAATAGGAGCAGATTTTCTCTTCTGCTGTTTTCTGGAAGAAGCTTAATAAGGTTGAAATGGTTCATTCCTTGAAAATTTTGATAAAACTTGACTGTAAGTTACCTAAACATCTGATAGATTCCGATTTTTTTTGTAGAATAGCTTTCAAGTACGATAAAATTTCCTTAATAAGTCTTTCTTTTAAAGACTATACAGAAAAACTATTTCTTTCGGAGTCGATTTTGATTTTAAAATAGGAACTCAATCATTTTATCTTAGTTTTCAAATTTATAGGAATGAATTTGTGGTAGTTTATCTTTTAATCTGTACACCTCTACTGTTTCTGTGGCAATGTCTTGTTTACTAACTTGTATTTTTAATATAATAATTTTGAATTCTCTCTCTCAAGCTTGCCATTAATTTGTCAATTTTATTAGTCTTTTCAAACTTTGGCTTTATTTGTCCTTTCTTATATTTTTGTTTCCTGTCTTCAAAATAAAGTTTTACTTTATCAAATTTTCTGAGCACACAACTTAAAGAATAAAATAGTTTAAAATTTTAATTTTTGTAAAATGGCAGTGACTTGCCTCCTTTTTCTCATTTCCTCCTTCCCAGATGCAATTACTTCCATTTCTTTTAGTTGATTATTTTGATACTGCAGAGACTCCAAATGATGTTTTAACTGCTGCTTCCTAACTTTTCAGTTTTAATCATTGATTTTTGAACTCTGTGTTAGGTTAAAACTCTTCATTCCTATCACTATGTATCTTCTTTCATAGCAAAAATCACAATCACAGTTTTACATCTCTTTATATAATCCTTTTATTAATACTTGTTTTCCCTTTTAGAAGCCTCATGCAGTCACGAAACTTGCTTCCTTTTAGTTTCCATAGATTTTCCAATGTCTTCAAACAAGGTGAACACTCAATTATTTCTTGAGCGAATGAATAAATGAGTGACATAAATGTGGAAAGAAGAACTATAAAGAATCAAAAGAGATGGGCTTCTTTGGGGGAGAACTTGAATAGGGCGAGTCAAATAATTATCAGTTTTGCCAGCTCATCTGTGGCCAGACCTAAGAATGTGAATATCTGCTTTGTGCAAGCCAGTGTTGGTCCTTTCTCCACATTGTTTTTATTTCCTTTTTGTTTGTCTTAGGGTCATAATAAAGACAATTAGAAAATGTCCTGTTTCTACTGAACTAAAGACAAAGAAATATGGAGTTGAATTTCAGCCCATAGGCATGGATGATGGTGGTGGCAGGGATTTGTCCTGAAAGACTGGGTTACCAACTGCTAGGGAAGCAAATAAGTAGAGAAGCATAGTGCATGCATTATGCTAAAAACATGCATGTTTTTGGTTTAGTTTTGTTTTGTTTTTCTTTTAATGTATTCATCTAAATTTGTAGTAATATAAATTTCCAACAGGCACACAGTATTAAACAGAATAGTATAATGGATCCCTTCTCTGTATAAAAATTTTCACATTTCCAGTCTTGTTTTATTTATTCTCATTGCATTATTCAAAGCTCTATGGAGAAGCAGAACTAACAGGAGATTTTAAATTTTATTTCTATTTGTTTATAAATAGATTTAATTATTTTTTATGTAATAGATTTATTATAAGGAATTGGCTCATGTGATTATGGAGCCTGAGAAGTCCCAGATCTGCAGTATGCAAGGTGGAGACCTAGAAAAGTTGGTGTAGTTCTAGTCCAAGTGCAAAGGCCTAAGAACCAGGAGGACTGATGGTATGTTAGTAGGCCTAAGATCCAAGAAGACTGATGTTTCAGAGTCCAAAGGTAGGAAAAAAGTGATTTTTTAAAAAAATAATGATTTTATTTATTTATTTGACAGAGAGAGACACAGCCAGAGAGGGAACATAAGCAGGGCGGAGCAGAACAGGGAGAAGCAGGCTTTCCACCCAACAGGGAGTGGGATGAGGGGATCAATCCCTCTGGGATCATGACCTGAGCCAAAGGCCGATGCTTAATGACTGAGCCACCCAGGTGCCCCCCAAAAGTGATTTTTGAGGTCTAGTAGTTAGGCAGGAGGAATTCCCTCCAGCTCAACCTTTTTGTTCTATTAAGGTTTTCAGCTGATTGGATGAAGCCTACACATACATTAGGAAGGACAATCTGCTTTACTCAGTCTGCTGACTCAAATGTTAATATCCAAAAACACCTAGTCAGACTGCTGACTCAAATGTTATATCCAAAATACCCAGGAAAACATTTGACTAAATGTCTGGGCTCTCCATGGCCCAGTCAAGTTGACACATACAATTAACAATCATATTTACCCATTTTTTAAAAATTAAATATATTTAAATATATTTTAAAATATATATGAACAAATCTTAGACAGCATGTTTTTTCATACATAAATGCCTCAGTATTTACAGTTACACCTTAAGAATTTTTGTAAAAATAAACTTTGGTTTTTAGAACAGTTTTAGATTTACAGAAAAAAAATACAACATAGTACATACAGTTTTTATGTACCGCCACCCAGTTTCTCCTACTATTAATATCTTAGACTAGTATGGTACATTTGTTTTAATTCATGAACAAATATTGATACATTACAGTGGACCAAAGTTCATAATTTATTTAGATCTTCTTAGTTTTTACCTAATATCCTTTTTTGGTTCCAGAATCCCATCCAAGATACTATGCTACACTAGTTGTTATGTCTCCTAACACTTCTCTTGTCTGCAATTGTTTCTCAGTATTTTCTTGTTTCATGACCTTGACATTTTTGAGGAATATTAGCCAGGTCATGTGTAGGATGCCCCTATATTGGAATTTGTTTGATGTTTTTCTCATGCTTTTACTGGAGTTCTAATTTTTTGGGTGGAAGGCCATAGTAAAGTATCATTCTTATCACATCATAACGAGTGTATGTACTACCAACATGATTTATCACTGTTCAAGTTGACCTTGAAAACCTGGCTGAGACAGAGTTTGCCAGGTTTTTCTATTGTGAGGTTACCCTTCTTTCTCTTTCCCATAGTGTCGTCCTTAGAAGAAAGCTACTATGTGAAACCGACACTTAAAAGTGGGGTGTTATGCTCCTCTACTTGAGTGAAGAGATTCTAACATATATTATTTGGAATTCTTCTTCTTAGAAGGTGTTTCTCTTTTTGTTTATTAGTTTATTTGTTTTGGTATGGACTCATGGATATTTGTTTCACAGTTTTGGCTATTATACAATCATACTTTTTTTTCCCTCTCAAAATTTTTTCATCTTGGTACCTTGGAGCTTGATTACTTAGAGCTCTTTTAAGTTGCCTCTGGTATCTGTCTAGCATACCTTCATCAAGGTAGGTTTATAATTTTATAATTAAGTTTTAAAATTTCTGAGCACTTCCTTACTTTCTGGTACCATAAGCTTCTCCATGCTTATCCTGTATATTTTATGCCAGAGACTTAGCCTCAGTCATTTCCCCAAGAAGCCTTGTTTCCTTTTGCTGGAAAATGGATCTAGGCACTAGGTGTGCTCACTGCTAGCCATTGTCATTACTTCTAGGCGTTTTCATCATACAGAGCAAGGAAATATATGAGTGTATGCAAACCCATGCATATATGTGTATCAATAAATATTTGTATATGTAACCATCTGTATCTATATTAAATTAAGTATGAGTTTAGACTGATGTCTCCAATTTATCCACTATAAAATGGAACATTCTGGCATCCTACCCTTGCTTATCTGTAAATTAGCAGTCCAAGACTAAGAAATCTGGCTCTTACCACTTGCCACATTATTTAATTCTAGTATACATGCACAGTAGTATCAGAGTTGTTCATCTGTAGCTTCATGGGAAACCACTTTATCAACTAGAGTATACTACTTATGTGCTATTCCTTTCGCCTTTAGTTTCACAGACTCCACTCACTTCATTTATTTTTATTTTTAATTTTTAAAAAGTTTTTTTTATATTCTGGTTAGTTAACATACAGTGTAGTATTAATTTCAGGTAATTCAACACTTCCATACATCAGCCGGTGCTCATCACAGCTCATTTCTAATGCTACTGAGGCAGCACTTCTCCTCCCAGCCCCCCAACTTCCGTGAGGTTGTTTCATACATTTGGAATAGATTGATTTGTCACATTATTCATTCTCTTGTGATGCCTCTCCACCTTATAAATTAAATAATTTCTAAAAGCTGCATATATTAAGGTTTACTCTTTGTGCTATAAAGTTCTGTGAGTTTTGACAATTACAGTATCATACGGAATAGTTTCACTGCCTGAAAATCACCTGTGTTTCTCATAGTCAACCTGACCTCCCTACCACCAAACCTCTGGCAACCAATAATGTTTTCATGTTTGCCCTTTTCAGAATATCATATAGTTGGAATCATACTGTATGTAAATTTTCCGATGCTTTCTTTAATTTATCAACATGCATTAAGGTTCATATATGTCTTTTTGTTTGATAGCTCATGTCTTTTTAACACTGAATAATGTTCCATTATATGCATGTAACATAGTTTGTTTATTCATTCACCCTGAAGGACAGCTGGTTGCCTACAGTTTGGGGAGATTATGAATAATGCTATTATAAATGTTTGTGTGCAGGATTTTGTGAGGAGATACACTTTCAAATTAAGTGGGGAAATATCCAGGAATATAACCACTGTATTGCATGGTAAGACTATGTTTATCTTTGTAAAAATGACCAAACTGTTTTCCAGAATAGCTGTATTGTAATTTTGCATTCACAATAGCACTGAATAAGAGTCCCTGTTGCTTTCTATCCTTGCTAGCTTTTAGTAGTGTCAGGTTTTTTTAAGTCATTTTAATAGGTGTGTAGTGGAATCTCAATATTGTCTTAAAATAATTTCAAAATGGTGAACCAAATCAAATAACCATTTGTATTAGTTGATTAGTTGATGATGGAGCTGAAGAATGCCTGTTTTTAAAATGACTTGACTGAATTTTTAAAAAATATCCTACTTATATTATTTTGAATATCTATGCATATTTAATGAAATTTAAACATTCATGACAATTACAGTATGGAAAAGAACATCATTCTTCTACATAAATATATTTAGGTTATTTGCTTCTTATAAAGTACACAACTATCACAAGAATTGATTTTTAATTTTCCTTTTTTAAAAAGATTTTATTTATTTATTTATTTGAGAGAGAGAGAGAGAGACAATTTGAGGGAGGAGGTCAGAGGGAGAAACAGACTTCCCATGGAGATGGGAGCCTGATGTGGGACTTGATCCCAGGACTCCGGGATCATGACCTGAGCTGAAGGCAGTTGCTTAGCCAACTGAGCCATCCAGGAACCCGATTTTTAGTTTTCTTATATGGTATGTTGAAAGCTTATTTAAGAGAGGCTTAAATTATTATTTTTCATTTTTATATGAAAACGTTTAATTTCTTTTCAAAGATCAAACTCATGAGGGAGGGAGCCAACAAATTTTTATATTCTCCCAAAAAAGAAAATCTTGTGGAAGTGAAATGGCCCAATAATTAGAGAATAGAAGAATGCAGATGAATAGAAGAGCCTGTGTACCTCATTACTTATTAAATGTTTTCTGGATGATGAATAGACTCATTAATTTAATTTGACAAATATTTTTTTGAGTTACTTCTGTGTAGTAAACAGCTGGGAACACAACAGTGAATAAAACAGACAAGATCCCGGCTCTTAGGGAGCCTCTGTGCTTGTAAACGAAGTTGATGATGAATGACTGAGTAAGTACTATAACATTCTTCTATGGTCATGTCACATACTCTTGCGGTATTAAATTATTTGAATGAGATATTTGAAATTTCATTTCACCAGATGCTACTGGTGCTTCAACTGCTTATTTTTGTTTCTTTATAGATTGATTTTTGCCCTAGAAATCCCCATGCTTGTCCTGCGTGTGGCTTGCTATCTGTGCAGTAACATCCAGACCACTTATTACATCCATTCACTGGGGAAATGGGAAACATGTTTTGGGATGAGTGAATGATTTTTCACTTCTGTCAGAGAGATCAAATTATCAGCAGGGTTGCTTATCTGCCTATCTGCAAAAATAGCCAGAAATATGCACAAATGTAAGCATGTAAACATAAAAGGAGATGCTCATCATTTGCATAGCTCTCGTGTTTGTTCATCTGTCACCCTAAATGCCTGTAAGCTGTTAGGCTGGACACAAATGTGCTCTATCGTGAGGAATTGTCGTTTTATCTTCCAATGAGACACTTTATTATCACCATTAATTGATTAAACATTTTCAACACTCCCTGAGTAAACTGGTCATGCCATCTATTTCTACCTTGGGCTTCTGTTTATGGTCTGAGTGTGCCAAACATCCAGACTAAATGAAAATATACCCTCCAGGAACCACGCGTGGCATCTCTCATAACAAGCTGCAGCACCTCTCTGAAGCACGGCTGCTATGCTGTGGGGAATCTAGGGAATCTTTAGCTTAACTTGCTGTCCCTTGGAGCCTCTAGGAGGAATGGAAAGTGAGTGATGCTGGAGGAGTCATGTGTGCAGATGATTGTCATACTTACATCTCTCATTCTGAGGCAAAAGAAGTGGTGTCAAGGCACAGGTTTTGTATCCCTTGGATAATTGGATTTGTGGGAGTAATCTGGGCAATGTGAGTCCCAGCCAGACCTCGGAGGCTGCCCCAATATTGAGCTTCTGTGGTTTTGTGGATCAGGGGAGGGTGCTGGGTCCCAGTGGCTTGTGCCTTACTCATTTTACATTCTCTATCAAATCCATATAAAAAGAGAAGTGATCCCTGTTTGCCTCTCCATTTCAAAGATAGCTCTAAAGCCTGGGAAGAACAGTGGTGGTGGGGGGAGGGGAAGAGTTTGGCTAAATGGAAAGTGTTGAGATGATTCAAAGAGCTCGTGCTGACAGAGCAGGGGTGGCTTGACCTTCTCTGGGGGCCACTAGGCAGCCTCCTACTGGTGGCTATTTTTGGTGCTGGAAAGCCTGCCTGCCCCAAAATATCTCTCCCTGCCATCTTGCCAGGCTCTGTAATTCCCACCACAAGAGCCATCCTCCAGTTAAAAGCACTGCGTCTCTAGAAGGCCCGGGCTACAGTGCAGCCACCCATAGGCAATGCCGCCACACATTTAACCTGTAATCGCCCATAAACCCGAATCTGATTGCAGAGTACAGCTACCAGCTGTTGGTAACCCAACACTGCCTTGCTAAGAGAAGCTTTTTGACAGCCTCTTCACATAAGTGGGGGAGATGGACACCACAAAGCTCTGGATCAGGAGTGTAACGGCTTCCATGGGAGCAGCCAAATTGCTGTAGTAATGGCGTCTCCACTCCCTCCTAACAGGGCATGGGCAGGTGATACTGGATACGAAGAAGAATGTGGAATTGCAAATGGTATCAAGGGGGTGCACATTAGTTCACGTATGGTGGATCTATTGTGGAATCAGGGAATGCTTGGATCACACTCTTATCCAGGACTTATCTCTCAGGGAAGAAGACAACTGTCTAGCTTGATTTGATATCCCCCAGTATCCTGTCACTGGTCAGTCAGGGTATCTGAAGGTTTCACCATAACTACTTCTTTAGGTTTAAGTGGCAAACATGTTCTCAGGGAAGGATAACCCACATTTTTCAGAATTGAGAGCATTCATGAGAATTAGATCTTCTTATCTGATAGTGTAAGGGAAAGCATGGAAGCTTGGTATGCTGCAGCTGTGCGTGAGAAAAAACATTCTTCTCTCAGGGCTGGAACTACTGTGCATACCCACAGCTTGTTCTGGGGAGTGAGTCAGCCTCCTACTAAGTGTGGTTACAGGGTCACATGCTTTCTTCATAAAGCTAAGTTTTTAGGATGGTATTTGTGATTGGCTTTCTTTTCTTCCAGCCTTGCCTTTATTCTTTCTTGGTCTGGATTTCTCTCTTTGCATTCTCTGTAGGGTGTGGAAGGTTAATGCACATATCCATCTTTGGTTTCCTCTCTTTCTTTTGGGGGCGCATTGCATGGCTCAGAGCCCAGCTGGACAGAAGAGTGCCATTGCGGATGCAGGCAGCCTTCCCTTCCTTAGAACAGGTTTCTGGAAGATAGCCTGTACTTGTTCCTCATAAGACAACCCAACAGCCATGTGGCAATTTAAGAGCAGACTCCCTGAAACTTTTTCCGTTGATGGATCTGCCCCAAAGGCAGCAACTATGGATCACCAACCCATAGCTGGAGTAGAGGGCAGCCTCTCCCAGTGTGACAAGGAGTAACCTGTAAAAAAGTCAAGAAAAGAGACTAGGGAATCTAAAGTCAGTGAATATCTGGAAGATCGAGTAGAACTGGATATGAAAACAAGTCAGATGAGATGGGTTCGAAGCTCAATAGCTGTGCAAAGTTCAAGTTACTTAATATTATTG
Organism: Meles meles; assembly: GCF_922984935.1. NCBI lineage: Eukaryota > Metazoa > Chordata > Mammalia > Carnivora > Mustelidae > Meles > Meles meles. Next base: position 84,408,732 of record NC_060070.1, read on the forward strand.
ATCCTAAATTTTCTTTTACAAATGATGGATTAATAAAAGTATTTGCTTTCCAAGGTATGACTAAACACAGATGAATCATCAGCACAGTGATTCTGGCTTATAATAGGCATTTTAAGATGTTAATTATCATGACTGCTATTAAAAGCATTTTCAGTAATAAATAGAGTTTGAATGGGAAGTAAGGAAGTAGAAATCTAGGTGGGAAGAGAAAGAGAGTTACATACAGTGTTAACTTTTGGCTTAGGTGGGGTTGAATTAAGTATTTTTTTTAGGATGAAAGAAACACAAACATGAGTGTGGATTCAAAGAGAAGTTAAAGACATGTTATTCAAGAAAAAAAAGCAGTAATTTACAAATCAAATTGTTGAAGGACTTAGAAGGTAGACGTGATATCAAGAGCAAAGATCATCACTGGAAAAGAGCAGAAATATCTCTTACTCTGAAAGAAAGAGAAGCTCTATAAGAATGGATAAATATTTCATTAGTTTGGAAGTGGTAGAAACAGAGGACAAAACAGAGAATTTGGAGATTCATAACTAATGGATTCTGAGAAGGCTCAGAATGGAGAACATTGATAGTGACCATAGGATCACGGCCATTGAAAGAATAATAAAGCCTGGAAAATTCACAAATCTATAAGTCAATGCTGTTCCTGATCCACTGCCCCCTGCCTATCCAAAACCAGTTTGTTCTCAGTCTGAGACAACAGAAGGATCTTGCACCAGAATGTAAATCAATTTTTTAGTATCACTAAGGGCACTGGTTAGTACTGCCAATTCTTTTTTTCTTTAGCGAGACTTTCTCAATGATGATGGAAACAGTATGTTCTTTTATATTCTTATGCAAGCTCCTAGTCTTGTCTCAGAATGGTAACATAGTTAACACACTTAGTCAACACACTACTAAGTATACTGGCTACCTAGAATTGCAGTGGTCTAAACCACTGAGTTTGGGGGGGGGTGTTGTTTGTTGTGGCCGCTGAGACGAACTAGTCAGTTGTTATGGTCTGAATGGTTGGGTCCTCTCATAGTTCATACTTTAAAATCTTAACCACCAAAGATGATGGGATTAGGAGGTGAGGCAGTTCGGAAGTTCTTAGGCCATGAGGGTAGAGCCCTCTTGAGTGCAGTTACTGTCTTATTTTAAAAAAGTTCCGGAGAGATCACTAGCCCCTTCCACTATGGAAGACACTGCAAGAGGGTGCCAGGTATGAACCAGGAAGAGAGCTCTTAGCAGAACACAACTACGCTGGTGCTTTGATTCTGGACTTTCCAACCTCCAGGACTGTGATAAATATATTTCTGTTCTTTAAAAGCCACCCAGTCTGCGGCATTTTGTTATAGCAGCCCTAATGGACAAGGTATCAATACAGGAGATTTGAGGAAATAAGAAGAAATGGAAGGACAATTAGTTGTAGTCAGAGAGGGAACTTTCAGAATTCCAAGTGTCAGAGGACATGTGGAGTGCTCTTTGTGTCATAGGTTTAGGGAGGTTCAAAGGTGGTTGTCAGAGAGAAAGCCCATGAATGGGGTGTGATGGCTTTAGGATTCCAACTGGAAGTTTGGTATAACATTCTGTTATTTTTCCAAATGTTTTCTTTTCAGGTCTGGAGAAACAGTTGTTTATGTCCATGAGAGGTTTTGGAGTTAAAATTGCCTTGATTTATATCTCATTTCTGTCACTGTCTTGTTATTTTCCTTGGGCAGGACACTGCTGAAACTCAGTTTCCTCATCTGTGAACATGTGCATTACAGTGTGTCTGGTATAGTTCACGATGAACTGAGATATGAAGTGTAAAGCAAACTGTACGTTGCTGAGCCCATATTGAACACCCAAGAAAATTACTTTCTCTTATTTCTTATTGTCTTCTGTTACAGCCAGAGTGGAGGCCCTCCTGATTTTGCTACATGAACGTTCTCTACTAGAACTTTCTGCAATGATAGAGATACTTTATAATCTATACTTTCCAACCACTAGCTTTGCATGGCTAAATGAAAATTGGAAATGTTGGCTAGTACAACTAAGGAAATAATTGTTTAATTTTATGTAATTTTAATTAATTAATTTAAAATTTAATTCAAATAGTCACATGTGGCTAGTGGCTACCATGTTGGACAACATGAGCTATTGGCATTTCTGTTCCAGCTATTCCAATCTGTCTTTTTCCAGCCCATCTTCCACATTACTGTCTGAGTTAGCTTCCTGAAGTATGAATCTCGTCATTTGATTCATCTAAAACATCTAAAATAAAATAAAGATTTTATGTATTTATTTGTCAGAGAGAGAGAGAGAAAGCACAACCGGGGGAGTGGGAGGCAGAGGGAGAAGAAGGCTCCTCGCTGAGCAAGGAGCCCCAATGCTGGACTTGATCTCAGAGCCTGTATCATAACCTGAGTTGAAGTCAGATACTTAACTAACTGATCCACCCATGGGTCCCATCATCTAAAATATCTTTAATAGTTCTGTTTTTTACCAAAGTGAGGTATGGTGTGAGCAAGGGAGAAAGAAGCCAAGAGAAGAAAAGTACATAGAATTAATATGTGCTTTAAATATCTATACTTAGATACATTATTAGGGTTCTCCAGAGAAACAGGAGATATAACAGGAGATATAATATAGATGATATAGATATAGATACAGATTTAGAGAGAGGAAGAGAGAGAGAGAGATTGATTGATTTTTAGAGAATTAGTTCATATGATTGTGGAGGGTATCAAGTTCAAAATTTGAAGTGAAGTGCTAGCAAGCTGGAAACCCAGGGGAGAGTTGATCTTGTGGTCCAGAGGTCATCTGCTTGCAGAATTCCCTCTTCTGGGTAGGTTAATCTTTCTATTAAGACCTTCAGCTGATTAGATGAGGCCCATCCACATTACTGGGGATAATCTGATTTATTCAAAGTCTACTGATTTGTCAATCTTACCTAAAACAAAACAAACCCTCACAGCAACCTTTAGAATAATGCCTGACCAAATATCTGAGTATTTGGGTTAGCCAAGTTGACACAAAACCATTATACCTGTTAATACCTATGTTTAGATGTTTATCACCAACTCTTCCTGTCAAAGAGGATGGCCATTTTTCTGCCCTGTCATAGGGTGGGTATTTTAGAGCTTTCTTGTACCTTCAGATCCTCTACTCCTGGCTCTTTTTTTTTCTTTTGTTTTTTAATTTTTCTTTTTAAATTTTTAAATAAACATATAATGTGTTTTTATTCCCAGGGGTACAGGTCTGTGACTCGCCAGGTTTACACATTTTATAGTACTCATCATAGCACATATCCTCCCCAATGTCCATATCCCCACCACCCTATCCCATTACTCCTGGCTCTTTGACAATCTCTATTGACCACACCCAACTCTTTGGACCTTTCCTTGTTTATGAAGGCACAACACTTGGCCTTTCTGTCTTCATGGTTTTGCTGATGAAGATTTTTATCTGGCTGATTTTGAGACTGACCCCTGGTACTGCACCTGCAAAGTCTTGGGCAGCAACATGAGCAGCTTTAGTCTCTCCTGTGCTGGATCTGGTCTGATTAAAAGCATGGACCTGGAAATGAAAGGCTCTATTGTTATCAGTTCATTGAGGCACATTGTCTCTGCCCAACTCAGTAGATGTGACAGTGTTACAGCTTGAGTCCAGTTTGATTTATTGGTGAAATTAAATTCTATATTTCCAGAATGATGTCAGTACTTCCTGGGTCTTAAAAAAATAAATTAATAAATAATAACCAAGACAAACAGCAACTGTCAGCTTAACTGCTTAATCCATAAGTTGTCCAGGCCAGTTGCTCTCTAGTTGTCAGGAAAGCAGTGTACTGCCCATTCTGCTCTGGTGAACATAGAGGGAAACCTCTTTCGAATATTTCCAGTACGGTCAAGACATTAAATACTCTGTCAAAACACTTTTGGAAAAGAATGTGATTTGTATTTCTGAGTGTCTTTTAATAACATGGTTATTATTAAAGCAAGTTTTCTTTCCCACAGAATGTGACAGAATTTTTATTTTTATTTATTTAGTTTTGAAGATTTTATTTATTTATTTGAGAGAGAGAGCAAGGAAGTAAGAGAGAAAGCACGAGCAGTGTGGGAGAAGAGTCAGGGGCAGAGGGAGAAGCAGACTTCCTGCTGAGCAGTGAGTGCGACTTGGGGCTCTATCCCAGGACTCTGGGATCATGACCTGAGCCAAAAGTAGATGCTTAACTGACTGAGCCACGGCAGGGCCCCAGAATGTGACAAAATTTTTAAACAAAGAGATAATATTTGAAGTACAATTTATTGTTGTTATTATTATTATCAATAATAAGCTGGCAAATTTGTCTACATAACAATATGAAGATAATATGTTACCAGTGTAAAGATCAATAAATTAGTGTGAACATTTCTGTACTTTGTAAAATCGTTTCTGTCACTCTTACATTCTACTTTAGGAAAACTTAGCTGGGGGAAAGAACCGTTATGCAATCAAATAAAACACTATTAATATAATGGCAACATTCATTTCAAAACATTGACATTGGAGGAAAGACTTGAATAGTCTATTTTGTGGACATCACAATCCACCTGCCTGATAAGTGGAATTAATGGAAAGACGGGATTCTGAAATTTGAGCTTCCATTGTCTCCAGAAAACTTAGGTCTTTACTCATGAAAATAAGATGGGACCTAAACATGTAAGCTTTCATGTAAATTTGTCATTTTGCACACTTAGAGTGTGACCCTCTTGGCCTCATTTTTTGCTTGTTTATTTATTTTTTAAATTTCTTTTCAACGTAACAGAATTCATTGTTTATGCACCACACCCAGTGCTCCATGCAATACGTGCCCTCCATAATACTCACCACCTGGCTCCCCCAACCTCCCACTCCCCGCCCCTTCAAAACCCTCAGATTGTTTTTTAATATCCATAGTCTCTCATGGTTCATCTCCCCTTCCAATTTCCCTCAACTCCCTCTCCTCTCCATCTCCCTATGTCCTCCATGTTATTTGTTATGCTCCACAAATAAGTGAAACCATATGATAATTGACTCTCTCTGCTTGACTTATTTCACTCAGCATAATCTCTTCCAGTCCCGTCCATGTTGCTACAAAAGTTGGGTATTCATTCTTTCTGATGGAGGCATAATACTCCATAGTGTATATGGACCACATCTTCCTTATCCATTTGTCCGTTGAAGGGTATCTTTGTTCTTTCCATAGTTTGGCGACCGTGGCCATTGCTGCTATAAACATTGGGGTACAGATGGCCCTTCTTTTCACTACATCTGTATCTTTGGGGTAAATACCCAGTAGTGCAATTGCAGAGTCCTAGGGAAGCTCTATTTTTAATTTCTTAAGGAATCTCCACATTGTTCTCCAAAGTGGCTTCCCCAACTTGCATTCCCACCAACAGTGTAGGAGGATTCCCCTTTCTCCGCATCCTCTCCAACACACGTTGTTTCGTGTCTTGCTAATTTTGGCCATTCTAATTGGTGTAAGGTGGTATCTCAATGTGGTTTTAATTTGAATCTCCCTGATGGCTAGCAATGATGAACATTTTTTCATGTGTCTGATAGCCATTTGTATGTCTTCATTGGAGAAGTGTATGTTCATGTCTTCTGCCCATTTTTTGACATGATTATCTGTTTTGTGTGTGTTGAGTTTGAGAAGTTCTTTATAGATCCTGGATATCAGCCTTTTGTCTATACTGTCATTTGCAAATATCTTCTCCCATTCCATGGGTTGCCTCTTTGTTTTGTTGACTGTTTCCTTTGCTGTGCAGCTTTTGATCTTGATGAAGTCCCAAAAGTTCATTTTCGCTTTTGTTTCCTTTGCCTTTGGAGACATATCTTGAAAGAAGTTGCTGAGGCTGATATCGAAGAGCTTACTGCCTATGTTCTCCTCTATGATTTTTTTTTTTTAAGGAAAATTTTTTTTTCATTTTATTTATTTTTTCAGCGTAACAGTATTCATTGTTTTTGCACAACACCCAGTGCTCCATGCAAAACGTGCCCTCCCCATTACCCACCACCTGTTCCCCCAACCTCCCACCCCTGACCCTTCAAAACCCTCAGGTTGTTTTCCAGAGTCCATAGTCTCTTTTTTTAAAATATTTTATTTATTTTATAAGTAGGCAGAGAGAGAGAGGAGGAGGAAGAAGGTTCCCTGCTGAGCAGAGAGCCCGATGCGGGACTTGATCCCAGGACCTTGAGATCATGACCTGAGCTGAAGGCAGAGGCTTTAACCCACTGAGCCACCCAGGTACCCCTCTCCTCTATGATTCTGATGGATTCCTGTCTCACGTTGAGGTCTTTTATCCATTTCGAGTTTATCTTTGTGTACAGTGTAAGAGAATGGTCGAGTTTCATTCTTCTACATATAGCTGTCCAATTTTCCCAGCACCATTTATTGAAGAGACTGTCTTTTTTCCACTGTATATTTTTTCCTGCTTTTGTTTGTTTGTTTGTTTTAAATTGAAATTGAGCAGCCTGTTTAGATCAAGGGCCTTTTGGGAGTCTAGAAAATTGGGGTAAACTGACTTTAACTTGGTATAGGTATCACTGTTGAGATGTAATCTCAATAATGTAGAATAATTTTGTAAAAAGTATCCCGTTGCAACTTGGAAAGGACTTTGTGGACCATAGGCACAGATTAAAGAAGCACAAATTCAATTAGTATTGCACATACTTGATCTTGCTTCTGACTGAGCAGCTGAATATCTACCAGGGGTCTGACTGCCAGTTACCCAGATCTCCAGAGTCATCTGGGACACACGTAGAAGATGTTTCAGTCCCTCAGTGTTTGGGCTGAAATGTTTTCAGCCTTCTAGCCATGTCAAACAGGTGCGTTGATCCCTAGAAATGAGAATTATGACCAAATGATTTAAGTCACCAGTTCCCTATGATGCAGAGGAAGCACATTCTTTGGGAATCTGATGGGAAGAGAGTCAATGGGAGAGTGCTGAAGTGAGGTAGAAGTTGGAGCCAGAGTAAATGGACCAAAATATTGGATTGGATTGGATTGGGATGTGTATTTGTTTAACGAAATCTGTTTTGCTCCAGGAGGTCTGGACCCAGATATTATCACTGAAACTGTTGCTATAGGGAAATAAATTTCTTAGATCAAAGTCAATTTTTTACTTTGCTTTCATGTTATGAATGTACTTGGAAAGAAAACTATTTCTTAGAGTTGTTATGTTGTTGAATAGGATGGCCTTTGTGTGTGCTGTTTAGAGCTTGTTCTAGGCTTGATTTTGGGGAATCTCCAATATGAGATAGTATTTGAATTAAAATTTAAAACTAGAAGTTCAGCATTTCAGGAAAGAAATAAGGAGAATATAGACTATACATGCCTGTAAAACCAGAGATAGTGAGACCATGCATTATACATGAACTTTCTGTATGTGTATGTATATCATTGAGCACCAGTTTACATTATATGGAGCTACTATTTTGGAATCTGGGTGTTAAGTATATAGATTTCCTCAAGTTGCCTCTGTTGGGCTACTTCAAATATAGGCACAAACTAGAGGAACTTAGGATATATTCTTCTTTATTTTATTTACTTACATACTAAATCACCTATAGCTAAAACTTAAACTCCTTCATTTGAAAGGCAACCCCAATTCTCTTTTTATAATTGAGGTAAAATTTACATCTAATACAGTGTACAAATTAAAGCAAACACTTAATGTATTTTGACAGTGTTTGCATCCATGAAACTATCACCACAATCAATATGGGGAACACTTCTATAACCACCAAGAGATTACTTAGGACTCTGCAATCTCTCCCTCAGCCACCAGCCCCAGGCAACCACTGATCAGATTCTGTCACTGTGTCTTAGTTTGCATTTTCTAGGATTTATAGAGTCATGCAATATGTACTTTTTTGGGTCCAGCTTTTTTCACTTCATCATGATTTTGAGATTCTTCAAATGTTGTATATATCAATTTTTTTTTATTGTTAGGTAGGAATTTCATTGTACAGATACATCACATCTTTTTACTTAGTAACCAGTTGGGCATTTCTCCCCCAGTTATGTGGGTTAAATTGTGATCTTTAAAAAGGTATGTTCAAATCCAAACCTCTAGTATCTGAGAATATTTGGAAATATTTGGAAATCAGGTCTTTGCAGATGTAAAATTAGTTAACATGAGGTCCTACTAGATTATCATGAGCCTTAAATCTATTCACTGGTGTCCTTAAAAGAAGAGGACAGACACACAGAGACTCAAAGGGGAAAAGACACGTGATAACACTGGCAGAGATTACAGTGACATAGCTATAATCCAAGGGAGCACTAAGGATTGCCCAGCAACCCCTGGAAGCTATAGAGAGTCAGGGAACAGATTCTCCCTTAGTGCCTCCAGAAGGAACCAACCGGGACATCTTGATTTCAGACTTCTGGCCTCCTGAACTATGAAAGCATTCTGTTGTTGATACCACCAGTTGGTAGTAATTTGTAACAGCAGCTCCAGGAAACTAATACATCCAGTGTTTGGTTATTTAAATAAAGGTGCTATCAGTGTTCACATATCTTTGTGTGGACATACATTTTTATCTTTTGGTGATAAATATCTAGGAGTGGAATAGCTGGGATATATTTAACTTTTTAAAAAATTGCCAAACATCAAAAAGTGATGATACCATTTTCGATTCCCACCAGGACCCTATGAAAATTCAAATTGCCTCATCTCTTTGCTGAAATGTAATAGTGTCAGTATTTTAAATTTTAGCCATTTTAATATGTATGTGGTGGTAACTTATTGTATTTTAATTTGCATTTCCCTAATGTCTGCTAACCTTTTGTATATCTTCTTTTCTTTACTCAAAACTGTTAGGAGTTTTGTCTTATTATTCTGGATAAAAGTCCTCCTGATTATCTATCTATCTATCATCTATCTATCTATCTATCATCATCTTTCTATCTATCATCTGTCATCTATCTGAAATAATTTTATTCACAGTAACACACACACACATCCATATATTTCCCAAATATCTTCTTTCACCTGATGGCTTGTCTTCTTATTTTGTGATGGTGTCTTTTGAAGAGAAAAAACTGTAACGTTTTGTGAAGTCCAGCATCATTTTTTTCTTTCACGTTTTCTGTCTTTTGTAGCCTTTCTGAGAAAATATGAAGTTCCCTTGCACCCCCATAAATATTTTTCATCACACTACTTCTGTGCTTTAGAATGCATAATATTTTTCATGTCAGTGTTATGTCACATTATAATATTTTAAAGATATTTTAAGCCTATTTTAAGTTAAATTCAAATAACTCAGTCAAAGTGGCAAATGAACTGACTCATTTGGCAAATCCATCACAAACTCACATGTACCTTGCATTTTCCTACTGACAGGAGTTGCCCTGCAAGTGCTGGCATTCATTCATTGACTCATACACATCCATTCACTGCTAATATGTACCCACACCGCAGCCCCAGTTCCTGCCTGGTGAAGGAGAGAGGAAAGCAGAAATAAGGAAGATGGGTAAGGAGTAGTGAGTAGTGAAGGACTTTTTGCCCAAGCCACATCCCTAGTGAAAGCCAGTTGTAATTTTAATATAAATATGTCTGCCCTTGTCAGGACAAAGCACTTTCCACATAAAGAATCTTCTTTTGACTGTAATAGTTGTTATTATAGATTATTAAAAATATGCATCAGAGAAAACAGTTTTTTTTTTTAAACAGAGCTTTGTGTTTGTTGGTGTGAGAATAGAGGGAGGGTTTAATTTCAAACTATGAGAGAATAGAAAACATTTGATCATTTCTACAAGAATGATCAAATCTAAACTGACCATAAAACTAAATTAAGGAGGTATGATATAACCATATTCATCCAGAATTGGTTATTTAAGTTTGTATCTCAAACAAGAAAATTTTCAAAAATTATTATTCCAGCTTTGTTTCAGTATTATGCAGCTCTTTTCTTTTTCATTCTCAAAGTCCCTGGCACCCCTCAAACCTGGATTAAGGGACTGAGTGACCAAATGGGAAGAGGTGTAAAAGAATTTATATTTTGCAGCCATATAAGACAGCAAATGTGGTAGAGCTGGGAGTTAGGAAAATTGCTGTCTTGTGGAATTCCAGAAGGATTTAGTCAATTTGATTTTGTGTTTGACTCCCAGTAAGGGGAGAAATTCCAAACCCACTGCTTTTTGTGGATCAAATGTATTGTTTTTTGGCCACCCAGCTGGGTGGCTGGAACTCGGCAGGAGTGAGAAATTGTCTTGCAGAGAGTTTTGAGAGCCTGGAGGAGGGTTGAGTGCTCCCACTGGAGCTTGAGTTATAAAGGCACTGCAGAGAAATGTTAGAGGAGAGCAAAGACACCTGCTCTGACGTTCTCTGCAAGAATGTCATGCTCCGAGTAAGAGGATGCCTTATGTGACTTGGGATTTGAAAGGTTCTAAGCAACTGAAGGGGAAATGAAATGAGGAACAAGGAGTCGACTTGTGCCTCAGCAGCACCATAACTCACAATCTACAAATGCAACATCAGCAGCCAAGGAAAAGTTTGTGGATCCTTGATTGCTAGTCTTTCATGGCACCCACTCTCATGTATCTATCAATTCTATCCATTCATTCAACAAATATTCACTGAAAACACATCATGTTGCCAGGTGCTATCTTAGGCACCAGGGGTGCAGCTGTGAACCAGAAAAAAATGCCTCCTCATGAGGAGCTAGCATTCTAGGTAGGGGAGATGAACCATAAACCAGACAATCAATCAACCAACCAATCAATCAACCAACCAACCAATCAATCAACCAACCAACAAATATTCTATGACAAGTAGTGATACATACTAGGGAGAAAAACAATACAGTGTTAAAGGAATAGAGAGGCAGTTTTGGAGGAATACATTTTGGAATGTAAACACGTTTTTCTGTTCACAATGTATTAAGGCAAACCAAGATGCACAAGACAGGTACATTCCTCTGATGTCCTATTTATCGAGCGATGTCTATGAATATTGTGTTTTCACTTGTATTTCCTTGGTCAGTCATCATGCTATTTCTGCATCAGAAGCAGAACATGTATGTTGCTCCTGGAATACTGAGGCTCAGAGAGGTTCTTGATTTGCTGAATGATACGGAGTTGGTTAAAAGCAGACTTTATATTTAAATAATATCTTATACCATATTTGTACCATACTATGTTTTTTTCATTCACTCAGCAAATATTTATGTAGTGCCTAGAACGTGTTGGGTCTGGGTATAGCTTTAATGTTAATGACCAGGTAAGAATAGTGTTTATTATCCCAGAATCATGAAGCTTTGAGTGTAGTAGGGGAAACAGATATTAAACAAATGATTGGTGTAAATGTTGGGAAGAAGAAGGGTTTTATAGAAGGGGACCTAACTTTGGTTTAAAAAATGCAAAAGACGGGGAGGAGTCAAGATGGCAGAGAAGTAGCAGGCTGAGACTACATCTGGTAGCAGGAGATCAGCTAGATAGCTTATCTAAACATTGCAAACACCTACAAATCCAATGGGAGATTGAAGAGAAGAAGAACATCAATTCTAGAAACAGAAAATCAACCACTTTCTAAAAGATAGGACTGGCGGAGAAACGAATCTAAAACAACGGGAAGATAGACCGCGGGGGGGAGGGGCCAGCTCCTGGCAAGTGGCGGAGCAATGGAGCACAAAATCAGGACTTTTAAAAGTCTGTTCCACTGAGGGACATTGCTCCAGAGGCTAAACTGGGGTGAAGCCCATACGGGGTCAGCGTGGCCCCAGGTCCCACAGGGTCACAGAAGGATCAGGGGTGTCGGAGTGTTGCAGAGCTTGCAGGTGTTAGAACGGAGAAGCCGGCTACAGAGACAGAGCCAAGGACTGAACTCTCAGCTCGGGGTAACCTTGAACTGGTCGCGGGCTGGGTGAGCTTGGAGCGCGGCTAGAGGCTGGGGATACCGAAGTGATTGGGTGTTGTCCTCTGGGGGCGCACTGAGGAGTAGGGCCCCGGGCTCTTGGCTCCTCTGGTCCGGAGACTAGGAGGCTGCCATTTTCATTCCCACCCCCTGGAACTCTACAGAAAGCGTTCAGGGAACAGAAGCTCCCAAAAGCGAACCCGAGCGGATTACTTAGTCCGGCCCCGATAAGGGCGGTGCAATTCTGCCACGGGCAAAGACACTTGAGAGTCACTACAACAGGCCCCTCCCCCAGAAGATCAACAACATATCCAGCCAGGACGAAGTTCATCTATCAAGGAAAGCAGGTTCAATACCTAAGACAGCAGTGGAATTCCAGAGGAGGAGAAAGCAAAGCACAGAACTCACGGCTTTCTCCCCATGATTCTTTAGTCTTGCGGTTAATTCAATTTTTTTTTTCAATTTTTTTTCTTTCTTTTTTCTTCTTCTGCTAAATTTTTTAAAACTTTTACCCTTTTCTTTTTTAACGTTTTTTAACTAACTTATCTAATATATATATTTTTTCTCTCTTTTTTATATTTTTTCTTTATTTGTTTTATTTTTAAAATTTTTTTCTTTTTTTTTCTGAACCTCTTTTTATCCCCTTTCTCCCCCTCACAATTTCGGGTCTCTTCTGATTTGGTTAAAGCACATTTTTCTGGGGTCTTTGCCACCCTTTTAGTATTTTATTTGATCCTTCATATCCTCTTATCTGGACAAAATGAAAAGGCAGAAAAAATCACCACAGGGGCGCCTGGGTGGCTCAGTGGATTAAGCCGCTGCCTTCAGCTCAGGTCATGATCTCAGGGTCCTGGGATCGAGCCCCGCATCGGGCTCTCTGCTCCGCGGGGAGTCTGCTTCCTCCTCTCTCTCTGCCTGCCTCTCTGCCTAATTGTGATCTCTCTCTCTGTCAAATAAATAAATAAAATCTTTAAAAAAAAAAAAAGAAAGAAAAAATCACCACAAACAAAAGAACAAGAGGAAGTACCAAAGTCTAGGGACCTAATGAGCACAGACATTGGTAATATGTCAGATCTAGAGTTCAGAATGACAATTCTTAATGTTCTAGCTGGGCTCGAAAAAGGCATGGAAGATATTAGAGAAACGCTCTCTGGAGATATAAAAGCCCTTTCTGGAGAAATTAAAGAATAAAATCTCACCAAGTTGAAATCAAAAAAGCTATTAATGAGGTGCAATAAAAAATGGAGGCTCTCACTGCTAGGATAAATGAGGCAGAAGAAAGAATTAGTGATAAAGAAGACCAAATGACTGAGAATAAAGAAGCCAAGCAAAAGAGGGACAAACAGCTACTGGACCACGAGTGGAGAATTCGAGAGATAAGTGACACCATAAGAAGAAACAACATTAGAATAATTGGGATTCCAGAAGAAGAAGAAAGAGAGAGGGGAGCAGAAGGTCTATTGGAGAGAATGATTGGAGAGAATTTCCCTAATATGGCAAAGGGAACAAACATCAAAAATCCAGGAGGTGCAGAGAACCCCCCTCAAAGTCAACAAGAATAGTTCCACACCCCGTCACCTAATAGTAAAATTGACAAGTCTTAGTGACAAAGAGAAAATCCTGAAAGCAGCCCGGGAAAAGAAATCTGTAACATACAATGGTAAAAATATTAGATTGGCAGCAGACTTATCCACAGAGACCTGGCAGGCCAGAAAGAGCTGACATGATATATTCAGAGCACTAAAGGAGAAAAACATGCAGCCAAGAATACTCTATCCAGCTAGGCTATCATTGAAAATAGAAGGAGATAGCCATTTGTATGTCTTCGTTGGAGAAGTGTCTGTTCATATCTTCTGCCCATTTTTTGATATGATTATCTGTTTTGTGTGTGTTGAGTTTGAGAAGTTCTTTATAGATCCTGGATATCAACCTTCTGTCTGTACTGTCATTTGCAAATATCTTCTCCCATTCCGTGGGTGGCCTTTTTGTTTTGTTGACTGTTTCCTTTGCTGTGCAGAAGCTTTTGATCTTGATGAAGTCCCATAAGTTCATTTTCGCTTTTGTTTCCTTGGCCTTTGCAGACATATCTTGAAAGAAGTTGCTGTGGCTGATATCGAAGAGGTTACTGCCTATGTTCTCCTCTAGGATTCTGACAGATTCCTGTCTCACGTTGAGCTCTTTTACCCATTTCGAGTTTATCTTTGTGTACGGTGTAAGAGAATGGTCGAGTTTCATTCTTTTACATATTGCTGTCCAGTTTTCCCAGCACCATTTATTGAAGAGACTGTCTTTTTTCCATTGAATATTTTTTCCTGTTTTGTCAAAGATTATTTGACCATAAAGTTGAGGGTCCATATCTGGGCTCTCCACTCTCTTCCACTGGTCTATGTGTCTGTTTTTATGCCAGTACCACGCTGTCTTGGTGATCACAGCTTTGTAGTAAAGCTTGAAATAGGGTAACGTGATGCTGCCAGTTTTGTTTTTGTTTTTCAACATTTCCTTAGCAATTCGGGGTCTATTCTGATTCCATACAACTTTTAGGATTATTTGCTCCAGCTCTTTGAAAAATACTGGTGGAATTTTGATCGGAATGGCATTAAAAGTATAGATTGCTCTAGGCAGTATAGACATTTTAACAATGTTTATTCTTCCAATCCAAGAGCATGTAACAGTCTTCCATCTTTTTGTGTCTTCTTCAATTTCTTTCATGAGTGTTCTGTAGTTAATCGAGTACAGGTCCTTTACCTCTTTGGTTAGGTTTATTCCCAGGTATCTTATGGTTCTTGTTGCTATAGTAAATGGAATCGATTCTCTAATTTCCCTTTCTGTATTTTCATTGTTAGTGTATAAGAAAGCCACTGATTTCTGTACATTGACTTTGTATCCTGCCACATTACTGGATTGCTGTATGAGTTCTAGTAGTTTGGGGGTGGAGTCTTTGGGGTTTTCTATATAAAGAATCATGTCATCTGCGAAGAGAGAGAGTTTGACTTCTTCCTTGCCAATTTGGATACCTTTTATTTCTCTTACAAATGGCTATCAGACACATGAAAAAATGTTCATCATCACTAGCCATCAGGGAGATTCAAATTAAAACAACATTGAGATACCACCTGACACCAGTTAGAATGGCCAAAATTAGCAAGACAGGAAACAACGTGTGTTGGAGAGGATGTGGAGAAAGGGGAACCCTCTTACACTGTTGGTGGGAATGCAAGTTAGTGCAGCCACTTTGGAGAAGAGTGTGGAGATTCCTTAAGAAATTAAGAATAGAGCTTCCCTATGACCCTGCAATTGCACTGCTGGGTATTTACCCCAAAAATACAGATGTAGTGAAAAGAAGGGCCATCTGTACCCCAATGTTTATTGCATCAATGGCTACGGTCTCCAAACTGTGGAAAGAACCAAGATGCCCTTCAAAGGATGAATGGGTAAGGAAGTTGTGGTACATATACACAATGGAGTATTATGCCTCCATCAGAAAGAATGAATACCCAACTTTTGTAGCCACATGGACGGGACTGGAAGAAATTATGCTGAGCGAAATAAGTCAAGCAGAGAGAGTCAAGTATCATATGGTCTCACTTATTTGTGGAGCATAACAAAGAACATGGAGGACATGGGGAGATGGAGAGGAGAGGGAGTTGAGGGAAACTGGAAGGGGAGATGAACCATGAGAGACTATGGACTCTGAAAAACAACCAGAGGGTTTTGAAGGGGCAAGGGGGTGGGAGGTTGAGGAACCAGGTGGTGGGTAATAGGGAGGGCACCTACTGCATGGAGCACTGGGTGTGATGCCAAAACAATGAACACTATTATGCTGTAAATAAACAAATAAAAAAAATTTTAAAAAAAAGAAAATAGAAGGAGAAATAAAAAGCTTCCAGGACAAACAAAAACTAAAAGAATTTGCAAACACCAAACCAGCTCTACAGGAAATATTGAAAGAGGTCCTCTAAGCAAAGAGAGAGCCTAAAAGTAGTAGATCAGAAAGGTACAGAGACAATATACAGTAACAGTCACCTTACAGGCTAATAATGGCACTAAATTCATATCTCTCAATAGTTACCCTGAATGTTAAAGGGCTAAATGCCCCAATCAAAAGACACAGGGTATCAGAATGGATAAAAAAACAAAACCCATCAATATGTTGCCTACAAGAAACTCATTTTAGACGCGAAGACACCTCTAGATTTTAAGTGAGAGAGTGGAAAACAATTTACCATGCTAATGGGCATCAGAAGAAAGCTGGGGTGGCAATCCTTATATCAGATCAATTAGATTTTAAGCCAAAGACTATATTAAGAGATGAGGAAGGACACTATATCATACTCAAAGGGTCTGTCCAACAAGAAGATCTAACAATTTTAAATATCTATGCCCCTAACATGGGAGCAGCCAACTATATAAACCAATTAATAACAAAATCAAAGAAACACATCAATAATAATAGAATAATAGTAGGGGACTTTAACACTCCCCTCCCTGAAATGGACAGATCATCCAAGCAAAAGATCAACAAGGAAATAAAGGCCTTAAATGACACACTGGACCAGATGGACATCACAGATATATTCAGAACATTTCATCCCAAAGCAACAGAATACACATTCTTCTCTAGTGCACATGGAACATTCTCCAGAATAGATCACATCCTGGGTCACAAATCAGGTCTCAACCAGTATCCAAAGATTGGGATCATTCCCTGCATATTTTCGGACCACAATGCTCTGAAGCTAGAACTCAATCACAAGAGGAAATTTGGAATGAACCCAAATACATGGAGACTAAACAGCATCCTTCTAAAGAATGAATGGGTCAACCAGGAAATTAAAGAAGAATTGAAAAAATTCATGGAAACAAATGATAATGAAAACACAACAGTTCAAAATCTGTGGGACACAGCAAAGGCAGTCCTGAGAGGAAAATATATAGTGGTACAAGCCTTTCTCAAGAAACAAGAAAGGTCTCAAGTACACAACCTAACCCTACACCTAAAGGAGCTGGAGAAAGTATAAGAAAGAAACCCTAAACCCAGCAGGAGAAGAGAAATCACAAAGATCAGAGCAGAAATCAATGAAATAGAAACCAAAAAAACAATAGAAAAAATCAATGAAACTAGGAGCTGGTTCTTTGAAAGAATTAGTAAGATTGATAAACCCCTGGCCAGACTTATCAAAAAGAAAAGAGAAAGGACCCAAATAAATAAAATCAGGAATGAAAGAGGAGAGATCACAACTAACACCAAAGAAATATAGACAATTATAAAAACATACTATGAGCAACTCTACGCCAACAAATTTGACAATCTGGAAGAAATGGCTGCTTTCCTAGAGACATATAAACTACCACAACTGAACCAGGAAGAAATAGAAAACCTGAACAGGCCCATAACCAGTAAGGAGATTGAAACAGTCATCAAAAATCTCCAAACAAACAAAAGCCCAGGCCAGATGGCTTCCCAGGGGAATTCTACCAAACATTTAAAGAAGAACTAATTCCTATTCTCCTGAAACTGTTCCAAAAAATAGAAATGGAAGGAAAACTTCCAAACTCATTTTAGGAGGCCAGCATCACCTTGATCCCAAAACCAGACAAGGATCCCACCAAAAAAGAGAACTACAGACCAATATCCTTGATGAACACAGATGCAAAAATTCTCAGCAAAATACTAGCCAATAGGATTCAACAGTACATTAAAAGGATTATTCACCACGACCACGTGGGAATTATTCCAGGGCTGCAAGATTGGTTCAACATCCGCAAATCAATCAATGTGATACAACACATTAATAAAAGAAAGAACAAGAACCATATGATACTCTCAATAGATGCTGAAAAGCATTTGACAAAATACAGCATCCCTTCCTGATCAAAACTCTTCAAAGTGTAGGGATAGAGGGCACATACCTCAATATTATCGAAGACATCTATGAAAAACCCACCGCAAATATCATTCTCAATGGAGAAAAACTGAAAGCTTTTCCGCTAAGGTCAGGAACACGGCAGGGATGTCCATTATCACCACTGCTATTCAACATAGTACTAGAAGTCCTAGCCTCAGCAATCAGACAACAAAAAGAAATTAAAGGCATCCAAATTGGCAAAGAAGAAGTCAAACTATCACTCTTCGCAGATGATATGATACTATATGTGGAAAACCCAAAAGACTCCACTCCAAAACTGCTAGAACTTGTACAGGAATTCAGTAAAGTGTCGGGATATAAAATCAATGCACAGAAATCAGTTGCATTTCTGTACACCAACAACAAGACAGAAGAAAGAGAAATTAAGGATTCAATCCCATTTACAATTGCACCCAAAACTATAAGATACCTAGGAATAAACCTAACCAAAGAGGCTAAGAATCTATATGCAGAAAACTATAAAGTACTCATGAAAGAAATTGAGGAAGACACAAAGAAATGGAAAAATGTTCCATGTTCCTGGATTGGAAGAATAAATACTGTGAAAATGTCTATGCTACCTAAAGCAATCTACACATTTAATGCAATCCCTATCAAAATACCATTCATTTTTTTCAACGAAATGGAACAAATAATCCTCAAATTTATATGGAACCAGAAAAGACCTCGAATAGCCAAAGGAATATTGAAAAAGAAAGCCAAAGTGGGTGGCATCACCATTCCGGACTTCAAGCTCTATTACAAAGCTGTCATCATCAAGACAGCATGGTACTGGCACAAAAACAGACACATAGATCAATGGAACAGAATAGAGAGCCCAGAAATAGACCCTCAACTCTATGGTCAACTCATCTTCGACAAAGCAGGAAAGAATTTCCAATGGAAAAAAGACAGCCTCTTCAATAAATGGTGCTGGGAAAATTGGACAGCCACATGCAGAAGAATGAAAGTGGACCACTTCCTTACACCACACACGAAAATAGACTCCAAATGGATGAAGGACCTCAATGTGAGAAAGGAATCCATCAAAATCCTTGAGGAGAACGCAGGCAGCAACCTCTTCAACCTCAGCCACAGCAACATCTTCCTAGGAACATCGCCAAAGGCAAGGGAAGCAAGGGCAAAAATGAACTATTGGGATTTCATCAAGATCAAAAGCTTTTGCACAGCAAAGGAAACAGTTAACAAAACCAAAAGACAACTGACAGAATGGGAGAAGATATTTGCAAACGACATATCAGATAAAGGGCTAGTATCCAAAATCTATAAGGAACTTAGCAAACTCAACACCCAAAGAACAAATAATCCAATCAAGAAATGGGCAGAGGACATGAACAGACATTTCTGCAAAGAAGACATCCAGATGGCCAACAGACTCATGAAAAAGTGCTCCACATCACTCGGCATCAGGGAAATACAAATCAAAACCACAATGAGATATCACCTCACACCAGTCAGAATGGCTAAAATTAACAAGTCAGGAAATGAGAGATGCTACAAAGATGCGGAGAAAGCGGAACGCTCCTACACTGTTGGTGGGAATGCAAGCTGGTGCAACCACTCTGGAAAACAGCATGGAGGTTCCTCAAAATGTTGAAAATAGAACTACCCTATGACCCAGCAATTGCACTACTGGGTATTTACCCTAAAGATACAAACGTAGTGATCCGAAGGGGCACGTGCACCCGAATGTTTATAGCAGCAATGTCTGTAATAGCCAAACTATGGAAAGAACCTACATGTCCATCAACAGCTGAATGGATAAAGAAGAGGTGGTATATATACACAATGGAATACTATGCAGCCATCAAAAGAAATGAAATCTTGCCATTTGCGATGATGTGGATGGAACTAGAGGGTATCATACTTAGTGAAATAAGTCAATCGGAGAAAGACAACTATCATATGAACTCCCTGATATGAGGACGTGGAGATGCAACATGGGGGGTTAGGGGGATAAGAGAAGAATAAATGAAACAAGATGGGTTTGGGAGGGAGACAAACCATAAATGACTCGTAATCTCACAAAGCAACCTGGGGTTTGCTGGGGGGAGGTGGGGTTGGGAGAGGGGGAGGGGGTTATGGACATTGGGGTGGGTATGTGCTATTGTGAGTGCTGTGAAGTGTGTAAACCTGGCGAGTCACAGACCTGTACCCCTGGGGATAAAAATACATTATATGTTTATAAAAAAAAAAAAGAAAGGATGAATACCCAACTTTTGTAGCAACATGGACCAGACTGGAAGTGATTATGTTGAGTGAAATAAGTCAAGCAGAGAGAGTCAAGTATCATAGGGTTTCACTTATTTGTGGAGCATCACAAATGACATGGAGGACATTGGGAGATGGAGAGGAGAAGGAAGTTGAGGGTAATTGGATGGGGAGGTGAACCATAAGAGACTATAGACTCTGAAAAACAACCTGAGGGTTTTGAAGGGGCAGGGTGAGGGAGGTTGGGGGAACCAGGTGGTGGGTAATAGGGAGGACACGTATTGCATGGAGTGCTGGGTGTTGTGCAAAAACAATGAATAATGTTACGCTGAAAAAATAAATAAATAAAAAAAATTTTTAAAAATGCAAAGAATGAGTCACCTACAATCTAAATATGGTTGAGCAAATACAATGTAACACCTCTGCATTAAAAATTCCTAAATACAGCCTATTTCAAGTTAATTGGTCAATCAGACTTGTAATTTTTGGCTGCACCATTTTAAAGATAGAACTTCTCTGTTCTCCTGTATTTGTGTATGTACGCAGTTCTTCCTTAGCCAGGTTTTGTTTTGGTGTATGCTGAGGAAAGGACCACTGTTTATGTATCAACTTTTTTAGAGATATCTGTGATAATTACCCATCATACACCATTCTAAAATGTTGGAGGAAAGTTCTATTCATATTTTACTATTATACTGCTTTATGCAAAATTTTAAGGACCTGAAATATACCCATTAGAGAGGCAAGAATGAGCTAGACAGGGCCATTACCCATGAGATAATGCAGAAAGAGGACCGTGAATGCCACACAACCTAGGAGAGACCTTTCCAGTATGGCCCAAGCCAACATAAACAGATAGGTAGTCAGAGTTTCTCCAAAAACAAAGGGTTATAGGTGGGAAGACAACATTGTGGTGAAATGTGAAAGGAAGTAATAGTAGTAAAAATAGAAAAACAAGTAGTGAAGTTGGAGCCAGAATACCAAGAGTAGGACAAAAAACCATTCATGACAGAGTTCACCAACAGAGAGCAAGCATGTTTCTATATTGTGGGGCCAAGCATGGCAAATTATGGTAGCTCAAAACAGTCATTCTTTTAAGATAAAAAAGTAAAAGGTTTAGACTATTTGATAATTTTGTTTCATATCCCAGGTGGGCCCATTAACATGTACTCTTGGCAATTTTGATGATCAAAATGTTGATTGATCTGAGTTATGGAACTACTTTTAGAAGTAGCTCTAATTTTTTTTTAAGATTTTATTTATTCCTAGGAAGATGTTGCTACGGCTGAGGTCGAAGAGGTTGCTGCCTGCATTCTCCTCAAGGATTTTGATGGATTCCTTTCTCACATTGAGGTCCTTCATCCATTTGGAGTCTATTTTCGTGTGTGGTGTAAGGAAGTGGTCCAATTTCATTTTTCTGCATGTGGCTGTCCAATTTTCCCAGCACCATTTATTGAAGAGGCTGTCTTTTTTCCACTGGACATTCTTTCCTGCTTTGTCGAAGATGAGTTGACCATAGAGTTGAGGGTCTATTTCTGGGCTCTCTATTCTGTTCCACTGATCTATGTGTCTGTTTTTGTGCCAGTACCATGCTGTCTTGATGATGACAGCTTTGTAATAGAGCTTGAAGTCCGGAATGGTGATGCCACCAACTTTGGCTTTGTTCTTCAATATTCCTTTGGCTATTCGAGGTCTTTTCTGGTTCCATATAAATTTGAGGATTATTTGTTCCATTTCTTTGAAAAAAATGGATGGTATTTTGATAGGGATTGCATTAAATGTGTAGATTGCTTTAGGTAGCATAGACATTTTCACAATATTTATTCTTCCAATCCAGGAGCATGGAACATTTTTCCATTTCTTTGTGTCTTCCTCAATTTCTTTCATGAGTACTTTATAATTTTCTTTGTATAGATTCTTAGTCTCTTTGGTTAGGTTTATTCCTAGGTATCTTATAGTTTTGGGTACAATTGTAAATGGGATTGACTCCTTAATTTCTCTTTCTTCAGTCTTGTTGGTGTACAGAAATGCAACTGATTTCTGTGCATTGATTTTATATCCTGACACTTTACTGAATTCCTGGACAAGTTCTAGCAGTTTTGGAGTGGAGTCTTTTGGGTTTTCCACATGTAGTATCATATCATCTGCGAAGAGTGATACTCTGAAAAACAACCTGAGGGATTTGAAGGGTCAGGGGTGGGAGGTTGGGGCAACCTGAGGGTTTTGAAGGGTCAGGGGTGGGTGGTTGGGGGAACAGGTGGTGGGTAATGGGGAGGGCACGTTTTGCATGGAGCACTGGGTGTTGTGCAAAAAGAATGAATACTGTTACACTGAAAAAATAAATAAAATGAAAAAAAAAGATTTTATTTATTTATTTGACAGAGAGAAATCACAATAGAGGCAGGCAGAGAGAGAGGAAGGGAAGCAGGCTCTCTGCTCAGCAGAGTTCAATGTGGGACTCAATCCCAGGACCCTGAGATCATGACCTGAGCTGAAGGCAGTGGCTTAACCCACTGAGCCACCCAGGCGCCCAGAAGTAGCTCTAATTTTAAAACTAGTCTGATTTTCTTTAATTTCTTCACCTATTGAGTGGGATTTCACTCCCCAAATTCTCAGTATTATCCTCAGGAGCTACATATAATAAGTTTATTTTTCCTTTGAATTATATATCTTTAAATTTTGGAAAATAATTGATATGTTTTTTTCCAAGGTAGTTCTTTCTTCAACATCAAGAGAAGCATGTTCTGGGGCACCTGGGTGGTTCAATTAGTTATGCATCTGCCTTTGGCTCAGGACGTGATCTCAGGGTCCTGGGATCAAGCACCAAATCAGGCTCCCTGGTCAGTGGGGAGTCTGCCTCTCTCTCTTCCTCTACCCCTCCCCATACTTGTGTCCTCTCTCAAAAAGTAAATAAACTCTTAAAAAAGAGAGAGAGAAACATACTCTGTTCCTTCAACCATTCCTCAAAGGACCTAGTTTCCAATCTTGCTAACTCTATTATCTTCTAGGCACTATCTAGTGTCTTAATGTTCCTCTTAAAATGTGCTCACAATGGGTCACCTGGGTGGCTCAGCCGATTAAGCATCTGTCTTCAGCTCGGTTCCTGATCTCAGGTCCTGGGATCCAGCCCCACATCAGGCTCCCTGCTCAGTGGGGAGTCTGCTTCTCCCTTTCCCTCTGCCTGTCTCCCCAGCTTGTGCTCTCTCTCTCTCTCTCTCTCTCTCTTTGAAATAAGTAAATAAAAATGTTTTTTTTAAAAATGTGCTCACAAACTACATGTGGTCTGTCTGACAGGTAGAAGATGAAAATAATCTTTAAACTGAGCTTACAGTCACAAAGAGTCTTTCTGCACTAAAAGATTACTTAGAAGTTCTAGAAGGCTATGTATGGGTAATATAAAAATATGAACAAATATTTATTGAGCACTTGTGTGCTCAGATCTATTGCAGGTGCTGGAGGTGGAGGACTGAACAAGATTGTCAAGGTCCGCGTTGTCATTGAGCTGATGTAACAGAGGGGCTGGGGGGTAAACAAATACAATAATAACTCTCCTACAGTTCTGACAGCAGCCAGTATTTTAAAAACAACAAAGTAAGAGGATGTGGTGGGAGCATGACAACACAGTGTAGGGAATAGGCTATCAGGGAAAGTCTCATAGTAGTGATACAAGAGATATGATTGGAAAGAATTAGCCATGGCAAGATCTGGGGGACTAGCATTCCAGAGCAAGGGCAGATCAGCTCACTCTTCCACAATTACCCACTCCATTACCTCTTTCCCACAGGATCATGAAGAAGATTTACCCTTCCTCCTCTCAGCTAAGTCACTTGGGACTTTTCTCTCTTCTTGTTACCTCCCTATTGTGTCCTTTGAGGCCCAATGAAGAGAAAGTTTCATGAAGATAGTTTGTGCTACTTTTCCGAGTTTCGTTGTTGTTTGTTTTGAGAATTAGTATTGAAAGGAAGTGAATGAAAACCCTTTTACTAATCCTGCTTTGCTCTTCTTGTATATCAAATAATAATGGTTGACTTCAGTGGAGCCCTTTACTATGAACTAGTCACTGAACTAAGCTGTATTCATGCACTATCTATGAGGTAGACACTATTATTATTATTATTTTGGTTTCAAGTTTTTATTTAAATTTGTTAACATAGAGCATTATATTAGTTTCAGGTATAGAATTTAGTGATTTACCACTCACATACAACACTGGTCAACACAAATGCCCTCCTTAATACCCATCACCCATTTAACACATCCTCCTGCCCACCTCCCCTCCAGCTACCCTTATTTTACATATAGTAAAATGGAGGCACTGAACAGCTAATTAAGTTGCTCAGGTCATACAGCTGGTAAGAGGGGGAGGTAGTGGGTGAGAGGATTTGAACTCCTAACTCTTGTGCTATTATAAATGAGTAAAAGCAAAGCTATAAACACTAAGTAAAGTTTTGACAGTGACCACAGCTGTTTATGTAGAAGCAGATCCCAACTAATCTGTGCTCACTGTAGGACTGAACATATACTAAGCTTTTATGGTCATATCTGGAGGACATTCATTGAGACACTGAGCTGACAATGGGAGAAGTCACCCAAAGGGAAGAAAGTTTCAAGAAACAACAGTTTGGGACAGGAACAGTGATCAGCTTTGGGAGGGCATGTAACCCCAACCAGCATCATGGCTTTCCTCTAAGTGTTCTCTAGCCCTCTAGCCTAATCCTATACTTTACTGCATGAATTATGAGGTAGTAGTGAGGATGCTGGGGAAGGGGAAAAGACCCAGGGTAGCAGAAAAAGAGTGTAAGAACTCTAGAATATCTGTAGGAAGTGTAGGTTGCAAGAGGAGCATTGGCATTAGTGGAATTAGGGAAGGAGAATGACATTTGATGCCAGGAAGAACATTTAAACACTGATAATGGTAATGTGTGGAGAGATTTCTCTTGGTTTATCCAATCCAAATTCTTAGCTCCTCTCCAATCCCACCCATGAGGCTGAGAGATGGGATAAACAGCCTTCTCTTTTATATCATAAACTTTGATGTATCAAATGATGTATCAAACTTGGAATGATGTATTGGTGTATTACACGTAATTATTTTAAATGGGCATCTTAGTGAAATTTCACAAAGTAGACACCACATGGAGCTCAGGAGGCACAACTTAAGTGCATCCCAGGAGTCCCCTTCATCTTCTTCCACCTCACCATCTTATCTTTTTTTTTTTTTAAGATTTACTTATTTATTTAAGAGAAAGAGAGAGAGAAAGAGGGAGAGTGCAAACAGAAGGGGTATACATAGAGAGAATCTCCAGCAGATTCCATGCTAAGCATGGAGCCTGAAACAGGGCTCAATTTCAGGACCCTTAGATCACAACCTAAACCAAAAATCCAAGAGTCAGACACTTAATCAACTGCACCACCATATTGACTTCTAGTAGTATATGTTAGGGGAATATATTGCATTTTTTGTATTGCTAACAAATTGGTTCAAAACCCAATGAAACTCTTCAACTGTGATCCTTTTAACATGGTTTTTCTGATTTTAGTGAAGGAAACACTTCCAAAAATTGAATTCCATAATGTTCTTTTGGTATCATGAATTTCTTTTCCAAAGCAATTGCTTTCTCCTTCATCTCCCTCATGAGAAACTCATCCCTAAGTTTCTAACTAAGGAAGTCTGGGGTGGGGCTTAGAATTTGTATTTCTAACAAATTCAGAGGTACTGCTGGTGCACCTTGAGAACTTTGAGAACAACTGCTTGAAAGTAAGGACTAATGTGCAAAAGATGAACAGGCTTGAAAGACTCCAGGCTGGAAGCCAAGATTTATTTTAGCTGATGAGTAAGGAGTCACTTTGCCTTTTCTGGGTGAGGAATATGGAGGACTGCCTATGCCAAAGGTAGCCACATTTGGCAGGCTTTTTTAGATGCTTAAAGTGTCTATGAAGAGTGTCACAATCACACATCCCTTTGAGACTAACAGTCATATCACATCCATACATCTTAGGAAATTGTTTAGAGGGTATCTCTTATTGACTGTATCCTAGGCATCTATGTGAATTGTTATTCTGTTCTTTATTTTTATCTGTTCTTACATACACACACACATACACATCCTTTTAATTTCCTCCTGTTTGTTATAAGTTTCATTAGGAGACATGATGTTTATGCTTGAATTTTAAAAACTGTATTGCCATAACCACCTACTACTCTAGGACTTTTATTGTTTAACTCTTCTAAGTACTCATTTGCATGATGGTGCTGATTGCTTAAATATTGTAGGGTCCCATATTTGTTTACTGTACATCCACACTGAGGATACAAGTTGTAGGTCAAGGATTAAAAGGTGAAGACATCTGAAATGTGACACCAATATTGATAAAGGAGTTATGTAATGTTAATAAGATTGTCTGTGTACCACATTTACTATTTGGGTTCACTCAGAGCTAGGGTCAGCCTCATCTATCCTAACTGCTAGCTAAATGACCTGCCGTCCAGAAGATTCTATCTCTCAAATGTTATGCAAAGTTGACTCACTGAAAATGAACCATGAGCAATTAGAACTCAACCTAATTTCAGTTAGAAAAACAAGCTCTTTCTAAATGATATTATTATATAGAAAAGAGTGTGCATGGGACCACAATATCTGCTGTAAATGTTCTGCCAGTCATAATGAGAAGTGTTACACTGGCTATGAAATCCTACAATTGCCTGCAGCTGTTTCTCCTGTTCTCACCTTGCATTACAAAATGGCCACTGAGAACAAAATGCTAACTCTCTGATGTTCTGGAAGTTTTGACATCTTCTGGGATCTTATGCTAGATTAAATTATTGGCCTCAATTCTTCACCCTTCCTAGTGTTCATAAACCTTTGCCAACTTTCAGAGTCCTCTATGAAAGGACTGTCTCTGTCTGTATTTTGACTTTGGGTTTAGCATATGACTAGTTTGGGCCAACAGAACAGGGCAGAGGTGATAGTGTGCCAGTTCTGAACTCGGGCCTTAGGAGAGCTGGTATTTTTTTTTTTTTTGCCTATCTTCTTGTACTTCCCATCACCATGAAAAGCACCTGTCTGTGTTACCCTAGCATGAGAATAGGAGACACATGGACTAGAGTTGCCCTTGCCAAGTTTTAACAGCCAAATCCAGTTTACAGCAGTTTATAGCAGGGCCACCATTCAATCCTCAGATCATGGGCAAGCTAAGTCTACTTCACTTGATTCCTCAGGTGACCAGTAGATGTATGAGCAAACCTAGGTGCTGTCAGCAGAGATAACCAGCTGAGCCAAGCCTAGATTGGCTAATCTCTGGCCAATCCAGAGATGCATAAACTATAATCGATGATTACTGTTCTAAGTCATTGAGTCTTGGGATGGTTTGTTATGCAGCTATAGGCAACTGATACATTCATTTATTTATGCCAAAGAGAGCACCAAAATATGACAAAATATGACAAAAAAGAAATAGAAATTGACTATATGGAGAATTGAAAGCAACATGTCATACATTTCTACATAAAAGATATTTCAGTAATAAAAGGAAGGGGATTTCAAAATGAACAAAATATTTAGAGTCCACTTTCAAATATACAAGGATGAATCAAAGGCAAGATAAGTTAGACATATTATTGAACAAATACATACAGAACAAATGCATAGTACATGATAAAGGGAATGCTGTCTGAAGGAGTCTGAAAAATCTTCAGGCTTCTCATTCTAAGCTAATTTTTGGACAGAAAGGTAACTTAAAGGACCTAGAAGGCAAGAATGTTGAAAATTTTACTTAAAATAATAGTTCATATATCCAGCCCAATGACTGTTAATTTCTAGGCATTAGATGTTCATAAAATTGTCATGGTTGAAGATAATTTGCTCAAATAAAATTACACTTAAATCCATGGCAGTTAAAGCAAGTTGTATGGGTCTCTGTAAGAGGCTTTTTATACAACATAAATCACTGGAAAAGTGTGAGCTTCCCTCCCCCCCATATGGATAACATGGAGAGAAGTATGAACCAATGGAAACAATGAGAAAAATAGCTTATAGTTGTGTAATATCTTCCTCATTCTCACTATAATTGAGCATATATTTTTACAACAATATTGTTGAGGTCATTTTTTCTTATTTTACAATTAAAGTAACTGAAGGTCAATTTGGGATCTAGTTATTTGGGATCTAGTTACTTGGGATCTAGTTACTTCTGGCTCCAAATCCAAGTACTAATGTGCATATTAGCGTTGCTCTTTAAAAAAAAAAGATTTTAATTTTGACAGAGAGAGAGAAAGAGCACAAGCACAAGCAGGGGTAGTGGCAGGCAGAGGAAGAAGCACACTCCCCATTGAGCAGGGCAAGAGAGGGTCCTGGGACCATGACTTGAGCTGAAGCCATCATGGCCTGAGCCAAAGGCAGACAACATTTAACTGACAGCCACCCAGGTGCCTCTAGCATTGCTCCTTTTAACATAAATGTTGGAGGTTAAACTTAAGGAAAATCTTCAATTGGAATTATGTAAGTTCAAATGGAAGTATTACTATTCTGATAAAATTTGAGGGAATTCATTACGTCTTGAAATAAAATACACTAGGAATAGCTAGGACTCTTGGGAAAAATATTTAACACATAATAAGAAAGCTAAAAGTTTGTCATATTTTTAGAGTGCTATAGTGAATAAATACTGAACATTTAAAACTGTATTGTTTGGTTTTGGCACCTAAGCATATACTGCCTTTTTCACACTGCCTTTATGGATGTATCTTATCTTCCCATTTAATCGTTCCACTCATGTATGGAATGTCTTGGATGGAGCCAGAAATTCTCTTGGAGTCTTTCTCTAATGTTATATTTCTTTTCTTTTTCTTTCTTTTGGGGGGAAGGGAGGAACTTATTTAAAGGATGCCTAACCTATAGAAGACAGAAAATAAATATTTGTTAACTCAATATACTGAGCCATGCTAAAGGACAACTTGCCACCATAAATAAGTCAACCTATATAATAAAAATAGACTGCCATTTTGCTAGGTGCTCATATATGCTATCTCAATTCATTCCTTGTAGCAATACCAAACAGTAAGCATTTTCTCCCTATTTTCAGATAAGGAAAATTAGGCTCAGGGACATGAAGTAACTTGCCCAAATTCACACAATCAGTAAGTACTAGATTCATGCCCAGGTTTATAAGACCAAAATTGTAAAATTGTTTGTCTCTAGCTCCTTTCCTTGGCAAATTAAAATATCTGAGTTATTTTCTTATAATCATATCTGTAAAAATGAAGAATATGATAAGCTGTAAAAGTGAAGAATATGATAAGCTATAAGATTTGGTTATTAATGTGCTCTTTTATTGCTTTAATCCAAAACAGGCATTGCAGATGGGTCCCAGAGATTTTTAGGTCCGAGTCTAAGCTCATGACTGTTTCCATCATCTTCTATTATTTCTTCATTCCCATGAGCTGAAACTTCTCAATATTTGCTCACAAACATGCACTCGGATGAAACTCAAAGCTTTCTAAAATACTTGCTTGCCAGTTGATCTTTCAAGATTTTCCAACAGCTGGGTGCTGGGGACAAACATCCCTCCCGTCAGTTCCCACTTAGCATGTCACACTTCCAGGTTCAGCCCAGTCTGCAGGATGGAGTAGATGGGTGGGAGGGAAGAGCCGTCCTTTCTCTTCTTTGCAAGAATCCAAGAAACAAAAAACAAAACAAATAAACAAAGAATCCAAGGAACCATTAATCTGTAGAGTAGTATGAATCTCCCATTACCAATTTCCCAGTCACTTCTTGGTTGGCCCTTCAGCCACGTCACAAGAGTCTGATAGAAAGACAAAGGGTTTAGATGGGAAAGGACGACCCAGAGAGATCTCTCAATTTCCACCAAGATTCTATTTCCCACTCGTTAGAAAGAGCCAAATGAAATGTTTGGTATGAAACCACCAAACAAAAATCAACAAAAAAATGCAGTGTCCATGTTTTTATACCTGCATTACAATCACTCAACGAGCCAATAATAATAATTTTCTAAAGTTGCCTTTGGCAGTTATAGCCTTTTGCCTTATAGCATGTTTCCCTCTTGATGTCATAGTGCCTCCTCTTTGGCATTTTACTAGATCTTGTGGGTCTCTGCCAAGGGCACCAGACAAGCTTTCTGTCAGGAGTTTTTCCAGGCCGCATGCCAAAAAAGTGGCTTAGGGTTGTCCAGAACCTCCTTAACTGTTCTTTTCAGCCTGATCATTTATTACAGAGGTGGGAGGGTACAGGACACAATGGCTTATGTCATTTAGTGATTTTCTGACTGTTTATTAATAGACAACGTACAGAAATCTGTAAGCAGAATGTGGGCTGTGAATGCCAGCATGCAACTTTTATTTGGAAGGGAGATTTTAGGAATGTGGTAATGGGAAATACCTGCCAGCTTGGTCTGTCCTCACCAAAGGAAAGGAAAAAATCCTCTAGTTTTGCCAGTGTGAAAGCTCCAATTGCAACCAGTAATCAGCCTGATATTTGAGTCTCTATGTTCATTGTGGTTTTTGCATGGTGTGAAGTTGCTGGACTTGCATTGTAACACAGACATCCCCCTGGAACACTCAGACTTGAGATGGAAAGTTGAGCTGCCTATCAGTAAGCAATATTTTTAAAATCTTGGAGCCTTTTCACCATGACATTATTTGGTTTCACAGCTCATATTGCTTCCTAGCTTATATTCTTTCCACCCAGGGTTGCAACGTGCGCCTTGTGGTGCTTTGGAAATGCCTTGAGACTTTTACTCTATTTTGACTTATAAATAGACTTCTACTACCATCCATATCAGTTTAAGATTAGATCACTCTGTATTAATCTTTGAAAAATTACCAGGAATCAGAATGTGAAATAAGCTGCAGTGAGATCAAACTCAGCTAACACATTGATACAGTTTATTCAATTTTAAAATATTAGTTGGCTTGGTGAATACATTTTATATTTTGGCAATTCCTTTGCATTTAACCTTTGAGCCCAATTGTTTTGGTTTCCATTTTGTGTCATTTCTTTTAAGAGCATTGGAAAATTATTACTCATTGCATCCTGTAGGGATTACTCAGTTTGAAGTTTGATTTGCCTGTTTATCTGTAGGATTCTTGAAATTGGTCGTTTAAATTGCATAGCACAGTTCAAAAGCATACCATCAGCCTCAGAATGAATACTACAACCAAATTTTTCATAGATTACTTAAATCCTGTTATATCCAACTGTGTAGAGACAAACAGAGTGCCTTCGGCAAGATGAGCCATTGCTTTATTTTTAAAGCTCGCTTATGTCAACGCTTTCTATCCATGACTAGGTTAGCCACCATTATTCAGGGGTGAGATCAGAGTTCTTTTCTTTCCTAGAGCTGCTTGCCATTTTCTCAACACCTGCCTTACAAGTGACAGCTCTGTGGGTGTCCTCATAAATTACAAATCATGTGCCTTGGTCCTGATGCCTTGGGACAGGCACAAAGTTAGAAACTGTCCTGTAACTTTAGAACTGAAGCTGCAGGATGGGACAGCTGAGTAGAGAACAGAGATGCACATCAGCAGGGGTTCTGTTAAGATACTATGAGGTCACCTACCTGATGCTGGTGGACGATTTATCCAATTTGTACTGCAAACTGAGTAGACGTAAAGTGGGAAGCAGTAGCCTGCTGGCAGAGAGAACAGAGGATACATCTGAAATGGAAATTTCTCTTTTCTTCTTAGGGTAATCTCTAGGACCATGATCATGTGGTTAAAATTCCCACTCAGCATCCTCCCTTTGTTTAAAAACTTACCGTGTTTGCTAAGACTGGTGATGCCTTTCTGATATGGAACAAGGCTTTTTATTCTTCCTTAAAATTTCTTCTCAGATAAATTCCGTGATGAAAGCTTGAAGTAAATATAAGAACAGCCAAACAATGTAAATGTACACAGTGAGTAACTTCCTTTCCACATCATCTACCCTAGGTATACTATGTAACAGTTACTGGAATAAGGAAGCATGATGTATTAGTTAACTTTATGAAACAAATCACCCCAAACACTTATCATCATAAAGCAACCAGTTATTATTTGTCATGGGTCTATATGTCTGATTGGCAGTTCTGTTAGTCCACGCAGCAGTTCAACTCATTCAAGAATCTACAGTCAATAGCAGGTTTTTCAGGCAGCTTTGCTAATCTTGGCTAAGTTCTCTCAGTATTTAGGACTACAGCTGGGGCAGTCAGGAGGACTTGACTCCATTCCACGAGTCACACCTGTAGCAAACTGCCCTGAGCATATAATCATTATGAAAGCATAGGAATATGAAGAGAATTGGAAATGTGCAAAAGCTTTATAATGTCTCTGCTTATGTCAAGTTTGCTACTGTCCCTTTGGGTGAAGCAACTCATGGTGAATTCCAGAGTCAGTGTGGGAAGAGAATGCCAATGAGTGTGAATACATGGAGACATGAGACACCGGGAATATACATGCAATCAGCCTCCCACACATGGCAAGGGCGTAAACCTTCCATCTGAATTATTGATGCAAAATAATGTTATAATTATGGTTTACTTTAAAGTGTTCTATTATAGTCTGTTTCCTTGAAAATGAGTCATGCAAAAATGTATGAAAAAATAATTTTCAGGTGAAAAGAGTACCAATAATGTACTTTAGATAATAAGATAAGAAGTACATCGCTTCTGTGAAATACTGAGAAACCTTCAGGGAAGTAAACTACTGTACTGATCAAGAAATATGGAGGCAGTGTGGAGACCCCTTCCTATTCCATGTCTCAACCTGTCAGGTGTTTTCTTCCACTTAGAATAAGTTCATTTTTAATATTAGGACTAAGACATAAAGGTCACGTCTTTGAAATTCCTTGACTATATTACAGTAACAGACCCAATATTTATGCTTTTTTTTTTCCATATGCTTTTTTTTTTAATGAATAAGAGGATAGAAGGAGGATAAGGATCCTCTCTTTTTCTCCCCTGGCCTGAAATACGTGTTTTCCAGGGATGAAGACTGAAGTTAACATACATTGATATTTAATAGTACATTCCTAGGATAAATTAGGTGCTTTGTTGATGCTATGCCTTGCAAGAAAAAAACTAATCAAATTTCCTGACATATGGATTCTGCCAGGTGTCTAGTTTGGTCATGATGATATAGGATTTTCATTTTTGCCCCCTGCTGGAGTGGAACTAAGACTCAGGGCCACACAAGCAGTTATGCACTATGTTCTGATTTGAAAACAAATCTCATCCTTTCCAAGAAAGAACAAAAATGTCCATGGCCTCTGTGTGTGTGTGTGTGTGTGTGTGTGTGTGTTTAAAGCAGTAATTATATAGGTGTCAGTTGTTCTTTCTCCGGGACCACACTCTGTCTTGGTAATCTAAAAGTTGGGTGACAGTTTAGTGACTCTTAGTGTGTGGGCTAGCAGCATCAGAATCACCTGAGAGCTTGTTTTAAGTGAAAATTCTGTAATTTTCACCCACACCCATTGAATTTAAAATGCTGGGGAGGCCCAGCAATCTACGTTTTAACAAGTTCTCCAGATGACTCTGATGCATGCTAAAGAGGGCCATTCATTTGAAACTTCTATAGCTGTGCTGTATAATATAGTATCCACTAGACATATATGGCTATTTACATTTAAATTACTCAAAAGAAGGTGGAATTTAAAATACAGTACCTGAGCCACACTAGCTATATTTCAACTGCTCATAACCACATGTAGCTAGTGGCTACCACATTAGACAACAAAATATGGAGAGTTTCATTCATTATTTCAGAAAATTCTGCTGGACAACTCTTCGGTAGCTTTTCAAGTCATTGCCTAAATTTCTGGGACTCTAGGTCCTCCAAAGTTTCTCAGTTTACTTTGGGAGAGGGTCTTGGCTTTCATGAACTCAGAGGTCTTTAGTTATCTTGGATATCTTGGACATAAATAGAGCTTACTCTCCTCCTTGTATATCTCCTATTTGTCATCTGTCCCTTGAGGGGAAAGGTAGAAATCAGGCAGCCCACTGGTCATATCTCATTCACAGATGTTTTAATTGGTACATTGTGTTTAATAATGGAATTAATTCCAACGTTAAAAACTAGAATATTTTACATAAAAATTCAAAACTTTCCATTTCTCCAACACCCCACCCAGCCCCCCAAATTGGAATATCTGGCAACCTATCTTCCTGCCTGGCTATTTATTATCTGCTGGGCTGGCTGGGGAGCAGGTTCTCACTTTGATTGGGTATGCACGCTAGAGTTTGCCACCGAGCTTACCTGCTCAGTTTCACCCTTTATGTTCACTGCCTCACTCTCCGTTTGAATTTGAGTTGGCTGGTATAAGTTTCCCATCTTATCTTCCCTGGATCCTCATTCTGGGAGCCACTGGGGTCCTCATAATCTCTAAAGAATAGTCCCTGATGAGTCCTCTGATGACAGTATTATTTATAGTTCCCTGATGCAATAGTTCAAGAGAATTTTTATCAGGTCCTCTAAAGTAACAGAAATAAGCTAACCAGTAAATCAAAGGCAATGCATTCACACATGCCCCCTCACTTTTGAGGCAGGATTCTGGACCAGTAACTTTCTCTTGACTGAAGACAATGCTTCCCTGGTTGTATTGCAGAGCCTTTTAATCTTTTCCAGCACAGCCTGCCTCAGGAATCAAGACCACTTTACAAAAACACCAGAGAATTCTTCTTTGGTCATTGTAGAGAACAGAGAAACCTGACAGAAAGGCTTATAATGTCAGTAGAAGTCTTGAATTATAAGAGAAAGAGAATCTGGGGCAATTTTTCTTAAAATACTACTACACTTTACTCAAATAACTGTTTTGTGAATTTCAGAACTCCTTCCTCCCTGCCTCCCTTCCTTCCCCCCTTTCTTCCTTCCTTCCCTCCTTTCTTCCTCTCTCTCTCTCTCTCTCTTTCTTTCTTCCTTTCCTCCTTCCTCCCTCCCTCCCTTCTCTCTCTCTCCTTCCTTCCTTTCTTTCTTTCTTTCTTTCTTTCTTTCTTTCTTTCTTTCTTTCTTTCTTTCTTTCTTTCTTGTTAGTCTTTATTCCAGGTCGACTACATCAATATTGATTATGGGAATGTTTAAACTTTGTTGTGATTTTATTCTCTTTTCTGATATTAGAGAGAGCATTTCACTACAGACAAAGCATTACAAGAGGAAAGATAATGGAATATAAATTAAGGAGTGAAGTGTAAAGAAGTAGAGATTCATTAGTATGGCAGAGGCTTATTTGCCCACATTCACAAGTCAAGGTTGACGACCTAAAGTCATTGTTTTCAGGCCAACTAAGTCTTGCAGTACTTCTTCTATCATACTTTCATGGAAAGTCTAAGGTTAAATAGAACACTGAACTGAGTACAAAGAAGAAAACAATCCTAAAAATATAAAGTTAATTAAGAATGTTTTCTTAGAGAGATGACTTCTGAACCCAGTCTTCGACGACCTAGTTTTGGAAAAAAGAAGTGGGAAATATACAGTCTCTCCAATGTAGTTTTTTCCTAAAACCTAGGTCTGATCATGTCACCTACCCCAGTCTAAACCACTGAATGACTCCCGCTGGGATAAAGTTCAGACTCTGGTCGCTTCCAGTCTGGTCTTGACCTACCTTTCCAGTTTCATTCATTACTGCCTCTTCTGACACATTAGATCCCTAACTCCACTGGTGTACTTGTTTCTTTCCAAAACTTCTCATCATTATGTACTTTATTATATACTACTGTTCTGTCTGAAATGTTCATTTCCATTTTTTCTCTCAAAATTGTCTTCATCCTTTGGTGTCTGTCTTAGATCATCTCCTTTTTGAAACTTTACATTTGGGCTCCAGTATTACCTTGAGTACATATCTAATAGCACTTATCATATTCTTTTGGAATTATGTACTTATCTCCACTATTTTTGACTATGAACTTATTGAAAGAAGAGTCTTTGCTTTATTCATACCAAGTGCCTATCTTGAGTTTTAGATGATAGCAGAAGAGCATTAGATATTTGAAAAGATGATTATAAATATTAATTCTCCAATATATTCAGTATGTGTATACACACACATATGTAAATATGTATATATAATTTTTTATATTTTTAAATATTTGCTTGGGAAATGATGTTCCATGCTCTTAAGAGTCATGAAAGTAGATATCATGTCTTTGTAATTTTTTTTGTGCACAGTTTGGAAAGTATCTTATATAATGTGGGTTCTTGTATCAGTTAGCTGGTGCTCAATAACAAAACACACTAGACGTTAGAGGCTTAAAGCAAAAATTTATTATTTCTTTCAAGTCTACATTTTGTCTGGAGAATTCCACTGATCTTGGCTTGGGTTGCTTATGTAAATACGAGTTGTTGGAGGTCAAATGTTCTGTGATGACCCTGTCTAGAATGTCATGGCCCTACTCCATGTAGGAGTAGTCCATGTGTCATATTAGTGTCATATTAGTCCAGGCTTGTTTTGGTGGTGATGACCTGCTGCCAAAGAGAAAATAAAATGTGCAAATTGTTTTTCAAATATCTACTTGCAAAATGTGTGTTACTTTCCCATTGGCTCAGGCAAATAAATTACCAAGGTCAGAGTCAGTTTGGGAAGACACTACCAAAGGCTATGGATACAAGAGTGTAAAAAATACAACAATCAATATATTGCTTAATAAATACACAAAGCAATTATATTTTGCCCATTAAAATATAGCGAAGAGAAGATGGTGCTTTTCTCCAAAGGCATATTAAAAAACCCAGTCCAGTTTGGCAAAAACCTATTTAATCCCTGTTTTCTCTCAGCTGTAAAATCAGGATGGTAACACCTATTGTTTAAGACTTCTGTGAAAATTACGTGAAATAATTAATATGCAACCTCTTCACCATACTTGGCACAAAGTCATCCCCAACACTCATTTATTTCTTTTTTCTACCTTTCTCCTGTCTCTAGACTCCTAAGCACTCTCAGTTTTTCTTTGTTTAGCCAGATTTTATGAGGCTAGTGAGAAAATTTTCAGTATAGTATTTCAGAGATGAATCAAGTGACTTAGACATACAGAGATAGTGTCACCTTGAAATGTCTTGAAAAGAAAATTCTCATATTGTATAAGATCAGTGAAAAGCACAATTCATCATTATTACATATTGTAGTCTTTGCCAGGAGTTGTGGGCACAAATCTGATCCCACGTACTTTGTTTTATGTGGAGGTGTTGCTTAGTAACATCGTATTAAGGGAGAATGGACAAGAAAGCTATGTCAGGCATTTCTAACTCAGGTCAGCACCATTATATCCTTGGTATGAAATTGGGAAATTTTACTCAAGGTCAATAGACTCAACATTCTTCCTTGGCTTCAGCTTTTTTCTCTACAGCACATGATTTAAACTTGAAACATTATCTACTTAGCAAGTCTAAGTTATCATTAAATTTAGGTTGGATAGCTTACTGTTGTTTGGTACCTTGCATTTTACTTAAGACATAATAAATACTCAAAATGAGTTGGCATTGATTATTCAAAGTTTAGCAACTATTATAGAATGTCTAGTTAATAAAAAATTTAAAAGTCAAGGGGGATCAATGCACAGTTTCCATCCCAGATCCCCTGAAGAAGGGGAGGGGTTGGGAAGCCCTACCTTGTCATGTACCATCAATAAAATATACTGTACCAGGCCCCCCTCCAAAAAAGTCAAAGAGAATAACAACACATATATATTTGTTTATAAAAGATATTAGAAATTCATTCAGCATGCTTTCAATCTTATTAATAAATGATACTATTAATAAGAGTTTCATGCATTCAGTTCAACTAAATGAATGTTTATTAAGTGCCTTTAAGTGTCATGCACTGGGTACATGAAAGCTCGCAGAAAAGTCCCCTGTTGTATAGGTCAGTTAAAAATATTGATGGTGGGGCACCTGGGTGGCTCAGTGGATTAAGCCGCTGCCTTCGGCTTGGGTCATGATCTCAGGGTCCTGGGATCGAGCCCCACATCGGGCTCTCTGCTCTGCGGGGAGCCTGCTTCCTCCTCTTTCTCTGCCTGCCTCTCTGCCTACTTGTGATCTCTCTCTCTGTCAAATAAATAAATAAAATCTTTAAAAAAAATTGATGGTGAAGTACTTCTATGACACTGAATCAGGAAACCCCTAATTCATGGTGACTATATGGGTATCACGATTGCCTTGTGTTCTCTGTTCAGGTATTCAATCTCCACCGCAGGCCTGGAGTCTACTAGGGATTATTTTGCAATAGGAGAATGGTTGGTTGATAAAAATGTGCATGGCTTTATGCCAAAATAATCCTGAATGACTGTAATTATTTATTGACCAACCAAACTTTGGCCTCACTTGTACTTTTATGACAATTTTGTGTTGGCAGGAGATAGGACCTGACAGATAGGACCTGGGATTCTTTTCTGTTTGGGATGGCAAATATGTGGATTTACTATCCCACCATTGTGACACAAAATGAGGATGGATCATTTCTCAAATTAACGAATAGGAGTGGGAGTTTATGGGAATGGATGCCAGCTGGATAAAATATGTCATGACTGGTGTTTCAACCATATGGTACTTAGCTACCTCAGTGACTTTTTGATATCTGTAACTCTAAGAATATTATTCCCTATTACAACATTAGACAAAAGAAAAATCTATTCACAATTTTAGACTTGAAATTTTGTTTTTTTCCTTGATGACCTTACAGCTTTTCTGAAACAAAGTAAGGAATCAATCATATACTGTCTTATGATACTCTCTCAGATAGATACTAAGCTCATAGAGAGCACAAACTCCATCTCACATGTCTTCAAAGCTTCTACTGCAGAAAGTTACCTTTCCCACACTTATCCATTCTTACACACCTCTAGGCTTGGCTTTTAGGCAATTAGAACTTTGCTCATGGTAATGACAAGCGAGGCAGGCTACCGTGATGAAGGGGCCCTAGAAAATCTTACCAGTCGTGCAGTGCATTAACCCTCTCTCTTTTAAAGGATTTTTCTTTGGGGGCACCTGGGTGGCGCAGTGGCTTAAGCCTCTGTCTTTGGCTCAGGTCATGATCTCAGGGTCCTGGGATCAAGCCCCGCACTGGGGCTCCCCCCCCCCCGCCTGCCTCTTGGCCTACTTGTGATCTCTCTCTCTGTGTCAAATAAATAAATAAAATCTTTTAAAAATAAATAAAGAAAGAAAGGATTTTTCTTTCTTATGTCCATGGTCATTCACATTTTCTAATGGATTTATAGAGTTACAGACTTGTTCACCCTTCTGACTTTTTAACCTTACTAAATTCAAACATAAAATGTACAAGAGTCACTGTGAGGTGCAAATTAAAAATCAGCAAACGAAGAGATATTTTCCTATGGAGGATAAAGTACTGATATTAGGTGAGGTCCTGTAAATGCAGACCCTGGGAGAAAAATGAGAGAGCAAATAGCTTATTTGGGAGTTGATCTTGGGGAATGCCTCCCACTCAGTTGGGAAGTCAGAAAGTGAGACAGGGAAGGGAAAGGAGGCAATAAACGGTACCTGTTGAACAGTAACTGAGCCGCTGGGGCGCAGTACTCTTGAGGCAGTTTAGGAGAGTGGACCTAACTTCCTTCCTTTTTCCACCTGAAGAGCAAGGAAATTGGGGAATTTAATCCTCCAGTTCTCATCAATGGCTGATCATTGCTGCTGGGAGTATCACCTCTGGCACTACTAGCAGTCCTGTGTACTGTCTGAGAGAAAGCTCACACCCAGCCAGTTGCAGTCGAATAATGCTAGCCTTCACTGGGATGGTGAGTGCTGAGGGGAGAAGGGCTGGGAATCTATGGGATCTCCTACAAATGCAAAAACTATCAGTGCATTTAAGTCTAATGAGACGATTGATTTGTTTTTGTATTTTGTTTTGAGAATGTTGCAATTTGAAGAGAAAAAACACATTGTTTTCCCCTAGGCTTACAGATTACATCAAGATTTTTCTATTAGATGAAATTTGTATTTGAGCACATGTCTACCGTGTGTGTATTAGACATGTATCTGTATGTGTCTTAAAAGATTAAAAATAAAATTTCAGTACTTCAGAAAAAAATTTAGAGAGAGTTAAGGTTAATTTGGTTTGCGGTGGGGGGGGCGGGTTTTGTATGATTCTCTGAAAACTGAATGAAGTTACTAAATAAAAAAACCCTCTGTGTTACTAATGGCTAGTGTACTCCAGACTAACTGCCAAGAAGATTTGGACAATTTTCTCTTAGGTCAGTAAGTCCACCCACCTTAGGGATTAGCACTCAAAGGCTAATCTTCAAATATTTTGCTTACTTATCCCTTAAAAACTTTGGGAAAAGTATGACCGCTGAGATATTTATTACTTTAAATATGGGTTTGTATTGGAAATACTGATCTTCATAAACAAAGCTGTTATAATCATGGTTGAAACACTTTTATTGATAATACTTTCACCCCTTTTGGGGGAAATAAGCATATGAATTGAAAAATATTTGGGTAATTATTTCCTTAAAGATAGAAATGTTAATATCCTTCTTAACTTATGCTTTTTTTTTTTTTCCCATTTTATTTATTTTTTCAGCGTAACAGTATTCATTCTTTTTGCACAACACCCAGTGCTCCATGCAAAACGTGCCCTCCCTATTACCCACCACCTGTTCCCCCAACCTCCCACCCCTGACCCTTCAAAACCCTCAGGTTGTTTTTCAGAGTCCATAGTCTCTTATGGTTCGCCTCCCCTCCCCAATAAATGAAACGAGATGGGATTGGGAGGGAGACAAACCATAAATGACTCTTAATCTCACAAAACAAACTGGGGGTTGCTGGGGGGAGGTGGGATTAACTTATGCTTTTTATGGTATTTTGTTGTAGGTCCATATTTTCAATAGCTTCTTTTATTTCCTTCGGGATATGAATTTGGTGTTATTGAAGCTTTGCTTATCCTATTCTTTTTCACTTAGGTAGCTACTCCCTGTTTCGAGTGTCTATAAAATAAAATCCCTTCTTCTGCTAAAGTAAAGAAGGACAGGTACTTGGAGGTACTTGGATGTCTGGTTGGCAGGGGAAGGGACTGAGTCCGGACAGATATTCAACCAGATCCTTCAGTTTCCCACTCCATCACTCATTTGTAGTGCCTTCCCCAGTCATTGGTGATTCAAGTTCTGAACCTTCCAGGGCTCTCATTCCATCAACATTTCACTCTTAGTGCTTCAGTTAGGCTTTTTCAACTGTTCTAAGACAATGCCCATTTGTCTATTTATTTTCTCATTTTTCAAATGTTGTTGGCACATCTTAACTATTGTCTCTTTTCCCATTTGTGGATTAATTTTTTAAATCCCCTTTATTATTACATAGTGGGGCTTAAGGAGAGAGCAGAGATAGAATATTTAGATATAGCAATAGGTAGATATAGATATAGATAGAAATACATATATGTAATGAGGCAGAGAAAAGCTTTGCTCTGGTGCTAGGCCAGGGAACCCCTCATATTGTCTAAAGTATACCTTGAAGAGATATTGGACTTCTTTAATTCTCATCACTTGGTGGACACAAATATTTGGATGACTATATGATATCAAACCAACATATAGTCACGACTACATGATATTAAGAGTGGGATGTTCACACACACACACGTTGCACATAAACCAATTTTTTCCTGAGAACTTGGGAATTCTTGCATGTGCTTTGCCCAGGAAAGTTTGTATGTAAAAATAGAAATTGTCTAATTTCTTGAGAAGCAACTATTTCTGGATCACTCTATGTGGTAATGAGACACAGAAATAGGAGTATAATGAAAAATTCACCTAGAAACAAAACAGGCCTTGAGTAGCAAGCATACATAGCCTTTCACTGAGCCAGCTGCTCAGGAAACATCAGATTGAGATATGTCCAAATACATCAGTTTGGTCTCTAATTCTCAGCTTAAATTTACCAAGCATTATTGAATGTTACTACAGTTCCCAGAGACTAAAGAGGCATCAACCCTTCTGTGCAGCCTGTAAGCCTCCCTGTAAGGAAACCATTATTCTGCTACTCAATTAACTGCTAAGGAGACAGAGAACTATGTGCCCAGGAGAGAAAACCTTCCTTTGTGGGCTAATCAAAATCCAATGGCTTCTGAAAAGGGCTTGAAAAGATCATTAATTAGGAAGGATGCCTAAATTTGGCATTCAAGGAAATGGTGTACACGTCTAACAATAAAGGCATAACGAACAAAATCTATAGACCATAAGGATGTCCAGGTTCTTCCTGACTTACCCAGCAAGGTTTTTGAGCACCATTTGGATCTCTAATTACTGGTTAACCATTTAGATTTGATAGTAGAGCTCTTAAGATCCATTTATATATTTGCTCTGATGGTTTTCAACACCTCAGAAGAGCAAAGAACCAAGGTAGGAATGGGAAAAAGAGGGGAAATTTATGTACTAAGTTGTTACAAATAAAAAATTTTAGAGAAACATGGATATTGCCATTTCACGAAACATTTGGAGATGAGCTTTTTGACTTTATCCCCTGGACTAGAGTAGATAATCATCATTTCTTATTTGCATAAATGTCAAAAATATTACTTATTGCTTGTATCAAAATTGTTCTAAATATCTAGGGATGAGATGGATTCCTTAATCTTATGTGATTAATCTTATGTGGAAAAAAATGGGAAAGTTGAATGTGAAGACACTGAAACTGATGTCAACAGATAGTTGTAAGTTCCCAAGCAGATTACCCTTGGATTTGTTTTGCATGTATTGTACTTGGAAAGGCCAAATTAAACAAGGTGTGAATCTGATCTGTAAAAGCCTCTTTATGAATATAACCAAGTGAAAAAGCACCTTTTGCTTTTCCAAAGTGGTGGGGTTCAGAGTAATGTTTAATTACAATTTTGGTTTCTGTGCTTTTTTTCACTATATAAACCATTTTACGAAGACAAAACACCCCCAACTTTACCTTCTTGATACAGGAAAATAATGAGTTGAATAAAATGTTTTTTTTCCTGAGATTAATGACTACTATTTTGATCAATTCTTTTAAAAACATTTTTTCTTCTTCTTTTTAAAAAGATTTTATTTATTTATTTGACAGACAAAGATCACAAGTAGGCAGAGAAGCAGGCAGAGATATTTTGACGAATTTTTAGAGTGTTAATTTGTATGTTTTATTGGTAGTTCAAATGTGAAGCATAGATAGAATAAGACCTGATTGCTTTAATAAAGAAACGAACATGATTTTAGCAGTTTACAGTTGATAGTTTATTTGCTTTTCATGTGCAAATTCAGGGAAAGTGATCCCAGTTGGTGGATCTTTCTATTCCACATGGTTATTCAAGAACCAAGGTTTTTCTCATTTTATTTTTCTGCCATCCTTTAGGTCATTTGATATGACCCTGCCATGGGTCATATCAGGGTGCAGCTGGCCAAAGGAAGGCTTCTTATTGTCCTAAGAAGCCATCCTTAAGGCACACACCATTTCTACTCATTGGCGAAGTCTTAGTCCCATGGCCAAGTTTAACTACAAGAGAGGCTGGGAATCCACAGCCTAGAGCAGCAGCCAAGAACCTTTTTTCTGTTAGGACCAGATAGCAAATATATTAGACTTTACAATTCATACTCAACTCTGCCACTGTAGCTTGACAGTGGTCATAGACAATACCA
Organism: Meles meles; assembly: GCF_922984935.1. Classification (NCBI taxonomy): domain Eukaryota; kingdom Metazoa; phylum Chordata; class Mammalia; order Carnivora; family Mustelidae; genus Meles; species Meles meles. The sequence goes on from NC_060070.1 coordinate 84,452,302, forward strand.
AAAGAATGGGTGTATGGCTGTATAGAATAAAACTTTATTTACAAAATAGGCAGCAGCCTGCCAACCCTTTACTTAGACTTACATGCCCACCAAGCTTATTATCATGAAGGAAATGGCAAGGAGACCTTTGTGCAAAGCCAGCAGCTCTGCCACAGCAGCAACAAATTTTAAAAATCAACCTTATGCTTCTTATATAACAAGTGTTTTTGCCAAGCCTACATAAAAAAACTATATCAGGCTAATATTTGGTTTGTAAATGACTTTATAGATTAGCTAAAGAGAGTATAAATGAATAACTAGCACAAGAGTTGTGGTATTTAATGAGACTTAGAAAGCCTCATTTACTGTTTCTTCAAACTGCATTGAGTTTGGAAATTGGAGATTTTTTTTTCATGGATTTTTCCAGATGTTCTCATCATGTTGAAGAACTTTGTGATTTTTTTAAAAATTAATATTTCTTTATCTTGTTTGACAATTTGAATACCTTTCATTTTTAGGCTAGCCCTCCAATAAAGCTTTTTTTAAAAAAGATTTTATTTATTTATTTGACAGACAGAGATCACAAGTAGACAGAGAGGCAGACAGAGAGAGGAAGGGAAGCAGGCTCCCTGTTGAGCAGAGAGCCCGGTGCGGGGCTCAATCCCAAGGCTTTAAGCCACTGAGCCACCCAGGCACCCCTCCAATAAAGCTTTTGTAATGCTGCCTATCAATGGATGACTTTACAGTCTATATAATATTATCAAGCTTTTGATGTAGATATTTTACATATCAAAAGTGACTGTGATAAGGTTGGCCACAAAAATCTTTGATGCTCCTCCAATCACGAGCCATCTGTACCCCAATGTTTATAGCAGCAATGGCCATGGTCGCCAAACTGTGGAAAGAACCAAGATGCCCTTCAACGGAAGAATGGATAAGGAAGATGTGGTCCATATACACTATGGAGTATTATGCCTCTATCAGAAAGGATGAATACCCAACTTTTGTAGCAACATGGACGGGACTGGAAGAGATTATGCTGAGTGAAATAAGTCAAGCAGAGAGAGTCAATTATCATATGGTTTCACTTATTTGTGGAGCATAACAAATAACATGGAGGACATGGGGAGATGGAGAGGAGAAGGGAGTTGAGGGAAATTGGAAGGGGAGGTGAACCATGAGAGACTATGGACTCTGAAAAACAACCTGAAGGTTTTGAAGGGGCGGGGGGTGGGAGGTTGGGGGAACAAGATGGTGGGTAATAGGGAGGGCACGGATTGCATGGAGCACTGGGTGTGATGCAAAAACAATGAACACTGTTATGCTGAAAAGAAAAAAAAAAGAAGTGAAGTGAATATTCCCTCTTGTTGGATCTGGGATAGTTGTATGACTGTTAAATAATAGAATAAGGTGGGAAAAAATGCGGTGTTAGATTCCAGGTCTAGGTCTTAAGAGGTCAGTGGCTTCTGCTTCCTGTCTCTTGCAGGACTCTTAAAGCCCTGGGTCATGCTGTAAAAAGTCAGGCAACACCAAGACCACCAAGTGTAAGGGGCTAATGTAGATGTTTCCGTTGGCGGTCCTGACACAACCCAGCCCTCCAGCCATCCCACCTGGACCCAGTTTTGAATGAAGCTGCCCTGAACCTCTAGGTCAGCAAGTCCCCCAGCTGAATACCACCCAGCGACTTCAGTTAAAGCCATGTGGAACAGAAAAATGGGGTAGCGAAGCAAGCCCTATTCAAATTCCTGAGCCACAAAAATTTTGAGATATAATGAAGTGGTTGTTGTATTACATTACTAAGTTTTAGAGTAATTTGTTATGCAGCAAAAGATACCTTGAAAAGGAGAATAAAATGAAAAACAAATTTTTTTCTCCAATTATGCAGCTGCTGCTGTGTAATTTTCCCCCTTAACTTGATGATAATTGTTATTAAATATTAAATTTTTAAATTAGATTACAGGGACCCTTGAAATGTATTTAGTAGTGATTATATGATCTAAAACTTCCCATAAGAAGAGAAATTTGTCTCCCCAGTGGAAAAAAATGGCTTAAATAAATAAAAAGACTGTGAAACTCACCAGAAAAGGACTCTGATTGAAGATTTGGATAATTCAAAATGAAAATCTGCGAACAAGGTTAAGATATCATAGTGAAAAGAGAAAAGGTCTTGCAAACTATATGCAAGGAGGTGGCATGTTTTGTGGAAGGGCCAAGTCCTTTGCAGTCAGACAGAACCAAGGTCATAATCCATCTAGTGGTTGGGTGACCCAGGGCAAGTTACTTAACCTCCCTGAGCTTGGGTTTCCTGAGCTATAAAATAGGGATAAAACTGCCTTCCTCATATGGTTACTGTGAGGATTAAGAGAGATAATGTATACAAAGCACTCAGCAAAACACCTGCCATGTGGTAGGTGCTTAATGAATGGCTGTTCCCTTCTCTTTTTCAGCAAGAAAGTGAAAAAACTGAAAGCACTGATAATCTGTATACATAGGGTAGATCTGTACAGACAAACTCTTTGGCTTCTGATTCTGGAAATTTTAGAGCACTCCAATTTTTTAATATGTGACTGTCCTGAATATAGGCAAATAAAAGGAGAAGTAAGTACATTTTTTTTAATGTAGAAAAGGCAGGGTTTTAAATAAAAGCACGAGCATTTTTGGAAAAAAGTCCTCATTTCATTCTGGAGACTGCTGTGTTCATCCAAATTTATGTGACTTTTGTCTTCAATTTTAGATAGACAAATGTCTGATATTAGCTTATATTTGACAAAATAGCAGAACACTAATATGTGATGAAAACACTGGAATAAGGTCTCCCCAACATTGATTTCTATAAAGTGTCCAGAATTAGATAACAGGGCTTCTCAAAGCTCATTCATCTTCTTAGGTTGCTCCAAATTATTCTCTTCATAGAACTCTTCTTATGATTACCCTCTTATTTAAAGTTCTGTTATAAGTGGTAGAGAATTGGAATTATAGCCATAAAAATCCAACGTTAAAACTTGAATTTCCTACTTTGCTTATATTAGGGTAATAACGAAGCAACATCAAGAGTGTGAGGTGCTCTTGTGTAACAATGTCTCAACAGCTGGACTTTAAACGAATTATTATATTTCTTCAGTTTTTCTGGGTGATTATGGCTTGATTGAACATAGTTATTTTCAGCAAACATGATCCATGATCTCATAAGCCTGAAAAAAAATTTCACAGTCATATTATCTGCTTGGTTTGGAGATCAGAAAACACCAGCAAAATAGATATCATTTCAATGATTTACCCAGGTCCCACAATGCCATGGAGAAAGGCAGCAGGTGAGGGAAAAATTGTCTCTGCTGGCTGGGTCAAGGGCTGACAATCAATGGTCCATGTCTAACCGCAAGGAAAAATGGTGTGCTTCCCCTCTGTTCTTCCACACACACCTGTCAAGTCTCCGCAATGTTTTACCTCATAGAATCCCATTTATGCAAGCTTATTTTGAGTTCGTCATCTACATGAAGTTTTCTGTAACCCGCTCCACTTTCTCTTCCCCTTCCAAGGTAGAATTCATAGTGCTGTCCTGTTGCTCCCGCAATATTTTGCTCATAGAGACAGCATAGCACAGATAGGATTTTAGAGTTGTGCAATGTATCTTGAGTCCCCTCCATACCCATGACTGTGAATTATTTGGGACCAAGGACTATGCCTTTTTTATTTCTTATTTTATTTCCCCTTCCCCACTGCCACCCACTGTCTAGATTCTAGAATACTACCTATCCCATAGTAGGCATATAATAATGTTTGCATCAAATCATCTTCCTTTTCAGAGTTGTCCTGGTGTGCAGCTCAACTTATCAGTTACATCAATAAAAGTGTTGAATGAGGAAAGCAGATTTGTTCTGCCTGCTGCAATGTTGGGGAGAGTCCCATTCCTTGGGCATTGTAGAATTCTGTTTTAAGATTCGAGCTTGGCTTTTATTCACAGAAGAGTGTGAACTGATCTTTGCTGTTTGGAAAAGAAAGCCCCATGGCCTCCCATTCCATGTACTCCTAGGCTGGTTGATTTCAGTGAGCATCATGGACTTCACATTTTTGTGATTTTTTTAACTTTATGACTTGCTTAGCACACTGTGCAAAGCCATTAGCAAAAATCAAAAGCCCATGGAAGCTTTGCTAATCTACTCTTCCCTTAACTGGCAGGTGTATGGAGGCGGCTTGTGTGCAGCAAAGCAAAGCTTCAGAAGCTGTGAATGTTTCCTTTCAATGGAGGGAAAACGTTGGGCTTTAGTCTTGTCTGTTGAAAGAAGATGAAAAGAAGCCTAGAAACACTCACGGAAAGGGAATGGACTGATAGAATAGCTGAGAAGTCACAAAAGGAAGTTGTCAGCAAGGAGCACCCCTGACTATTTGCTGAGCAGTTTCTAAGCAACTTTTAATGGAAGGTCAGGCATAAGCCACATAAAGGGAGGAGGAAACAACATTATTTCACACAATAAAGTGACGGTGAATACTGCCAGTTAAAGGGGAAAATAGACTGGTTAGTTTCAGCACTTACTGATGTGTGGGTTTGGGGTTTTTTTATGTGTGTGAATACAAATGAAAAATCTTTCATAAAAGAGTCTATCAAATTTGAGCAACTATAAAAATCCTGGCAATATGTATATTATGGTTAAAAAGACTTAGCATAAAACACTCTAGGCTTTGCCAGTAAGCATTGACACCTTTGTTTTCCCCCATGACAATCTGTAGGCATGTCACTTATTTATTTATTACATAAATATTTAATGCAGTCCTTCTCTGGATCAGACACTGCTAGATGAAAAGAGACAAAGGAGCCCCAGGCCCTGCTTCTGAAGGATTCAGAGTTCAACTCAGTCCAGTCAGTCATTGATTATAGGACAGTGGGCAATGTGCCACAAGACTCAAGAACAGGCCCAATGGTGTCCCCCGGCTATCAGGGAGGGCTTTCTAGAGAAGGCAAGTCAGAGAAAATATTCAATCAGTTTCGTCAATTCTGGCTTTGTTTCCTTCACTCAGATAACTAACTTTTGGATGTAATTTTTTTCTTTCATAGAAAGAATAAAATGCCTGAAAGAATAAAAATTTGCCTTTCTTTCTCCTTTAACATCCCTATGTAGACGAGGGTATTACATGAGGACTCACAAGTACTTCACTGAAATGTACATAAAGTCATTAGTAGATGTCCCAACTATTAAAGTCATTAGTAGATATCCCTTTTGGAAGTCATTTTATTTGCTGTAGACTACCAGAAAATTATTTGACAGGGTGAACCATCATCTCAAGGCCCTCTTCTCTGGGCTCAGATGACACTGGATTTTCTTAGTTATGCTCCAACCTCTCCAGTTATTTGTTTCGATTTCTCTATCCTTTCTTTTCACCCCCTCCCAGACACTGTTCTTTCCCTCAGCAATTTAATACCTTCTCATGCCTTGAACTCATGCCTTGGTGCTCACATGTCTTAGAATCTTAGCTCTGTACTCTCCTATGGACTCTGGTTCCATATTTGTATATGTCTAGAATATTCTCACTTTGATTCTCACTTTAATCACTTTTCTGAAGCAGCAGCAGTCCAGGGTCCACAAAACATGCCAAAATAATGCACAGTCCTCAGCTGGCTTAAGGAATCCCATTGCCCATCCAGGAGAAAGGAGAGATGGATGGTGGGAGGCAGTGACCCAACTGAAGGATGAAGGCTGGTAGTGCAGGCTAATCAAAAGATGTGTTTGGATTGTGTAGTTTTCTTAAACAAAATTAGGTTGATAACTAGAATCCATAATGTCTACCTTAAGGAAGTAAAAACAAGGGAATTGGGACAATTGTCAGCTCTCCCTTACAGAACTTGGCTTGTCACTGCACACACTGGGTTTTCCTATCACCAGCAGATCCATTTTAGCAGAAGGCCTGGAGCTGATTGGAAATTGAAGACTTCCACCTTAGAAGAAGACTGGAAGCAGTAAAAGAATATTTGAATGTTGTTTATAATTGCATTTGGTAGGAAATAATGGAATTTGTAATTTAAATACCCAAAGGTAAAGAGTTTGAAAGGCAAACTGCTGGTGTTGAGGCAATGGACCACCATATTCTCATTAAAATATAAATTTTAGGGGCACCTGCATGGCTCAGTGGGTTAAAGCCTCTGCCTTCGGCTCAGGTCATGATCTCAGGGTTCTGGGATTGAGCCCCATGTCGGGCACTCTGCTCGAGCCTGCTTCCCCCTCTCTCTCTGCCTGCCTCTCTGCCTACTTGTGATCTCTCTCTCTGTCAAATAAATAAATAAATAAATAAATAAAATCTTTAAAAAATATATAAATTTTAGGTGAATGAAAGAAGATAAATTTAAAAGATGGAACTCAAAATCACACATACTTTATAATGTGAGGTAAATAAATTATGTATAACAGAAAAATTGGAATACCAAATTGCAAAATTAGAGATTTAGAAGATTGCCTTGGTTGTATACATGTGATCATTTTATGTTACTACTGTTTAGTAGGAGTTTGTCTTTTATTGTTAAGGTAAATACACATGAAAATGAAAAAAAATATGCCCACCAGTAGAAATAACATATTTAAATGCTTGAAATATGTAATAAATATTATAATTATTTTTTAAAAATACACAAAGTAAATATTAATTAATAGATGAATAATATTATATCTAACATTGAAAAAGTCAGTTGCTTTGGGGATATCTCTCTTGTTTTTGAGTAAAAAAAAAACACAGCTGGGAGAAGCAGAAGCTTTCTTGCCAATACATCTGCTTTCTTTACACTGTTCATAAAATACTTCACACTCTCAAGTTGGAGACCAGCTTTCCCCAGGGTGCCACAACTGAAACATTCCAGTTAAAATACTTCATAACACTAAGAGGTTGGAATCCCCCCACTGCCTTTTTTCTTTTTCTCAATTGCTGATTTGCCAAAGGGGAAAAATCCGTATATTCAATTTCATGGAAATAAATGCAGGAACAGAAACAAATGTATATTAGACTAATTATTATGCACAGACTGTAGATGATTTAAAAGTTCACGATGTCTGAGGATTGGGTTATTTGAGAGCTTCCACTTAAACGAGGGCCTTTCACCTCAAAATCATCATTTAGAACTTAGACATGGACAATGACAAAGTGCTATAAACTCCTGACCCCTAAGATTTGTTCCAGTTGTAAGTGCTTGGGGTTTCCATGATTCTACTGCTGTTTCATGGCTAGGAATATTGTGTGGCCTCAGTGTGTTTTGTGGAATGGAATATGCACACATCTTCAGGAATATATTATATGAGGCTATATTCTTCTGACTGAAGAAATGATGAGTCTTAATAGATACAACTAAATGTGGAAAGAGATGCTGTAAAGACTCATCTCATAATCTGTCACATAGACACCTTAGGTTCCCATGGAAGAATGTTCAAAAAAATAAATTTTCAAAGCTAAAATTGATGGACAAAAAGTCCTCCCCTTCAAAATATAATCTCATCCAATTCAAACTGATCAATGTTCTAGTAAGTCACAGAGTGGAGGATATCTGGTTTTTGTTTTGTTTTGTTTTGTTTTTATGGTTTAATCTAATGGTTTCCAGTGTGGTGGTGCATGACCTTGGGGGTGTTTAAGACAGTTCATTGATGTGTGGAAAAACATATTTATGTTAAAATCTTACCTAAAAACAAAAAATATGCTTTATTAGTATTTATTTATTTTATTTTATTTTTTTAAAGATTTTATCCATTCACTTGACAGAGATCACAAGTAGGCAGAGAGGCAGGCAGAGAGAGAGGAGGAAGCAGGCTCCCTGCTGAGCAGAGACCCCCCCGCCACTTTACTAGTATTTAACACACAAAATAGCACCTGTACACTTGCTCAGTCTATGTGTTATGTTAGGTATGCAAGGTCCTAAGGGGAAGAACAGAGTTCTGTCAACAGAGAGGCTGAGAGTAGATCTACTCTCATCCAATTATTCACTTGTAGGTCATTTTGCCGTAGTTGCATTAAGTGGATGTGGGGACTGTATTACTGAATCATCACTAAATAAAATGGATGAGGGCGTAATATGTCCTTGCCCCCCCAATTAAAAAAAAAAAACAAAAAACCAAGACGGGGAAGATGATGCTGACAAGGCAAGTACAAGTGCAAAGTGGTAGAATTGATGATTATATTTAGTTCTGACAAATGTTGACCATCAAAAAGCCAGATATTTCAATGAAAACATTGAATTTAGAAAATACCTTGGAATTATTATATCACAAAGTATTAAACCAAAGTTTTTCTAAGGTAAGAAATATATTCAATCAGCTAGTTCTCATTAGGAAAGCAAAAGTCTTTTTCAACTGTTAAATAAAAGACAAACTCAAAATGAAATGCACGATATTTAAAGTTTAGATATGATGCATTTCATTTTGAGTTTGCCTTTTTAAGTCCAATTTGAGGTAAAATTTATATAAAATTCACTCCATTCCTTGTAGTTTGATGAATTTAAATATGTGTATATAGCAATTAATAACCCTAACATCCATGTCATCTTGGTGTTGGCATCTATGAGTTGTCTTTTTTTTCATTCTTTTAGATATATTTCTGGGTTTTGGTATAACAAATGTTTTTTTAATTTAAAACCTTGACTTCTTTATGTTGTGTGATGAAACTTTGGATCTTCTGTGTTAGCTGGCTTTCTCTGATATTGTTTGGCCAGGAAAACAGAGCTCACCACTTTGTTACTCTCAGATGGAAGTAGAATTTCAGGTTTCTCACTTGGCCTCAGAGGGGAAGTCTCATTCTGTTGCTGGGTGGGAGTTCTGCCTCTCTGTTTGGTCTTGACTGATCCCATGATGGGGGTGGCCTTATCACTAGGTGACAGTGAAGTCCTGACTCACCACCAAAGCCTTCTCTGACAACACCCTAGCAGAAAGAGGGAAAAATACCTCAATGATGCTTGCTGAGGATAGAAGTCCAGGTTCTCCATGTAGTTTATGGGCAGGGGCCTCAATACTCCTTGGTGGAGATGAGAGTCTTGCCTCCCCCCCTGGTCTTCTCTGACCCTACCCTCGTAGAGTGTTGGAGGGAACACTTCATTATGGTCTGGTGAAGGTGAAAGTGCAGGCTCTTTACTCGACCTTTGCTAGCATGGGTGGAGATGGGACCAAAGTTTTTTTCTGCGTGTTTGGCTGAAAGGGAACATTTAGCGTCTAAAATCTTTTTATCTTTTTAGGCTTCCCCTTTCCTTGCCCTTTGGCTAAAGAGCAGACTTTTGTCAGTACAAAAGTTTTTGAGCATCACCTATGTTGTATGTATCAATAGGTATGCTCCTGCATATTGCTGAGTAATACTCCATTGTTTGAATGTAGTACAATTTGTTTATCCATTCAGCGGTTGGTGGACAGTCAGGTTGTTTGAAGTTTGGGGTAATTATGAATAAAGCTGTCATAGTCACATGCAAGTCTTTGTGTGGTTATTATGTTTTTCATTTCTCTTGGTTAATATCTAGGAATGGGATTTCTTGGTTGTATGTTTAGCCTTTTAGGACCTTACCAAACTATTTTCCAAAGTAGTTGTACCATTTTGCATTTCCATCAGTAATTTATGAGATCTTCTCTTGTTCTGTATCAATATTGGGTATTATCATTTTATCATCTGGTATTATTTGTCTTTCTATCTTTAGCCATTTTATTAGGTCAGCAGTGATATCTAATTGTATTTTCATTGCATTTTACTAGTAACTAGTACTAGCTGAACATAGTTTCATGTCCTTATTTGTCATCTGTATCTCTTCTTTTGAAGTGTTTTTCTGCCCATTTTTGAAATGGATTGTTTATTCTTTTATTAATAGATTGTATATTATTTGAAAGTTCTTTATATTTTCAGGATGCAAACTCTTTACTTGATATACATTTTGCAAATAGTTCCTCAGTCTACTATTTTGTTTTGGTTTTCTATTTGTATTCATATTATATAGGACATCTATTAATAACTTAAGGTATGATGCGATATGATACGATATATGATGATATACTCTGTTCACCCTGCCTAAAGAGTTCCTGTCTCCTCTTCACTCACACCCCAGCCTGTTCTGTCTTCTTGACTTCTTCCCCTCCAGTGCTTACAGTTCGTTCCAACCAACCTTTTTTACCACTTGCTACTTGAGGTGTTTTATTTCCTTCTGTGGTAGGGGATTAGGTACCCCAAAAGTAATAAGGGTGCCTATGTAGATTGAGATAGTACTAACCTTCTTATTTCCAATAATCAAGTGGTCTGAATGGAGAGTTAGGATCTTACTCTTGGTCTTCAGTTATTCCCAAACTAAATGCCTCCTGTTTCCCAGGACCTGACCCTTCTCCTTTTATGTCAGTAAGCAGTCACTACAGCTAGAAACTTGGGAGTTTTCCTAAAGGGTCCTTTCCTTGCCAGCAATTAGTTATTATATCTGGATAGCCATGCCTCCTAAATGTTTCTGGATTTTTTTTTCTTCCTCCTCCAGCCCTTCTCCTACCTTTTCTTACCACTGCCTTGTGAAAGTTTGCATTTATCTATTCCCTGATCCAATGATCCTCAAATGAAGGCTTTGTTAATACAGATTCTTGGGTCCTACCCCCAGAGTTTCTGATACTGTAGGTCTGGAGTGAGGCCAGTATATTTTACATTTCTATCAAATTCTCAGGTGATGCTGATTATTCAAGGAGTGACACACTCTTCAGAATAGTTAACCAATTACTTAATCATTAAAATCTAAGTTCCCTACCAATATCTAGCTTATTCTACATTTACAGAGAATGAAAGTGGGGTAGGCACTGTGCTGGGTGATATTCAGAATCCAGAGATGAAAAACTCTCATTACCTCAAAGTGTGCAATCGGTGGATACTCCATGGGGTTGTAGGCACCAGAAGGACCAGCTTTTGTGGCATGTACTTGTACATTCACATGGACCCCGTGCTTGGTTTAATGCTGTACTGTTGTCATCTTGAAATTCTTAATTTTTGAACCGGAGTTCCTGCCTTCTCATTTTGCACTGGGACCCACAATTAGATACCAGTCCTTGGTATCAGGAAGACCAGCCCGAGGCAAAGTTGCTTTTTCAGTTTCTATTGCCCTCACACTAACCCTGCTCAGAGCTGTCATCTTATGGTCTTATCCAACCTTTCCCTGACAATTGAGCCAAATCAACCTTTGCTGACCTGGATTCATAAAAACACTGTTCTTCACTAGGCAAAGATGGTGGTATAAGTTCTAGAGGGTGGCTCTGGCCAGGAATGAAGAAATTTTGTCTTCAGCCTTGAAATGATACCTGGGGATATGACCTGATGGTGTGTTTTCTGAAAAAATTCTCAACTTTGCTGAAAGTCAGGAATCCTTATGATACATACATTTTCCTATAGAAAACTAGACAGCATGTCTGCCACCACCCAGCAGTGGAATCATGAAAGGTACACATAGATAGAGCTGGGAGGAATGGTAAAAGTCAGGAGTTTATCCTACAGCTTATGTCTGGATTCTAAGTGGGAGTGGTGAGGTAAAAGGCCTTCCGTCAGAGAACCCCATGCTCAGGTATCATCTCTCTCATCTTGAATCATCTATAATTTGCTTCATAAATTCATAAAGTCATAAAACTTGAGAATGTCATTGAAACGAGTGATGTGCTTCTTGCCAAAAGTTATCTTTAGGCCTTTATGAGGACAGTACCACAATACCTGCTGAAACCTAGAGATGACGCTGATGTGAGGTTGTCCACTCAGAGTTAGATCTTCATGTTTCCTGGGCTGACATTTAGAAGATTTGTTTTATAAAATAAGCAGTGGAATAATGCTGTTTCTTGTGCGTGTGTGTGTGTGTGTGAGAGAGAGAGAGAGAGAGACAGAGACAGAGACAGAGACAGAACAGACAGAGGGGAGGGGAATGTGTATATTTATGTGAATATTAAAGTCTAACTGTGTGATTCAATATTTGAACACTCTGCATTCCTCCTATGACTTGAGGGAATAAAAAGAGCCTATTATCATTTTTGGGCCAGATGTTTTACTTAACTGAGCCGGTCTGATCCCTGCACCTGTCTGGGACCAGCAGTTGCAGGATTAGTGTAAGAGGTTGAATTTAAAAATCTGGACAACTGTTAGTGAACAAGCGAACGGTGTGAAAATGAGCAGGCTTTCAGCATAAAGGATTTACTGTTTATGACATAAGGCAGTGCATCACTGGCAGGAGAACGTGGGCATGCTGTTGCCTCTCTGCCCATACACACTCATATACATTACCAAGTGACATTTACAGGGACCATGAGTGAGTGCAGAGAACAGAAGTAGGGGATTGTGATTAGAGTTGGAGGAAACAGAGACATATTATACCATCCATCTGTGGGACAGCCGTAGAGCTACACGGAATTACATATTATTTCTGGTGGATTATGATGATTATAAGAGGAAGAAAACAGGTCCCACCCCCATAAACAATTTTTTTTAACCATGTAACCTCAAGGAAGCAATGGCTTATTACCGAAAAGTAATTCCATCCTAAAAGATGATTTACTTTTCCCATAATATAGAAAGTAAATACAGTAGTCTTTACAAAAGCAAAATAAAAATAAACATTTTCACGGGGATAAGACTAAATATGACTGGGAAATTCTGACCAATCTCAACAACTAAGACTTTTTCTTCCAATTTTTTAAGGATTTTATTTATTTATTTGACAGATAGAGATCACAAGCAGGCAGAGAGGCAGGCGGGGGTGGGGGGGAAGGAGGCTCCCTGTGGAGCAGAGAATCCAACATGGGGCTCGATCCCAGGACCCCAGGATCATGACCCTGAGCCGAAGGCAGAGGCTTTAACGCACTGAGCCACCCAGGTGCCCTTTTCTTCCACTTTAAGACAACACACACACACACACACACACACACTCATTCACACTTGAATGCATATTGGCTTCACGCATTTGGCTAAAATATAAAATATAACACTATCATTTACAATAACTGAATTTCAGTGTGCTTCCTGTTTTTTCAGCTTTCTGTCATAGTTTACCTAACATATACATACATAGCTTACCTAACATATACATACATAGCTTAAAATAATATTGAAATGGCTAATGTTAAGAAAGAATTAATGTGGACTCACATACTCATTAACTTCAGAAGAACTGCACTAAATTTGGAGTTTGTGCCTGATTCCATGTTACCATATATGTGTGACCCTGGACAAAGCACTTAGCCTCCTTGAGCCTGAGATCCTCACTCCCAAGACTTTTGTAAGGATTAAGGAAGCTAATGTATATGAAAAGTACTTTGTAATTCGTAAAATGGTTTGCACGTGTTAACTCTTACTTTCAATTAAGTCTCTGGAACAAAATCTGAAGCGAATCTGTATAAGATTATCTCAAGATTATCTCTGGTGATGAAACAGAATTCACTTACATTAAGCACAACTAATTCATACTTCAAACACATGCAATATACATAAAATCTCTCAAACAGGTTAAAAAAGTTTTCCTTTGTGAGCTCTAGTCACATTAGTGCCCTCTCATTCATTCAGCCAGTATTACCACTGGGCACCTATCGTGTGGCAACCCCAGGAATAGAGTGATGAACCAGACACAGTTCTTTCCCTCAAGGAACTTTAGGCTGCCTCAGAAAGGCAGACATCGAGTAGGCAATTATGTAAACAAATACATGATGACTATCATAGCAATGTGCCACAGAAGGGGAAGTACATGTGTCCCGAAAGCTTGTAACAGGTGTACCTGTCCCAGTGAGATTTCACCAAGGCTTCCCTAAAGAAGTCATGTACAGATATAATCTTTCCTAGAACAGAGGCCACCCACGCTTATCTTTGGTTTTGGACTGTGGCTTATGTTTTTGAACTGTGGTTTACATTGTTCTTTTAGACACTTGTACACTAGAAAATGTAGGCTTTGAGTTTTTTGGTAATATGCTGTACTTTTCCCAGATTTCTTATGGTTGCAGACTTCACCTGGTTGCTTCTTTTGGGTCTCAGTGTTGACTTAAGCAAAAGGGGAAATGAACTGAATAGGCCTGGGACTATTCAGTTGTATGGCTTTCTTGTATGGCTAGATATTGGGGCGAATGGTATTATCAGGACTAGGACTGTCTCCATCTCTTAGTCTTTATTTCTGGTGATAGCTTTATTATCTATTGAGCTTTCTTTTTGAATGAACTTCCCTTTTCCAATAGTTCCAAAAAAACTCCAATGGAATGTTTTAGCCAGACTTGGGTCATGTGCTAACTTTTGGATGTAAATGGTGGGGTCAACTCCATACCAATCACAATGCAAGTGGAAGAGCAGATCTTTTATGATAACCATAAAAAGAAGAAATGGATGGTGAGCAAACAGAAACACACTTGTTTACTACATGTTGGAACTGTTCTCCTTGGACTACAATCATGATGGTCAAACATAGTATTTATAGTATTTCTGTATTAGTTTTCTCTCGCTATGTCATAAGTTGCCACAAATGTAGCACCTTCAAACAACTCCATTTATTTGCTCAAGGGTCTGTATGTCAGAAGCATGACGGGGTTCTTAGCTCTGGGTATCATATGATGAAATAAATGTCGTGGATGGGCTGAGTTCTTATCTGGAGGCTCTAAGGAAGAACCTGTGTCCAAACTCAGTCACTGAATTGGCTGTATTCAGTTCTTTGTGGTTGTAACTCTGGACCTCATTTGCTTGCTGCTTTTAGCTCCTAGACTCTGCCCTAATTCCTTGACACACCATATGGCTCTCTCCAGCAACAGAGAAATATATATATATATGAATATAAGTATGTATCTATTCATTTACTCATTATAAGGAATTGGCTTAAATAACTATGGGAGCTGGCTACCAAGTCTGCATTTCATAGTACTGGCAGCAGACAGGAAGGGAAGATCACAGGCAGGATGGAATGCCATGGGCGCACAGGTCAAAGCTGTTGTCCATAGGCATTAGTCCAAAAGTGAGTATCGAGAGAAAGGAGAAACCCAGCTCTTGTAGACCTAGTTGCTATTTGGAATCTGGCTTAGGAAATACCTAAGCCTTCTTTTATAGGGATTCTACTGATGAAGTCAGGCCCACCCAGAATATCTCCTTATTTTAAGGACAGCCAGTTAGGCACTTAATTACATCTGTAAAATCCTTTCAGAAGAGCACCAGAGTTAGTATGTAATTGAATGAGAGAGACCTTGAATCTTATAATTTTTGCTTACCATGCCTATACCATGAGTTTCAAGTCTATAGCATTATATTCAATGTTTCCAAAAGCATTTGTTGAGAGATTTCATATCCCAGGAATATCATATTTGTGGTAGAAATAGGACAGGTTTTGCTTCACTTTAGTTAAAAATAGAGAGAGAAATAATATTTATAAACTGGGAGGATAACGTAAATAATGAAAGTCTCATCTGAAAATGTGAAGACTAGCGTTCATGATGGTCAATTTGAAGGTTACAGAGATAAAACATAAGGAGAAGTCAGTACTAACCTTTGGGTTAGGTTGTAAAGCACTATGATAAATACAAAAAATAAGAGTATAACTGATGATAACATTTTTCAGTAGATAGAAGTACACCCTATTTCATAGCATGAACAAATGATACCAAGAAGGTACTTATAAATTTTTGGAATATCTGATTAAGGAATGAACGTGATTATTTTACCCATGAATTGTGAAAATCAGAGGGAGGAAACTGAGGTTAAGGTATATATCCTTCTGCAGTGAGAGCCACTTGATGTGGTGCATGTGTTATTCCTGTTCGTCTCACTTGTTTGCCTTTTAAATGAACTTCCCTAAGTTACCTGGGGGGCTCAGTTGGCTAAGTGTGGGTCAGATCATGATCTCGGCGTTGTTCGATTGAGCCCTACATTGGGCTCTGCACTGTGCATGGACCCTGCTTAAGATTCTATCTCTCCCTCTCCCTCTGACCTTCTCCTCCTGCTCACATGCTCTCTCTCTCTCTCTAAAATAAATAAATAAGTTAATTAAATTAAATTTAAAAATTTTAAATGAACTTCCCTGATTCTCAGCCTTTGGAGAAGCAGCCCTCTTCACTATATGGCCCTGTTTCTTGGTCAAGGCTGGTTGGAGCACAGATGCAAGTCTGGGCCAAGGAGATATTGGATACCCTCCAGTATTGGATAGCCTCCTAGGTGGATTATCCTGCAAGCAATGACTAGGCCTCTAACGAAATGGAGGGAACCACATTTCTTAAGGAAATTTATTATTGGAATTTTTTTTAAATTGAAGTAGTCATTGGGGAAAAATCAGAATATTGTGGACTTTCTCACACTTCTCTATTTAGAATAATTTGCATGATATATGTGGAACATAATAATCTTTTTAGTATTTAAAACCTCTGTCTTAATCTGACCACAGCTAGCCAATGACAATCATATTCTCTCCCTTGACAGTCTCTAAGAACTCAGAGAAAGTGTAGTTAGTAAAAAGATGTGAAATCCTGGATTATAAAATGGCATCGAGTTAAGGCCAGAATTTACCTCACAACAAGGTAATACAGCACATAAGCTTATGGAGGAGGGAGAAGAAATATCCTTGAGGGGTCTGCAAAGGCGGAGGGAAGAGACCACAGTTATGCTGGAGAGAACCACAGAGTCATGTGAAGTCACGTGAAGAGAGGAATGCAGACAGGAGCTTAATGAAAATGTTGATTCTTCTCTAAACTCAGATTGCAATGCTGCAATTAGGTTCCATGAGATTGTTTTGTATCTTTCTAGTAGACATTTTTTTTATATGAACTTCTTCCCGTGGGTTTTTGTTTCATAAAACCAAACACTTCCAGACTATGACATCAAATAACCCCTTCCCATATAACTGGGAAATGATCATGCTTTGATTCCTCCTTCAAAGACTTATTCATTATTAAGCACAGAAGGTATCATTCTAGATCACAAGGATAATACTAAGTTCATAAATATGTTCTTAGTCTCAAGGAACGTAGAGTTTACAAACATCCATAATAAGCAATTGTAGTAAGGATGGTTTTTACAAAGATCTAAGAGGACCCCAGAGGAGTCACTTCTCACTGGTGTGGTTGGGGAACCTTCAAGTAGGAGATTTCTTTTGGGCTGAGCCTTGAAGAATGGAACCTCTCAGGGAAGGGCCTTTTTAGAAGTGGTCCCATGGTTCCAAGAACCCACTGCCAATCAGCAGGGAGTAAACCAAACCACACAGGAGAGAAATGCAACTGCAAGCAGAGCAGAGATTTCATGGCATTCTCCCTAAGCTTCGACCTGTCTGACTCTCTCCAAATCTGCTGCTCCATTGTGCCCTGCTCCTCAACATGCCAACCACCCATCTATCTCAGGCCCTCAGAGTGAATGGTCAGCTACATCAGTTTTTCTGGCAATTGGCTTAGATATTGACCATTGCAATTAGAAAGCAAGAAAATATATGGGGGGAGACTTGCAATTTTAGATAGGGTCACTAGGGAAGATGTGATCCTTCACCGAGGAAGGATCACTTAGAAAGTCACACACACACACACACACACACACACACACACACACACATACACACACACCCCTTATTAGCAGAATTCAGTTAATAATAAAAATAAAATTACCACAAGCTGAGTGGCAAACAGCAGAAACTTACTTTGTCACAGCTCTGGAGGCTAGAAGTTTAAAATCAAGGTGTTGGCAGGATTGGTTCTTGAGGGCTATGAGGGAGAATCTATTCCTTGCCTCCATCCTCACTTCTAGTGGTTTGTGGGCAATGTGAGGTATTTCTTGGCTTGTAGGAGCATCACCTTGATCTCTGCCTTCATCTTCACATGTTGTTCTCCCTGTGTGCATGTCTGTTCCCAAATTTCCTTTTTTAAATTTTTAAATAGGACACCAGTCATAGTGGATTAAGTGACCACCCTTCTCCAGTATGACCTCATCAAATTACATCTACAACAACACTATTTCCAAATAAGGTTGTATTCTGAGGTACTGAAAGTTAGGGCTTCAACATACAAATTTGGGGACTTCCACATATGAATATATGAACATTCTAATGCATAATACTACATGTGAAATTTTATATCGGGATTTTTACATTTAATTTTAGGTTGTAAAACTTTGCCAGTCATTAAATAGATCTTGAAAAAAAAATGGCTCAAATGTTGGTATAACTTTTCACACTACGACGGTGTCATATTGACTTCATTGTTCACTCCCTATCATTTGACATGAGGTTGGTCTCAGTTTTTGTGTCTCAGAATTTCCCCCCATAGTCTTCTCAGTATGTAGCATAATGTCAAGGGTGGTTATCTATGAGTTGTGGACTTGAAGAGTACAATTTTAAGTTTTGTCCATGCTTCAGATCTTTACAATGATCACATAACATTCTGTAAAAAGAAAAAAATCTACCAAATGTATTTTTTAAAACAACTTTCATGTTGTTTCTATTTCCTTTAGTAACCATTTCTATTTTATTTCTTTTGAAAAGTAGACTTCTCATGCTTTTCTTTTCATAATCTGGCACTAGAATATATTAATTTTAAGCTGTTATAATTATTAGGACTGTTTAAGAGACCATGAATGACTCTTTGTCATGACCTGGGAACAAGGGGATATAAATTGCACTGTGTTGTTCACCTTTGGCATTTTATTTTCTTTAGCTGTTATTCACTTGTTTTGTTTGTTTCCAACTATGGGTTGAGAATTTAAAGAAGACAAAACCTAAGCTAATTTTGAAAATTTTACTCATTCAAAAATCATATATATCTATATATCTATATATAGATATCTATTTATATATCTATATATAGATATCTATTTATATATCTATATATAGATATCTATGTATCTATCTATCTATTTTAGTCATTTTTTTAAATGAATGAATTCTGTGTTTTGAAAAGGAATGCAATCCCTTTCAACAGAGTCTCTCCTTTGAGTCACTTGCACCCGATTTTGATGTCAGGAGGAGATCTTGGCAGACAAAACACAGAATTACCTGGTTAACCTTGTCACATAAGTCAGCCCTGCTTTACCCAGAAATCCTCAAGAAGAGCCTTTGTTTTTGTTACCATGGCCTAATTCAAGCCAATAAGAAGAATGACTTTAAGAAGCAGCAGAGAAAGGATTAAGTTGCCAGGTTTGGTAACATATTCCTAAGATGCCTGTGCTTCAGTACAAAACAAAGGAACTGCACCATGTTTTAGGATCATTCTATTCAGGGACTGATGTTCTATGTACAGTATTTATTTATTTATTTATTTTTTCCCTTTTTATTAATTTTTTCAGCGTAACAGTATTCATTCTTTTTGCACAACACCCAGTGCTCCATGCAAAACGTGCCCTCCCCAAATAAGTCTTAAAATGTATTTTCTTTGTTCTTGACCTTAATTTTATTAATAGTGTTTTAATTCATAAAACTTTAATCATAATTTTTTGTCATTATTTATTTGTGCAAGTGATTTACTATTTTTCTTGCTATGTCTTTATTAGTAAAAATGGAAATAATAATACCAATCTCAGTGACCTGTACTGAGAAATCAAAGAGATAATCCATGTGTAGCTCCTGGCACTTAACAGTAGGTTTGCACTACCTACTAGTAGCTATCTCTACAATGCCAGAACCACGTCCCTGCTGTTGTACTGACATAGACAAAGTGGTTGAGTAAAAGGATAATTTATCCCATTAATAGAACATTAATACATCTGGAATCACATGCCTTTTAAAGATTTTTTCTACTACTACTAGCCTATTTTAAAATTTATAACTTTATAAAGTTCTTAACAAATTTATTTTATTTCCACATCTAAAATACTTGGGATTCTTGGCACCCTCCCTCGATGGTTTCATGGTGTCTGCATGTCATGGTGGAAGGAACTCTGCCAGGGAAGAGAGTAAGTTCCAGTCCTGGCTCTGACCACCGCCAGCTGCGTGAGCTGGAAGTAATCATTTACCTCCCCTGGCCTCATTTTCTTCACTATTGAAATAAAGGGCTTCTCTGCAGCTTTGCATTCTTTCTCTCTCGTTGGAAGCATTTTCCTTCTCTGTCTTAATATTTAAGACCACACTTTCTTTTTTTTTTTTTTAAAGATTTTTTTTATTTTTATTTATTTATTTGACAGCGCGCGCGCGCACGCAAGAGAGAGAGAGAGAGAGAGAGAGATCACAAGTAGGCAGAGAGGCAGGCAGAGAGAGAGAGAGAGAGGGAAGCAGGCTCTCTGCCGAGCAGAGAGCCGGATGCGGGACTCGATCCCAGGACCCTGAGATCATGACCTGAGCCGAAGGCAGCGGCCCAACCCACTGAGCCACCCAGGCGCCCCAAGACCACACTTTCATATGCATACGCAGAAAACTCTGTGGCCCCTGAACTCAGAAAAGACTCACTCTCAGGGTCATGCCAATGCAGGGTTGGTCCTCACAGGGTCCAAAGAGTGGACACCACCTGAAACTTTGTGCCCTCTGGGGCGCCTGGGTGGCTCAGTGGGTTAAAGCCTCTGCCTTCTGCTCAGGTCATGATCCCGGGGTCCTGGGATCAAGCCCACCAGGCTCTCTGCTCAGTGGGTAGCCTGCTTCTTCCTCTCTCTCTGCCTGCTTCTCTGCCTACTTGTGATCTCTCTCTGTCAAATAAATAAATAAAATCTTTAAAAAAGAAATACAACTTTGTTTCCTCTGCCCCTCCCTTGCCTCACTCGGGTGCCAGCTTTCACTGCCTCCTCACTTGTCTACCATCTCATCCCTTAGAGGCAGGGAACTTACCTTACGTGGGAATAGGACTGATTTCCCCTTCATTTCCAGAAAGTTCCCAGTGTTTTTCATTTGTTGGGAATCTGGCTATAGGAATAGAATGAGATAATGCCTGGAAACTATGGTTTTCAAAGCTTCTGGACTTCTTTTTTTGGGTCAGGGACTCTGATTTTATTTTTCAAGTTTGCCATGTAGATATGTACTCGACTTTTTACTGCCACCTAACATATCCATGTTAGAGTCCTTGTAGTTTATTCTCATTGACACAGCACTGCAAATTTTGGAGACAAAATATTTAGGAGAGCTAAGAGTAATAGAGCACCTTTTGTGTGCTGGAAATAGGGCTAAGCACTTTCCTTGGATTATATTTAATACTTACATGAACCCTATGAAGTGGGGAGCTAGTTATCCCACTTTACAAATAGGAAGGTAAGTTTTAAAGAAATTAGGTAACTTTCCCAGGACAGGAAAACAATACTTGCTTAAGTTGGGATTTGAACCTAGGTCATATGAGCCCAGTTCTTGAGTTATTGAACAAAAGGCTTTATTGGTTAATCTGGAAGTTTATCTAGCCCATTAATTTTCATTTTTAGGGCCTATTCCTTCAAATGAAAGCTTGGGCAAAAACCCAGTATGTAAACCAGATTAAACTCAAACGTGCTTTATTTTGAAATCAGTGGGAATGAGGGGTAAATGGAAGGTATAGTTTAGAGTCAGGTTTAATTATGTCTTCTTCTCCACCAATTGTTTGTTTTTTTTTTTTTTTCAAGGAAAAAAATAAAATCTTTTTAAAGATTTTATTTAGGGCACCTGGGTGGCTCAGTTGGTTAAGCAACTGTCTCCGGCTCAAGTCATGATCCTGAAGTCCCGGGACCGAGTCCCATATCGGGCTCCCTGCTCAGCGGGGAGTCTCTTTCTCCCTCTGATCTGTCCCCTCTCATGGTTTTTCTCTCTCTCTCTCAAACAAATAAATAAAAAATCTTTAAAAAATATTTTATTTATTTATTTGAGAGAGAGAGAGACACAGCAAGAGAAGGAACACAAGCGGGGGGAGTGGGAGAGGAAGAAGCAGGCTTCCCACTGAGCAGGCTCAATCCTAGGATCCTGGGATCACAACCTGAGCCAAAGGCAGGAGTTTAACAACTAAGGCACCCAGGCACCACTCCACAATTCTTCCTTGTTATGAGGTGAATTATGTCCTTCCCTCCCTTCCCCCAACCCACTGGAAAAGGTATCTTGAAGGCTTAACCCCCAGTATTTCAGAATGTGACTGAATTTGAAGTAGGTTAATGGCAAATATAATTAGAATAGAGTTGTATTGGAGGACTCTTAATCCAATATGACCAGTAGGGAGAATGAATTGGTATCATTGGGAGCTCATTGGTCCTCTACTATGGACGACAGGGCAGATGGTAGGTGGTTCTGGGCTCACTAGTAACAATAGAGGTGATAGGATCCCCAAATAGTAGAGAACAGGAGGCAGTATTTAACTGTCAGAATGAAGGCATGTATAATGAGCAGTAAAGTCAGAGTGGCAATTAGAAGGATCTGAACCACAAAGAGCTATGGAGATGGTTGATAGACTATGGCATCCTGGAAGAAAGATAGATGGGCATCTAACAGAGGTATTGTTCAATCTATGTAATCAAAAGAAATCAAGGATGGATGATTAGGAGGCTGAGGGCAGCAGCTCCAGTAAAAGACTAACAAGCTGTTGCTATGAACCTGAGCCAGTTTTCAGATCCAGAATACACTGATTAAAAGAGGCCAGATCCCAAGGAGGAAAGACCCTGCAACATCATAACAATTATATACAGTAATGAATCTCCCAGTCCTCCCCAAAAGGACTTAGGGTCATTCACTTAGAACCCATATCTTGGGAAGAAGAATATGCAAATATTTCAGGGACTGTTGGGCTCAGAGTTCAAGCTGACATTGATATTTAGGTAGCTGAAGTGTTTTCATGACTCTAAATTAGAGTGAGGGCATATATGTGTCCTCATTCATAGTGGTTATTTTTTCCAATGTCCGAATGCATAATTAGAATGAACATAGTTGGCAGTGGGCTTAGCCTCTACATTGGTTCCTTACCCTGTAGTGTTTGTCACATTTTTCCACTTTGAAGTTACTCTTTCCCTCCTCTTTCCATATAGTGCTCTTTGGAAGGAAGTCGCTATGTGGAACCCACACTTAAGGAGTAGGGGGGTATGTACCCTTTCCTTGAGAGAAGAACATCTACTTAAGTTATTTGGAATTGTTTTGTATAAGAGATTTGTTTCTTCTTTCCCAATTATTAATTTATTCAATAATTTATAGGAGTGTGAGCTCATGAACAGCTTAATATGATACAGATAGATACAGATGATTACATATAGAAATATTAATAGATATGTGTGAGGGGAATACTATTTGGTTTTTTATTGTTGAGTGTTAAGAGTTCTTTGTATATTTTGGACACAAGTCCTATATCAGGGCTATATTTTACACATATTTTGTCTCAGTCTGTAGCTTGTCTTTTAATTATCTTAGCCGTGTTTTTTGTTTTTATAGAAGTTTTAATTTTAATAAAATCTAATTTAACAATTTTTCTTTTATGGATCATGCTTTTTGTACTGTATCTAAAAACTCTTCATCAAAACAAAGGTCACATGGATTTTCTCCTATGTTTTCATCTAGAAGTTTATAGTGTTGTGTTTCATATTTTTGTCTATGATCCACTTCAAGTTAATTTTTGTGAAAGAGTAAGATCTCTGTTTAGATTTATTTTTTAGCATATGGTTGTCCAATTATTATAGCACCATGTGTTGAAAAGACTGTTCTTTTTTTATTCTTTTTTTATTCTTTATTTACTTTTTTTATTCTTTATCTGATGACATTTGTAGACTACTCCATCTACAACAAAATATACATCTTCTCAAGCTCCCATGGAATATCCACAAGACAGACCATCTTCTAGGTCACAAAACAAATCTTAAATTTAAAAGACCATATCATACAAATTATATTCTCAGACCATAATAGAATTTATAAATTTAAGTAGGAAACCCCAAAATATTTGGAGTTTAAATAACACACTCCTATTAAGCATAGGTATTAGAAGATGTCTCAAGAAATTTAATTTAAAAATTTAAAAATATTTGGGGTAAATGAAAATGAAAACATAACTTGTTAAAATGCATAGGATGCCACAGAAAATGATTTTTATTTTGGCTATTTCCTATGAGAACCTGGAGGTAATGCCCATGAAAGTGGACTTGTTGGGTAAATGTTACATGCACTTTTGATTTTGATAGACACTACCAATTACCTTCTATAGAAATTGCACTAGTTTATATTACCATCAGAAATATACAAGAATTCTTTTTATTTTCCCCATATCCTTGCCAACGCGAGGTAAAAATGGCATCTTGTGGTTGTCATTTGCATTTCTCTTATAAATGAGATTGAGTATCCTTTCATATGTTAATGAACCCACCTTTTACTCCTGTCATTAGCTCATTTTTCTATTGGTTTGTGTCTTTTCTTATCCATATAGAGGAACTGTTTAAATATGAAGAAAATTAGCTTGTTATCTATGATATATTTTATATAGTCTTTAGTCTATTTTTTGTCTTTGGATATTATTTATTTCTTCCTCAAGCAGGAATTAAATTTTTTTCAATAGTTTATTGTATCAGTCTGTTCTTCTGTGGCTGTGAAGACTTTTGTTATTTAGAAATATTTTCCTCACTTTGGGATATAGCACTCTCATGATTGTTTCAAATACCTTTGTATTTTCCTTTTTTGTTTTAATTTTTAATCCATCTCAAATATGTTATATAGGATAAGGAACGAAGAAAGGATTCTACTTTATTTTCTCCAGATGGTATTAGTTGTCTAAACACAGCTTATTAATAATTCATTTTTTAAAAACTATTTGCAAAGCCATCTTTATCATATAATACATTCTCATTAGTATTTAGGTTTTTTAATAGACACGTTCTTTCAAATTGGCAGCTCCATTTATCCATGTGCTAGTATGTCACTGTTTCATCTACTTTTTTTTTTCTTACTATTTCATTTACTCTTGCTTTATAATCTGGTTTAATATTTTCTAGTAATAAAATACAATTTTTTCTTCAGAAATTCCCTGCCTATTCTTGAAAGTTTATTTTTCCATATAGGTTTTAAAATTTTCTCTTCTAGTTATTAAAAAAGCCTTTTAAATATTCTAATGGATTTATTTAATATTTATGAATTAATTTTGGGAAAATTGACATTTTTATATTGTATCTCTCTGTCAATGCATAACACATACTTTCACTTAGTCAAGTCTCCCTTTGTGTTTCTCAGTATAATTTTAAAGTTTCCTTCATATATATATTTATGTTTCTTTTAATTTTAGCATTGTAGTGATCAGTGTGTTATTAATGTCCAATAAACAACCCAAATTTAGTGACTCAAACAATAACAACACTTAGTATTGCTCTCAAATATAAGGGTTCACAGGATCAGCTAGATAGTTTTTGCTCATGGTCTGTCATGTGGTTTCAGTCAGATGGTAATTAAAGCAGGAGTCATCTTCAGGTGCCTGGTCTAATGCATAGTCTGGGGAAACAGAGAATTCACAGTCATTATCTACCCTGTTAATTAAGATTTTGGGTATGCATTTCATGACATATCTATCAGCTCTGCTAGATATGAGAGTTGAGTTAAATGCATAATCTTCCCTTTGAGACTATGGATGAGACAGGTACCATGAAATATGTTTACTGTAGTATTAAGAATGATGTTTGTGCAGTAAAATGGTCTAGGAGAAAGGGAATAATAATGGAAATAGCTATAGAGTCTGCAGGAAAGTATATTTAAATATTCATGCAGTCAACATATATATATATATATAATCTTAAAATATATATGCATATTTTAAGATTTTATTTATTTATTTTTCAGAGAGATCACAAGTAAGCAGAGAGGCAGGCAGAGAGAGAGGGGGTTCCCTGCTTAGCAGAGAGCCCGATGCAGGGCTCGATCCCAGGACCCTGAGATCATGACCCAAGCCAAACGCAGGTCTTAACCCACTGAGCCACCCAGGCGCCCCACAGCCAACATATATTAAGTGACTATTATCTTCCAGATCTGTTTCACTGCAATATTGTGTTTTGTAATAAATACATATTTGGTTTTCTTCCCCATTTCTGGCAGGCACAGAGTTCCTAAAACTTTTAAAATTTCCTAAGTGATGGGAGCCATAATGGTTTTTTTCATGTATGAGGAGACTCAGAAAGCACCTAAGGATGGGGGCTGGTTAGCCAACCATGTGGTAACAAGGCTGGAACTTTCAGTCCCACTTCCCTACTTAATGCATGGGAGAGGAGGGACTGGAGATTGAATTCAGTCACCAATGGCCAATGATTTAATCAATCACATCTATGTAACAAAACCTCTCTAAAAATTCAGAGAGGTTTTGGGTTGATAAAGACATGGAGATTGGGGCACCTGGGTGGCTCAGGGGGTTAAAGCCTCTGCTTTTGGCTCAGGTCATGATCCCGGGGTCCTGGGATAGAGCCCCACATTGGGCTCTCTGCTTTGCAGGGAGCCTGCTTCCTCCCCTCTCTCTCTCTGCCTGCCTCTCTGCCTACTTATGATCTTTGTCTGTCAAATAAATAAATAAAATCTTAAAAAAAAAAAGACACGGAGATTGTGAAGATTTGGGCAGAGGCTTTAACCCACTGAACCACCCAGGCACCCCTGGCTGTTGATTTATATCCTTTATAATAAACCAACAATCTAGTGAACAAACTGGTTTCCTGTTTGCTGGAGCTGTTATAGCAATTAATCAAATGCAAGGAGAGTTTCATGGGAACTTCTGGTTTATAACCAATTGTTCAGAAGTCTAGGTAACAACTTAGCCTTGAGATTGGCATCTGAAGTAGAGGGCAGTCTTGAGGGATTAAGCCTTTAATCTGTGCAATCTGGTGTTAATTCTGAGTAGATAGTTTCAGAATTGAGTTAATTGTTTGGTGGTATGGGGAAAACCCAAATACACATTGGACTTAATGATCAAAATCTTATCCAAATCCTGGGTCCTCAGCTGATGAAGAGGTGAAGGGAAACAAATCAGGTCATTACTCTCATGGAGTTACAGATAAATAAGTAAATATACAATATGTCAGAATGGATGAGTTCATTTAGGGAGTGAGAGCAAATGGAAAAACTTAGCACTGTAACATGGGTGTTCCAACATCTGGAATTCTGAAAGAGGAGAAGGAATTGGAAGAAAACACTAAGAAGGGGCAATCCGTGAAGATGATGGAGACTTAACAGCAAATGGCATCCTGGAAACCAAGTAGTATTTCAAAAATTTCAGATGAATCAACTGTGCTACATGATTCAAATAATTGGGTCTGAACTGACCAATGGTTCTAGCAAAAGAAGGCAGTGACCTTGACAAGAGCTGTTTCAGTGAAGCACTGTATTTGAGAGAAAATGGGAAAGAAGGAGATGGAGAGATTGTAGAGACAACTCTGTAAATTTTGTTATTAAAAAAAAAAAAGTAATAGGATGCCTGGGTGGCTCAGTTGGTTGAGCCACTGCCTTTTCTCCCTCTCCCACTCCTCTGCTTTTGTTCCCTCACTCTGTCAAATAAATAAATAAAATATTTAAAAAATTAAAAAGTAATGAAGTGGAGATATTACTAGAGACAAGAGTGAGGTAAAGCTAAATGTTTTAAAAGGTGGGTAATATCTGGCATAGTTATATAGAGGTGGAGTTCAACCATTGGAATGATTTTCTTTCTTTTTTTTTTCCATTTTATTTATTTTTTCAGCGTAACAGTATTCATTGATTTTGCACAACACCCAGTGCTCCATGCAAAACGTGCCCTCCCTATTACCCACCACCTGTTCCCCCAACCTCCCACCCCTGACCCTTCAAAACCCTCAGGTTGTTTTTCAGAGTCCATAGTCTCTTATGGTTCGCCTCTCCTTCCAAAATTTTTTTTTTAATAAACATATAATGTATTTTTATCCCCAGGGGTACAGGTCTGTGAATCGCCAGGTTTACACACTTCACAGCACTCACGATAGCACATACCCTCCCCATGTCCAATGTCCCCTCTCCCAATCCCACCTCCCCCCAGCAACCCCCAGTTTGTTTTGTGAGATTAAGAGTCATTTATGGTTTGTCTCCCTCCCAATCCCATCTTGTTTCATTTATTCTTCTCCTATCCCCCTAACCTCCCATGTTGCTTCTCCATGTCCTCATATCAGGGAGATCATATGATAGTTGTCTTTCTCCGATTGACTTATTTCACTAAGCATGATACGCTCTAGTTCCATCCACGTCATCGCAAATGGCAAGATTTCATTTCTTTTGATGGTTGCATAGTATTCCATTGTGTATATATACCACATCTTCTTTATCCATTCATCTGTTGATGGACATCTAGGTTCTTTCCATAAAATGTCCATACTCTTTTCTAAGGCACACTCTGACACTTCTCCAAAGTCTACCTCTCTTATCTATTTAAGAAAATCATTCCATAGTCTACAATAGCCAAACTATGGAATGATTTTCTTAAATAGATAAGAGAGGTAGACTTTGGAGAAGTGTAAGAGTGTGCCTTAGAAAAGAGTATGGACATTTTATCCACAGTAAGAGCTGAAAAGGCAAAATATAAGGGCATGTATGCAAATAGGTAGGTCTAATGTTGTGGTAGGATCTTTACAATTTCTCATCTGACATGTTTTGACTTATAAATGGAACTAACTTCATCAGTTAAATGTGAGGCCAGTTAAATGAAGAGGCCAAGAGGGAATGAACAAGGGAAATGAGTGTGTCTGAGGAGAAGCCTAATGACCTACTTGAGATAAGTGGTCACGAACTTAAAAGGAGACATTTATTTTTAAGGACTACATGATAAAGCAGTGGCCAGGATTACTTTCTATTATTAGGGCTGTAGCCCAAACTAATTCATGTCAAAGATAGATTAAAACAGTAATTAAAATCAGTTTGAGGAAGAGAAGACAAGACAGATGAATCAAAAAAATGTATTCTATGTTGTCACGTGCTTGGCATTTTTGCTAAAAAGGAAGTTTCTCATTAACTTATAGAAATGCCTGGGCTAACTGAGAAGACTCAGATAAAAACAAAGGAGAGATTAAAAACTGTTACTTACCAACAACACTAAATCAAAGGCAGTATGTGCTAATTTACTCAATATGTAGTCTAGAGAGTGAGGATTATGGGTTCTGAGGAAAAACAGTTTGCTATAACCTAAGGAAAGATAGTCCTTTCTCTTCTTTTTATGGAAACTGAATAAGTCAGTGATGAAGTAAACCACACAAGGAGGCCAAATGCAGCAGAATGAAAGCTATGGATTTTGACGTAACTGTTTGAAATCAAATCACCACTTACTAGCCTTGTAAGCAAACCACTTAGTATTTCTGCACCTCAGCTCCCCGATTTGTAAAAAAAAAAAAATAGTAATTCGTATGCCATTATAATAATTTATGTCTTATAGTGTTTGTATCTTAAGGTAGAGCTGGCTTCTTAGTAATCTGCAGGGAAACCCAACTCTACTCTGGTAAGTAAGAAAGAAATTTATCAGAAGTTTATGGGGAGTCTTACATAAGTCACAAAACAGAAAGAGTAGGTGCAAGTTGAGCAGAAAGCAGAAGGTGCTCCAGCAGCTGGGTGGAAGAACCATATGGTCTGTGCATGTTCTCTATATACAGAACAGCAGCTGGAAACAGCTGCCCCTGTCAAATCCTGTGCTCCTGACAGATGGTCAGTCAAATTCACTGAAAATTCAAACTCCTAAAGTAGTAATGTCTGATTGGCCAAGTCTTGGTTTTGAGACTATTCCTTGGTTGTCAGAGAACTAAGAGCAGAAAATATACTTTAATCTTTCAATTTTCACTAAGACTTATATAGTAAAAAATTTCTCCAAATCAGAATTGGTTTAAATGTGTGGCAAGAGAAAGAAAGAAAGAAAGAAAAAGAGAGAGAAAGAGAGAAAGAGAGGAGGGAGGGAGGAAGGGAGGAAGGAAGGAAGGAAGGAAGGAAAGAAGTTCCTTAAAAATGGTCACTACCGGGGCGCCTGGGTGGCTCAGTGGGTTATGCCTCTGCCTTCGGCTCAGGTCATGATCTCGGGGTCCTGGGATCGAGTTCCGCATCGGCCTCTCTGCTCAGCAGGGAGCCTGCTTCCCTCTCTTTCTCTCTCTGCCTGCGTCTCTATCTACTTGTGATCTCTCTCTGTCAAATAAATAAAATAAAATCTTTTAAAAAAATGGTCACTACCATGACCTCCTGCCCATATTTTACTTCTGTAAGGGGAAGTCTCCCACATACTACAATGCCATACACTCCTTCCTCAAAGTAGAATAACCTAAAAGCTCATGTTTCATGGTACCCACCTCCAAGTTCAGAATCTTACAGTAGTGTCCACTTCTCTTGAATTCTGTCTCATCATGTCTTAAGGTTCTGCAACTCATGAAATGAAGTGTTAAGTCAACAACCCACAACACACTCCAAAAACAGGAAGGGAGAAAAGAAAAGGTAACTATTTATATAGTTATTAAACTATATAAATAAAGATATATAAATGTGTAGTAAGGAAGGATATAAATAGAAGCTATAGTTCTGATAAGAACATAACTTTAAAATTATTCATCTGGTTACCATTCAGATTCTTCTTTCCCTAATCTTACAATTTAGCTGGATGGGTTTCCTTACCCACCATGATGATGACCAATCATCATACCCAAAGAATTTGAGCCTTGGTGATTCTTTCTACATGGGGTTGCAGTCTACCCTTACTGGATTCCATTCATCTCTCTCTGCCAGCAAGGGAAAGTAACCCTATTTTTGGGTAATCAGAATAAATCACACTTGTCTTTAATGCCTGTTTTTAGGCATTTTAAAATGCCTGTTTGCCCAGGGGCATGAGGAGACCAAAAAACAAAAACAAAAACAAACAAACAAACAAAAAACCCAAACAAACCTAACTGGAAGCCTCACATTCTAGTTCAGTAGAATTACTTTGTGAGTCTCTTTTTTTTTTAATTTATTTATTTTTTTCAGTGTAACAGTATTCATCATTTTTGCACAACACACAGTGCTCCATGCAATACCTGCCCTCCCTATTACCCACCACCTGGTTCCCCCAACCTCCCACCCCCACCCCTTCAAAACCCTCAGGTTGTTTTTCAGAGTCCATAGTCTCTTATGGTTTGCCTCCACTTCCAATTTTTTTTTTAATAAACATATAATGTATTTTTATCCCCAGGGGTACAGGTCTGTGAATTGCCAGGTTTACACACTTCACAGCACTCACGATAGCACACACCCTCCCCAATGTCCATAACCCCCTCCCCCTCTCCCAACCCCACCTCCCCCCAGCAACCCACAGTTTGTTTTGTGAGATTAAGAGTCATTTATGGTTTGTCTCCCTCCTAATCCCATCTTGTTTCATTTATTCTTCTCCTATCCCCCTAACCCCCCATGTTGCATCTCCATGTCCTCATATCAGGGAGATCATATGGTAGTTGTCTTTTTCCGATTGACTTATTTCACTAAGCATGATACCCTCTAGTTCCATCCACGTTGTCGCAAATGGCAAGATTTCATTTTTTTTTTTTTTTGATGGCTGCAAAGAACAAACAATCCAATCAAGAAATGGGCAGAGGACATGAACAGACATTTCTGCAAAGAAGACATCCAGATGGCCAACAGACACATGAAAAAGTGCTCCACATCACTCAAAACCACAATGAGATATCACCTCACACCAGTCAGAATGGCTAAAATTAACAAGTCAGGAAATGAGAGATGCTGGCGAGGATGCAGAGAAAGGGGAACCCTCCTACACTGTTGGTGGGAATGCAAGCTGGTGCAACCACTCTGGAAAACAGCATGGAGGTTCCTCAAAATGTTGAAAATAGAACTACCCTATGACCCAGCAATTGCACTACTGGGTATTTATCCTAAAGATATAAACACAGTGATCCGAAGGGGCACATGCACCCGAATGTTTATAGCAGCAATGTCTACAATAGCCAAACTATGGAAAGAACCTAAGATGTCCATCAACAGATGAATGGATAAAGAAGATGTGGTATATATACACAATGGAATACTTTGTGAGTCTCTTAATGGAAACATTTATTTCTTTAAATTATCAAAGGCTATAGAAATTAAGATAAGGTAACAAAAACTTTGTTCAGTTGCTCATTAGGTCTAATCTTAGGAAATGTTATTCCTATATTTACTTTTGGTTCCTGATTGACATACTCTGACAATAGGAGAAACAGAATCATACATTTTCCTGTGACATACATCAACTGAAGAGGGTACTTTTCCTGAAAATATCCTGTATTTTAAGGGACATTGTACAACCTCACAATGTATTATCTCTCTGGTAAAATAACTGAAGCTCCAATAGGTCATTCTTTCATTTTCTTAGGGCAGCTGATTCCAGATGACATGGTACATAAAAAGAATAGTGAATGCCATGGATCTCAAGTCATTTCTATATTTCTTTCATAATAAAATGAAAGCAATATTGGGTGAGATGCCCTGGTAATATATAGGCTTTCTGGAAGTGCACTGATGGTGGTGTAAACAGAAAATGATGAACAGGGAATGTAAATCTAAATCCTGAGTGTGTGTTTATTCCAGTGAAAACAAATTGCTGTCCACAGCAACAGTCAGGTGGGGATTAAAAACAACAACAACAACAACAGTAAACAAAAACAAAAACAGAATCTGGACACCAGCAATTGTTGTAGCCAGTAAAATATATTCAGCCTCCTACCAGGGAGCAGAATGGTCTTAGTTAGTCTGACGTCACAGTGGGGATACCTGCTGCTGGACTTTGAGTGATCACTGCAGCAATAACCAGATTATCCTTCAGAAGGGGGAGTCCATATTGTTGGTCTCATGGACACTAAGTATATGGCTCTATTGAGCAAGGACCAGAATGGCAGGGGAAGGTATTGACATATAGAGCAAGTTATCCTACCCAACATCACATTAAGAGAATTCAATAGGGAAAGATTTTAATGAGCACTTACAGTGTACATACATAGACACACATCTTGGAGCTATCCCAAAAGATTTATCCATTTATATTTTATCTAAACCCCCATGTTACTTTTCATCTAGCTCAAGATCAACACCATCCGGCCAATCTTCTAGTCTGGGTCCATAAACCAAGGGGTATTTCTCAAATGATAGGTTGTTTCTTGTAGAAAGGATATAGCTTTACTCTAAAATTCTAGATGATATCACTACCCCTATATTGCATATCTTATTTTTACTTCACTCAGGCAAAATTAGATTCACTTTGTTATAAAGGTGCTTGCATTGTCTCTGGCCAAGTCAGAGACCCTTTTTTTTTATTCTGGGACCCCACAAAGTTGGTAAGTCATCCATTAAATGTAGCAGACAACAATGCCCAAATCTATATATGATGACTCCAAAATCCAATAAATTTCATTATCTGTAGTGATTATTTACCAACTATAGAGGAAGTTAGTACAGAAAAGTGTTCTTTATTTTGCAGGTAATATTCCAACATGTCTCCACTGGGTCCTGGAAACTTTACTGAAATGGATCTTTGTAGTCTTAAGAGATTCATCATCTGCTCTCTACCACAATGCTTTCCAATAATCTGTAGTGGAGTATTTTTAATTTTTATTTCCAATCTGTTATGGACTGGTGTACCTTGTTCAGCCCTACTAGATAAGACCACACACCTCAAGCTTGGATGCTGCAACATTGTCAAGTTGCTATAAAAATCTCTAAACTCTTCTCTCATTCTGGACCAGTAACAGAAAACTTGTAAACTGGATCACACTTTGAATGTCATTGCTCCAACACTAAGGTGAATTATCAAAGCATATTAGATACTTCCCATTTCTATTCTTCACATCCTATCAGGTTAATAGGATCACATCAGTAGCCAGTGTTACATCTTGAAGGATGCTCATATAGTTAAGGTCAGGTGACTAAATTGTATCAGAAATGTGGACAATTAATATTCTGACTCAAGATAGTGAAGCTTTACCAGTGCCTTGACCACATGAAAGAGACGGTGTTTGGTGTAGTTGAAATATTAAAATAGGGAAAACCCTTTCCCAGGGCGACAGGGGTATGTTAGATAACAGATTCTGGATTGATTCACTCCAGGAAGGGAAGCCACATTTAGAACTTCAAATTAACCACTTAATAAGTTGCTGTGTAAGTGTAAAATAAATCATAGCAATTAAAGGTTCTTCTATCTTCGATGGTTGGTAAACTATAGAACAACATAGGGGTGTAGCTTATAGTCTCTGAATTTTAAAAACCTTTGATGGTCATCTTTAAATCTGAAATTACCCCATGCCGGGGCTGTGCTATTGCTTTTGAATTGCAATTTTGATGGGACATGGGGGCTTCAGAGACTTCCTTGTTGCCTTTCCTACCATAACGGTTGGGAAAACTCTGTGAGGATTTTAGCAAGTTAATGAGCATTTCTATTCCAACCACATGCTCAGACCAATTGTCTACTGGGTCTATAATAAGTTGCACCAAAATTAAAATTCCATTTATTTTATGACACTTACTAATTTCACTTTGACTTCAGCGACATATAGGGACTCATGTAGTCTCTTTTCATCAAGAAACAAGGAAGGTTTTACTTGTTTTTATTAGATAGCATAAGTATGACTTTTCTAAGATGATCAATTCACCATAATAAAGATCTCTCTGGGCCTGCCAGCTTTGATGACTGTACTGGCTTTGCTATCTACTACAGTATCGATGAGGTAGTGTAGTACTCTTCATGTAGGATGAGTGACACTATTTTTGC
This sequence comes from Meles meles, assembly GCF_922984935.1. Taxonomy (NCBI): domain Eukaryota; kingdom Metazoa; phylum Chordata; class Mammalia; order Carnivora; family Mustelidae; genus Meles; species Meles meles. The sequence continues at coordinate 84,486,792 of NC_060070.1, forward strand.
CTCTGCCATTCTATGACTTTCCAATCTCCATGGTAATCAACAAGCTCATTCAACTGCATTGTCTCTTATCAGCATTCCTACCCTATGCTGAATAGCCAATTAAAAAGGTTTCAGAAATGGCTGTTGATTCCATGCAGATGTGTGTTTAAGGCCCTAGAGAAGAACATGTATACATTCTCAAGGAACATAGAGGATGGATGAATAAGTTATACCTTATATATCCATGCCAACATTCACCTCTTTCAAACATACTACATTCCCCCCCCCCCCCCCCCATTTTACAAAAGTCTCTGACATCTCACATTCATTTAAAATAAGCCACAGTTAAGACCAGGTTATCATAAACCATTCAAGTAAACCATTAGAATTATATCCAGAGGCTACTTTGGTGTATGAGCCTTCTCCTCAAGTCTTTTATTTAATAACAGGCCCTCCAGGGCATTCATAGATATAACCAACTGAGGACTGAAAATAGTGGAAAAGTAAAATATATATGAAAACTCCTTGAGGCAAAGAAATTATAATGTTTTCATCTAATGCCATGATTGATATCAAAGTTCAATTTAGGAAACAGAAACTGCTCTATATTTTAAGCAGAAACAAAACTGTATAGGTCTGGAACTCAGGTCTTTGGTTGTAGGTACATAGTGGAAAGAGCCTAGCTGTGATCCAGAGATCAGGAAGTGGCTCTTACTCCTGGGCTCTGCTGCAGTTGCTTTCTCTGCTGCCCTCCACCCAGAGCTGGTGGCAGATGATGGAATCCAATGTCCAGCTGCTGCTCAGAGTCACATCCATTGGAGCTAACTCACATCCTTACCCCATCTTCTGTAACTTCCGTGCATCTAATTAGTAGAACCAGAGATTTGGTGGGATGGATTTTAGCTTTCTAATGTCTATGTGTGAAATACCTCTCTACCTCCTCCTTGGAGACTCTGACCTGCATTAATAATCTTTCTTGTCCAACGGCTTACAAACAGGTTTGGATAAAAAGGGGTGCCAGGAGTAGACAGGAGTGAGTGCTCTTTCACTGTGAGGTTGTTGTAAATTGACTGCATCATTTTTAAAAATTTATTTATTTGACAGAGAGATCACAAGCAGGCAGAGAGGCAGGGCGGGGGGTGGGGCGGGTAGGGAAGCAGGCTCCCCGCTGAGCAGAGAGCCCAACGCAGGGCTAGATCCCAGGACCCTGGGATCATGACCTGAGCTGAAGGCAGAGGCTTACCCCACTGAGCCACCCAGGTGCCCCTGACTGCATCATTTTTACCCAAGGCTGCAGTTCCTATCTGGTGCTTCTCTCCAAATAGCTCTTTCTGTCTCTGGGTTCTGGTAACTTCTCTATCTCCTTATACCTTCAGGTTTTTGAGTGATAACAGCACTCTGTTTTGCAGTTTTGCAGTTCTGTTTCCTTTCCCCCTGCCCACATGTCTGTCAATAATCCTTTTATTAAATGTTCCTCAAATTACTCAATTTGAATGTGCCATTCATTTCTTGCCTGGCTCCTGATTGGTTTATTCTCCAAATTCAAGCTTGGTAAAACAGCAGGTGAAAGAACCAATTTAAGCATTCTTCACACTTAATGACCCACAAGGTCAAACTTGTAGTTTTATCTTTGCTGGAACAAAATTTACAAAATCATTTAGCCATGCAGCTGGAAAAGACAGAACATGGAAAGTCATGTGGTCTCATCCTATGCCTTGAATTGAAAATGGGTTAGTTCTCTTTCTTAAGCTGTCCAGAGCTATTAGAAGTAGGTCTGCCTACCTGCAGGTCTTGAATTCCTCATGCCCTTAATACTGACAAGTATAACTTCAGGAGAGTCCCCAACTTCTGAATAAGAAACATTGTCCTCAGTGGCAGACTCTTCCTGAGATATAGTGGCCCTCAGTGCATGGCAGATATGGTTGTTCTTGGAAAATGACTGGTGATCTAAAATTTATACTAAGGTTTAAACCTTTTCTAAGACTGCAACTTAAAAAGACAAGGCAAAATTATAATCATATAAACAGACCTACAGGTGTGGGACCTTCTTAGAATATGAGCAGTATTTATTTGGCAGAGAAAATTGTGCGATTTCTGTGAGATTTACTAGAAAATTCTTTTCCTTTCTGGCTGAGATTTCTTCCTGGAACTCATAAATAGAACACAACATGAAACAAAAAAACAGGGATTTAAAAAAAATAGGTAATTAATTCACTAAGTTAATAGTTATAATTTTTCTACCTTATGTATAATAGGTATGAGATGGGAAGTGAACAGAAATATATTTTCTAGGAAAATATGCCAATATCAAGAATATAAGGCAATCAATACTAAGAGTGCTATGAGTAATTCAGATTATAACTACTTGAAGGAGAAGTTTTTGTAAATTATACCTTATTGGTTTGCTTTATGTATTATGCTTATAATGCATTATTGGACTGCATTGACAATGCTTTTAAATCACCATAAAGCTAAAATAGGAAAATAATAATGATAAACAACATGCCTACCTTAAAAAAGAAGAAAACATAAGAAATCTTTGATATGGCCTTGGTAAAATGCACAACAACCTTTGCCCAATATGAGCTAAAGGTCAATGTTTTTTCTGTTTGGTAAATGCTGCTTTGGAAGGAAAATCAAGGAGCACTACTCACTGCACTTGCTTTGAACAATATTTCCATTAGTAGAACTATAAGAGTATTTAAGTGGCTTCCCTCCCCTTGCATATTGCCACTAGGTTTAACAGCCTTAGATCTTTCAGAACATGAAAACAACTTTTAAAAGCAAAGCTTACCTTGAACTTTGTATTTTATCAAATGGAAACTCTTAGGTGCATTTCTTAACCCCACTGACTTCCCCCTTCTTAAAGGACAAAGAAGATGAAGATGCTGGCCTGCTAACTAGGTGATCTTGTTGTTTTTTTATTTTATTTTATTTTTTTAACCCAGTAAGTTGTACAGTTCTCATGGTGAGCTTCTGGATCTTAGCTAATCAGTTCTAAAAGAAGCCATCACTGAATTCTGGATTTGCCTTCATACCCTCACATTTATGTTCTACTCTTTGCTTATCTCAACCCCAAAACTAAACTTCTGAGATCACTGGGGATGTTCTTCTGATGAGATTTGGAGAGGTTTCTCACCACTCCTTCTAACTTGGATCATCTTCTCTCTTCTGTGCCGCTTTCCAATGGTCACTTGCCTCATTCTTCTCCCATTCACCATTGGAAAGCGGCAAGCGGCCGCTGGAAAGTGGCAAGCAAACAAGTCGGCCTCAAGACAATGGGAGCAGGGATTGGCATTCTGGTTCTTTCCCAATTGGTATTTAAGTATGCCCAATTCTCTCCCAAGTTAACAAACAAACAAACCAAAAAAAAAAAAAAAAGAAAGAAAAAAGAAAGCAGAAAACTCTCCCTAAACTCTGTATATACATCCAGCATCCAGCTATTCCCCTGAGGAACGTTGTACAGTGTCTTGCTCAACACCTCAGATTTCACTTAAGCTTCCACCCCCTGTAACTGCCTTCATTCTCCCCTAAATTTAAAAACACCAAGGTCAACGATGACTTTCTCACTTCCAAGTGAAATGAACCCTTTATAATCTTTATTTAGTTTGACTGATTTGGAGCATTTGAAACACTGACCACCATTCTAAGATTATTAGACTTATTTTTTTGGTTTTACTTTGAAATCTATCACATTAAAAGTTGCGGTGTTTGTTTTGTTTTGTTTTGTTTTGGGGGGGAGTTGGTAAAGATCCAGAATGTGTGGTTTCAAACTCTATTCCTCCACTGAGTAGCTATATCATCCCAGGCAAGTTATAAAATTTTTTAGCCCTTCAATTTCCTCTACCATGGGGAATATGCTAGGTTTATGGTGGTGATTAAGACAGTTAAATCAAGCCTGGAACAGTACTCACCAGGTTTGTTGTAAACATTCAATAATTGTTGGCTTTTGTTATGTTTAATCATTTGATTTCTTCATTAAAACTTGTTCCCTCAGTAGTCTTCCTTAAATCCTGGTCAATGAGATTGGATGACACTTTGACTTTGAAAGACAGATTTGGTTGTATAGACCACAGTTTACTACATAAAGGAGGTCCAGAGAGGAGGTGAAGGAATCCCAGTTCTTTCAAAGAAGACTGACATGGAGTTGAAGGTAGGAGAATAAAATAATTAAGGGTGTGTTTAGATTTCTGAGAGAAGGAGTGTTAGGAAAGTTAGAAGGAACATTATTTTGGTGGAATATGGGCTTCACTTTCTGGCCACTCTAGGTTTTTGAGTGGTGTGGCAGGATTCTACAACTTCTGCAGCTACAATCCATTCCCTGTCTGAAGACTGAGAAAAAGTTAAGATGGGAACAATTGGGCTGATCATGATGGGGGCTAATGAGCCCCTCACAGAGGCTGGGGTGTACCACCCAGCCTCAGATATCTGAGGAGGACCTACAATAGCCTCAGGAATTTGTAGTGCCACTGAGAACCCTAGGGAGGGCTGTCAGTCCACCTAAGAGAGACCAGAATTTCAGGTATATTAGCTGCTGACTTTAGCTTTGGAGCCAGTGGAGTACCAGCAATGCAGGAACCAGAGAGCAGGGTGGAGACATTGCTTAGATCCAAAGACTTTTTCATTCTGAGCTCATAAGGTCCCTCGAGACCTGATGATTATCTCTCCTACTTACTTCTTGAATCTTTCTTCTTTATGTCTGGAATAGGAAATCTTGCCTGAATTACTATAACAATAACTAGTCTTCCTCTCTTCAGACTGGATGTTTGCAACCTTTTATAACACTGGCCAAACTGAACTTTCCTTTTTTTCAGACATTTTTTTAACCCACCGTATCTGATTATGTGGCTTTCCCACTAAATATACTTCAGAGACACTCTTCATTTTCCTCAGAAGTCCAAATCTCTTAGTATGGTTTACAGGACCCATCAGAACTTGCAGGCTCCTCTAGACTTACTCCATTGTCTCTCCTCCACTTTTCTCTGCATTCTCATTCCTTTTAGCTTTTAAAATTATACTGGAGGACATAGCTTAGGTGAAGGCAAATGGTTTTCTAGCTTTCCCTTGAAATAAATGTATTCTTCAAAATACCATTTTTCCCCAACATGAGGCCCAGAGCAGAAGATGACAGTGGGCAGCTGAATACCCAAGGACAGATAAGGAGGAGGAGCCAAAATGTACTTTTCCATGTTCTTTTTAACAACGCACCAGTCAGGAAAGTTGTTTCCCCTGGGAAAAGACAGTGAGGGGAACGGACCAGTGACCAGGAGTATTACATGAGTACTGGAACCCTAAAGACATGGGACAAGATTGTCTTATCCCCCAAACTCCTCAAAAGAGGGAGAACTCACCCTGTTCAATGTCCTATCTCTATCATCTAGCATAGTAATAGGCATAACTTGACACTTAGAGTAAATGTTCATTGAATGAGCATCTTCAATAGTTTTGATATGCCCCTACCTTTGTAGAAGATCTAGGCCAAGTGATCTCTTGAGATTTTCTTTCAGTGTCATGAGCTAAAGGGTTAACTTCTGAGTTAACTCATCCCTTTTTCAGAATGAGTTGTTATATGGAGATCACAATATAGTATCCTACAGTCCAATCTAGTCAGACTGCATTGCCTGTTTGTCTTGTCCAGTGATTTAAAAAGATTTCGAATTAGGATATCAAGAAATTTCTCAAAAACCTATGGATTTTTACTATGTCTTGAAAACTCACAGCACCCAGTGGCTCAGTGTGTTAAAGCCACTGCCTTCGGCTCGGGTTATGATCCTGGAGTCCTGGGATCGAGTTCCGCACTGGGCTCTCTGCTCAACAGGGAGCCTGCTTCCTCCACTCTCTCTCCCTGCCTGCCTCTCTGCCTACTTGTGATCTCTGTCTGTCAAATAAATAAATAAAACCTTTAAAAAAAAAAAGAAAAGAAAACTCAAGAGATATGGTAAAATGGGTTTATATTCCCAAATACTATATAGAGGGTGTTTGAGATTTGAACAGCAGTTGCTTCTTTACATGGGGTATGTCCCTTTCATGCATGCCTTAGTGTCTAACCCCCACCTCCTGCCCTACTTCCTGCTCCTACTTTACAGTTCTACACCTAGCTTCATTCTATCTGATTATGTTTCCTGCCTGGCCCTGTGACCATTGAAATCTGTAACTCTTGTACAATGTGTCAGAAAATTGCAAATTTAGGTTTTCTCTGGCATAGTCACAGCACATTTTTTCTCTAAAATATGTAGTATGTTTTATCCCCACTTCTGTAAACTCAATGGCTATAATTAACAGGCTTCATTGCTATGGAATGGGTCTTCAGAATGAATTGAAGTTTGATTTGATTTGAAAACAAATCTTCCTGCAGGCAGCAACTTCTTCAACCTCAGCTGCAGCAACATCTTCCTAGGAACATCGGCAAAGGCAAGGGAAGCAAGGGCAAAAATGAACTATTGGGATTTCATCAAGATCAAAAGCTTTTGCACAGCAAAGGAAACAGTTAACAAAACCAAAAGACAACTGACAGAATGGGAGAAGATATTTGCAAACGACATATCAGATAAAGGGCTAGTATCCAAAATCTATAAGGAACTTAGCAAACTCAACACCCAAAGAGCAAACAATCCAATCAAGAAATGGGCAGAGGACATGAACAGACATTTCTGCAAAGAAGACATCCAGATGGCCAACAGACACATGAAAAAGTGCTCCACGTCACTCGGCATCAGGGAAATACAAATCAAAACCACAATGAGATATCACCTCACACCAGTCAGAATGGCTAAAATTAACAAGTCAGGAAATGAGAGATGCTGGCGAGGATGCAGAGAAAGGGGAACCCTCCTACACTGTTGGTGGGAATGCAAGCTGGTGCAACCACTCTGGAAAACAGCATGGAGGTTCCTCAAAATGTTGAAAATAGAACTACCCTATGACCCAACAATTGCACTACTGGGTATTTACCCTAAAGATACAAACGTAGTGATCTGAAGGGGCACGTGCACCCGAATGTTTATAGCAGCAATGTCTATAAAGCCAAACTATGGAAAGAACCTAGATGTCCATCAACAGATGAATGGATAAAGAAGAGGTGGTATATACACACAATGGAATACTATGCAGCCATCAAAAGAAATGAAATCTTGCCATTTGCGATGACGTGGATGGAACTAGAGGGTGTCATGCTTAGTGAAATAAGTCAATTGGAAAGACAACTATCATATGATCTCCCTGATATGAGGACGTGGAGATGCAACATGGGGGGTTTAGGGGGATAGGAGAAGAATAAATGAAACAAGATGGGATTAGGAGGGAGACAAACCATAAATGACTCTTAATCTCACAAATCAAACTGGGGGTTGATGGGGGGAGGTGGAGTTGGGAGAGGGGGAGGGGGTTATGGACATTGGGGAGGGTATGTGCTATCGTGAGTGCTGTGAAGTGTGTAAACCTAGTGATTCACAGACCTGTACCCCTGGGGATAAAAATACATTATATGTTTATTAAAAAAAAAAAGAAAGAAAGAAAGGATGAATACCCAACTTCTGTAGCAACATGGATGGGACTGGAAGTGATTATGCTGGGTGAAATAAGTCAAGCAGAGAGAGTCAAGTATCATAGGGTTTCACTTATTTGTGGAGCATAACAAATGACATGGAGGACATTGGGAGATGGAGAGGAGAAGGAAGTTGAGGGAAATTGGAAGGGGAGGTGAACCATAAGAGACTATGGACTCTGAAAAACAATCTGAGGGTTTTGAAGGGGCAGGGGTGGGAGGTTGTGGGAACCAGGTGGTGGGTAGTAGGGAGGGCACGTATTGCATGGAGCACTGGGTGTTGTGCAAAAACAATGAATACTGTTTTGCTGAAAAAATAAATTAATTAATGAAAACAAATCTTCCTTTATTAGAATCTCTTCATTTCTCTTCATTTATAAAAATCTTAAAGGAAATTCATGTATTGCATAAAGCAAGGTGTATTTGATAATGGAAAAATCACTTGATTTCCTAATTCAGCCCTCTTGCTATTTAGGGCTTGTCCCTGGGTTTGAGTTAAGACCTTCCTTTACCTAACAATTTGTCTGAAAGGTGGCATTGCTATCTTTATAAAATGAGGGCAGTGTTTCATATTGGCTGGGGTAAATGGTATGTTTGCAAAAACACTTTGAGTTTCTCTTATCAAAGGGGCTATACAAATTTTCTGAAAGGAGTAAGGAGATAACTGTGATCCTATAATCATAGAAATTCACATCACACGTGAGGAGGCAAGATGAGTATTTATAACAAAAGCATTCACAAGGATTCGTGTAATTCAGAACCAAGGTAAAAGGGTCTCATGTCAGAAACGGCACTATTAGAAAACAGATCACTATAGAGGCCGTTTAATTAATTCTTTACGGTGAGGAGAAATGCCATTGACACTTCATTATTTTGCTACTGAAACCACAATTGGGAGCTTTCAAAATGTGTATGTCAAACCACAAATAGATCGCCTCAGTTCTTTGTGAAGGGAGCTTCTATTTCTCTATTTGAAAGCACTATCTGCTAGGGATGTCCTTGTAGTTCTGTCTTAATACATTTTTGCACTTTGTTCCTGCATTTGGCGGGGGGGGGGGGGGTCTGTGTTTGTGTGAATTATTAATTGTAGTTTTCATAATTAAAGAAATCACATCCTCAGAATAGGATGGGAAAATAGGATGAAAATAACCAATAACTTATTAAAATTGTGTCATTCAAACCAAAATGGTGCTCATTGCTGGGAGAAAAAAATTCTTAAAATAAGCTGCTATTTTATAGAAGAAAAAACAAACTCAAATCCAACACTTTATTAATTGTATAGTTTCTACTTACTTATTACTTTAGATAGTTTATGTGATTCATGCTCGAGATGGTGATTTTTCTATTTATCTTTCCATTAAAAAGATGAATACTTAGGACCAATTAAGTGATTTTAAAGTTGTAAATTTATTTCCTTAGCTCTCTTTTTTAAAAATTTATGTTTAAACTATTCACTAATCTGAGGTGCCAGGTGGATCAGTCAGTTAGGTCACTGACTCTTGATTTCAACTTAGGTCATGATCTCAGGGTGATGAGATAACCCCCCCCCCCCTTTAGGCTCTGCGCTGGCCATGGAGGCTGCTTAAGATTCTTTTACCCTCTGCCCCTTCCTTCTTCCTTCTTACCCTCCTGCACACTTCCTCTAAATCAATCAATCAGTCAATCACTAATCTAATCATTTCCATGAAATAGTTTTTCAGATGTATTTTTGGTCCTATGATTTAGTAAGTTAACTAAAGATACCAAGTATTTTTTTTTAACATTTGCATTTTTTCCCCTCTCTCCTTAGATACAATTTGGCTCTTAAGATAGTCTTTACTAGTTGCATGACTGGTAGAAATACATTGTATAAAGGATTGCCTTAAGAGAGTGTGGGCAAGTATTAATAAATGATAGTAAGAAGAAAGTAATAAAAATTTTGGGTACACATGATCACCCCTTCAATCATGAGATATATTTTAATCTTACATTCTGTGTTCAGTGTCTGAAACTTGGCAGAAAGAATTAAAAATAGCAGAAAAATCCTGGCAAGAGCCAAATTAAAGAGTGAATAGTTAATAGTTAATGAGTGACTTTTGTAAAGTGATTCGTATCCTGTAGGTATAGCTCAACATAACATAATATACAAATAACTTTGTTTGAACAAAATACGAAAATAATTAAAGGAAATATATATCATTTCAAGTGCCATATTCTACGTGTTATATTGACTTGAGCTAAATGTCCTAAAAATTCACACTACCATTGTTGATAAAATTAAATGAATTAATAATACTCAACATTATTAGAAAAGCATGGAGATTGTTAAAGTTTTAAAGTATTAATCAGGGGGTCTGACTTATGTTCCTTTCCCCTCCACACCCATATATTCCATATATGCCATAGTTTGGAGTGTTTCATTGAATCTAATTTAGCAAAACACCCAATTCTTTCTTGTAGAAATTAATAGTAACTCAACTAAAGTTCATTAAAATTGAACACCTACTGTGGACAGCTATGTACCTTATTTTAGGATATGAGATAAAAAGGACAAAACACTATCCTCACAGTGATCCAGGATGTGGGACAAAGCAAGCTAGAGAATAAAAAGGAATGAAAAGTGCTATGGTCATAGCCAAATTTTCTTCAGGAAACAGTGAAGTCTTCCATGGAAGAAACTTCGGAATGACTCCCAAAGTTATGAGGAGGTTAAAGAAATGGCAGAGAGAGTAGCAGTGACAATGGTCAGACATAGGAAAGAACTTGTCAGTTGTCAGTTCTGGGAAATGACGTGCTCCAGAGGTTATTGGGAGTGAGAAATCTAGATTCTGGCCAGGTCGTGGAAACCTCTCCCTCTTGTATCCTCTGAATCTGGGAACAGTGCAAATCTCACACATATTCCAAGCCACCTTGGTGTTATCTTTGCTCCCCACTTCCTAGTACTTCCCACAACTAATGGATTAAAACATGTTGTCAGTTCTACCTCCTTGAGTATCTGCACAGATCAGATTCCTTTTCTTTCACATATTTCTATTGCTTTGGGAAAAAAAGTTAATTGCTGTTGGATTTCTTTCTTTCTTTTTTCCTTCTTTGGAGGTAATTTTCTCTAATTACTTTTGAAGAGTGTTCTTATTCTTTGTTTTTCAGAGATTCTATTATAAAATGCCTAGATGTGACTTTCCCTGCTTGAGGTTTATAAATTTTCTTGATTTTGTGACTCAAGTGTCTTTGATTTTAGAAATTCTTGGTTATAATCTCTTCACATGTTGCTTGTGTGCTATCCTTTAGCTCCTCCTCTTCTGGGACTCCAATTTCGTGAATGTTTTTCCTTTTCCCTGTGACTCCCTTGTCTCTTATGATTTTTTCTGTATCTTTTTTTTTAATTCCTTATTGAAATTCAATTTAGTTAACATATATTGTATTATTAATTTCAAAGGTAGAATTTAGTGACTCATCAGTTGCACATAACACCCAGTGCTTATTACATCACATGCCCTCTTTAATGCCCATCCTCCATTTATCCCATCCCCTCACCCATCTCCCCTCCAGCAACCCTCAATCTGTTTCCTAGAGTTAAGAGTCTCTTATGGTTTGCCTCCCTCTCTGTTTTTATCTTATTTTCTTTTCCCTTCCCTTCCCCTACATTCATCTGTTTTGTTTCTTAAAGCCCACATACGAGTGAAATCATATGGTATTTGTCTTCTCTGATCTTTTCTGTATCTTGTACTCTCTTTTATTTAGTCTGGGTATTTCCTACTGAACTTTTTTCTAGATCACAAATTTCTTCAGCTGTGACCAATCCGTTGCTTTATCCATCTTTTGCTTTCTTAATCCAGTTTTGGTTTTATATAGTTCCAAATTTCTATTTGATGTTTTCTTACAGACATCCATTCTTTAATAAAATTATTCTTCTCATCTGTTTGCTTAAGCACAGCAATCATAAATATAAAAATTTCTAGGGTGCTTGGCTGGCTCAGGCAGAGGAGTGTGTGACTCTTGATCTTGGGGTCATGAGTTTGAGCCCCATGCTGAGTGTAGAGGTTTCCTAAATAAATAAAACTTAAAAATATTTAAAAAGCAGAAAGTTCTAATACTATTTCCAATTTGTTTCTTTTGTCTTTTTCTACCTTCTCTTGCTCCTGTGTCTTGGTTTGCCTGATAAATTTTTATTAAACCCTGAGACATTGTGTAAGAAAAATTCTAGAATCTTTAAATGTTAATATTTTTTATTTAATGGATTTAATTTCTAGAAGGAAGTTAGGATAGGTATATATTATGTTAATTTAATCAAAGATTGAGACAAGTCAAGACTGGCTTCCAAACTCAGTCTTATTTTTATTTCTGATTTGCTGTTAGAGAGTAGTCTATTCGGGATCCCAACAGAAAGGTTTGGATGTTTACCCAGGCTCTCCTTTTTTTTTTTTGACAGTCCCTCAAGTCCAATTTTTATCTTTCCAGTACTGTGATATTGCCAGTAGCGGTGTTCAGGTTCTCAGCCTCCTGACAGTTGCTTTATGTTTTCCTTCTCAGACTCTTGGTCTGCACTGCTTTTGATTTCAGTGGATAAAGAGGCTCAGACTATTTGGCTTACTTGTCTCTTCTCTCTTTCTCTTTTGTGTCATGGACCCTCTCCAGATCCACTATTCCTACTGATTCCTTTGAATCTCATCTCCCAAGCAAACTTACTAATTCCCATTGCCAAACATTCTCCTCACATCCCTCATATTTCCCTCACATGGCTCCCTCCACTGATTCAATTCCTATGCCAGTATATTAGTCTGATTGTGAAACATGTAGTATTTGTGTTTTAAGAAGGGTGAGTGGTAACTTCTCTGAGAATCTAACTCCAAGTAGAAGCCCTCTGTGAACTGTTCCCATACCTAGTGTGTATTTCTTTCATAGCAACTCATTGAGATATTTGTATAGATAGAGATATAAAACCGTCCTCTACTAAGGACTTTGCTAATCTGCAAAATCCTTGAGGGAAGGACTATTTCCAGCTTTATATACCCAGTACCTTAGTATATTACATGACTTATAGTGGGAAGTCAATAAATATTCATTGAATAAATGAACAAATTTCCACTGATAGTTCTATGTTAATATACTAACTTGTTTCTAACGATTTTTATAGCTCTATGATAGTTACCTGATGACTTGTGGACTCAAAGTGTTCTTTAGTTCAATTTTCAGTTCTACTTAATATAGTTAATATAAATAATCCATCAAAATCCAAAAGTATCTTGCTTTTTAAAAAACTGCAAGTCTGACTCTTTACATCTTACATGAGAAACAGGGAGACTACACAAAACTCTTATGCTCTTGGTAATTATTGTGGCCTGTTTCACCTAATTAGTAAGATTACTGGAAACAATTTAAATTTTTCTGCAGAATTTGTACATTATCATGAGATACCAACTCCTTAGAGAGGAACCATACATAAGTTGAGTTTAATGGATCTCTTTATTTTGAGTCCTTTTTCCTAATATCTTTGTAAGAAATAAATACTAGTATGCTTTTGAGGAAAAGTTTCTGATTCTAGAACCTGAAAATCCAAGCCATATATATTTAATTCCTCCAGTGCCCGGAGGACAGTACAGATTATACCTGTAATATATATTTTAAAGATTTTATTTATTTGACAGAGAGAGACACGGTGAGAGAGGAAACACAGCAGGAGGAATGGTAGAGGGAGAAGCAGGCTTCCGGCTGAGCAGGGACCCTGGGATCCCAGGGTTCGATCCCAGAACCCTGGGATCATGACCTGAGCTGAAGGCAGGCACTTAATGACTGAGCCACTCAGGTGCTCCTATACCTGTAATAGTCACTACTGCAATCCAACAGGTTTTTACATATAGTAAAAACCTGGCATATAGAAAGTTCACAATATACTTTTGTTGAGTTGATGACTAAATCAATGTAAAAATTGGATATAAGTTCTTTATAGTTGTTAACACAGTGGAGATAAGAATTTTCCTCTAACCTATCCGTTACAGGATTATTAAAGAGTCCCAAAGAAGCAACCGAATGTGATGAATAATGACTTTCAGAAGCAAGATTGACTATAAAATCCATATCATTTTTAAAGCAGATATAATTTAGGATTTTTATAGACAATTCCAAACAACGTTATTTAGCGTGTTATTCCATCTTTTAGTAATATTCTTGTTAAAAAATTAAGCTCTTTGTAGGAAACTTACCAAAGTACTTACAATCGAGCTAATTGATTGGTTGCTCCAGCCATCAAAGTTTTCTGGGCAGACGTCTACTGTTCTATGCTTTCTGGTACATAACTGGAATTTTAATAGAATACTTACTGAAACATCTAAGGAAATCCCTAAAGAAATACTAGTCAGAAAATTTTGATCTATTCTATAATTGTTTCTGTAACAAAGACATAAATCAAACTAGTTTACGGTCATAACAAAAATTTCAACTTTTCCTTTTGTTTATCTGGAATCTAAAAGCTATAGATATATGGTCAGTGAAAAGCGGGACACATTTCTTGCAAGCGCTTAGCCATCTCAAACTGTCAGGGGCATGGCAGGCACTGCTGATGGGTATGAGAAGTGTTCAGAAGTTGGGCAGTCACCTTGCAGTGAGCTGTATCAGTGTAGATCTCAATCACCCTGTATCAAGACAGATTCTCAGGCTTCCTCTGGGGAGATTCTGATCAAGGGTTGCACAGAGTTTTATAGATTTGAAGTACTTCTCTGAAACAGAGATTTGCACAATAATGAAATCATAATGCTGAAGAGGACTTTACTCTAATTCGTCTCAAATTTCAAGCAGAACTAAGCCATCACAGGGAGGTAAAACTCTTTCCTTCTAATTCTATGGAAACCCATTAACCGATTCCTCTTTACAATATCCTGTTGTTTAATCACCCACTTTAAGATTAGCACCTAATATATTTGCATGTTGTACATTACATGCTTTCAAATGAAATCAGAACATTTGAAATTAAAAGATGAAAACCTTTTTTTTCCAGATATATTTATTTTAGTCCACGTCCATGGAAATGGCGAGTTCTGGCCATTTTAGGTCTAAGAATATCCTCAAACATGGATCAGTCGATAAAGTACAGATTTGGGAAGAGCTTTTGGCCTCTTTGTTACCGTGGTGCTATTGTCCAACGCAAACCTGTGAAAGCATCTGGCTTTAGCTTGTTTACTGTGCATTCTCAATGCCTACAAATGCAAACAGACAGATTAGGAAAATAGGCAGCCATTCCTTTTAGCAGGGTTTGTGACTACCACACAAATTGCACCTCAAATGCCTTCAGGTGTGGAAAGAACTGCATCTCCTTTTGTGTGATTGTGAGGCCAATAATTAGCTTCAAGCTAAAGAGGGACTAGCAAGACTTCCTCTCTGATCAGACAGAGAGATAAGAGTGAAACACTACCTGACGGAGTTTGTCCGTGGTCCGCAGACAAAATGACGATTTTAATGGACTATGGTAAGCTCATTTACCTTAGAGGTGAAGGAAAACTCACCTTTAAGTTCCGTAAGGGAGCTTAAAGCAAGTATCAAACATATTTATTGCACTTACTGAATGACAGGGAAATTGGTAGATGAGGGGCAGTGAGCCAGCACTGGTACATAACAAAAGCAATGTTTTTTGTTTTGTTTTGTTTTTTGTTTTTTTTCCCCCCTCTGTGCTTTGGAACACAGAGGGAGGAGAAAACCCCGCTCGCGTTATGGTTGAAGACGGTACCCTGGAAAAGGAGTGTGGAGCGTGGTACACAAATTGCAACTGCTGGCTTCCTTCACTGGAGCGGGTCTACAGGCAACCTTTGAAACTTGCCCTGGGGAGGGGCTGTCTTGAAGCTCCTGTGAGACACCAAAAAAGGAGGCTCCAGTGGCCGTCATACAGGGTTGTGCTGGGGATGTGTTGTTGAAGCGCCATGTCACTAGCTTCCCATCAATAGCTTTCTTGGTCTCGCACTCAGAAACCTACAGCGGAAACAGAATACCTCTGCTCTTTTACTCTGCACATGAAAGGAACAGAAAAGAGGTAGGAGTGTTCTGATCCTTTCAAACAAGCTCCCAAGCACTTCACGGTCTTGAAAACCCTTGGAAGTTTCCTCCTGACTCACACACGTCCGAGGGAGGGCCATTGTGTGTGGTGCATTAACCGGGTGCGTGCTCTGCCCTTCACTTGCTGCCTGGTTGAGACAGCCACCCTTCTGAGCCCTTTGTGCCAGGACGCCCACGCTCCATCCTGGCAACAGCGTGTACGCAGGGGTGATGGAAACCAGCACTTAATGTGGATTGTGGGTAGTCCCAGAGAGTCTCAGTTCGGCTCCCTGCTTTTCCATAGTCTTTTGTCCCAAGCAAGTCACTTTGCCTCAGGGCCCTCTGCGACTCTATCTCTAAGTCAAGCGTGTTGCAGTTGAATTTTAAGATGCATTCCATCTCTGTAATTTTAGAATTCCACATGGCAAAATCATACCGATGGGCAATATTTATATTTGAAATCCTCTCTTGTTCCTTCGGCAGCCCTTTTATATCCCTTCATGGAAGAAGGTAACTTTCCGCCTGTTTTTTTTTTTTTTTAATATTTTTTATTTATTTGACAGAAAGAAATCACAACGAGGCAGAGAAGCGGCAGAGAGAGAGGAGGAAGCAGGCTCCCCGCGGAGCAGAGAGCCCGATGTGGGGCTCGATCCCAGGACCCTGGGATCATGACCTGAGCGGAAGGCAGAGGCTTTAACCCACTGAGCCACCCAGGCGCCCCTTGTTTTGTTTTGTTTTGTTTTGTTTTTAAGAGTTAAACAGATTCTGTTTTAATTGCATGCAACTCGGCTTTCACATATTCCCAAGAATTTAGTTAAGTTACCACTTGAGCCTCATCAGGCTTAAACCAGCTCTGATTTTATTTCCAGAATTATTTACACTGACCAGAATACGTGGATCAAAAATGTAAATGATAATTTTGAATAGATTCTGAAAGTGTGTTTTTGTCACCCACGCCAGGAGAGACTGGCTGAGCTCTTTTGTGGAAGCAAATCCTCCCAGTATTCCTGCAAGGTGTTCTCCATTGTTTGACAAGACAGCCCAGGGAGGGGAGATCAGTGTTGAAGCTGAATCACCCAGCTAGCCAGCAAAATGGAAGAATAGGGTTTGTTGAATAAAGGGTTCAATGGGGGTAACTGTTATCTTTTTATCTGAACCAGTTCTCCACATATGTATGTGTTCTTTACCTTTTCATTTTCTGTACGATTTTTATTTTCATCCAAGTTACTTATATGATTAGTTTAAAAGATGAATTGCTCTGGAAGGCTTATTTTAATAAATTAGATAGCAGTTCCTTGTTCCCCCAGCCCCTACTGTTGATTCCAACTCCTCAGGCCAATTGCCTCCCAGTCCTCACTTCTCCGGCCATCTGCCTCCATTTGTCCATGGAAGCATTTATGGCTATAACTTGATTGTTCAGCTGTGGACACATAACATTTGCTGGTACTGACCATACTGGTCCTTCTCTTCTTCCTGGGTTCACAGGGAAGAATACCAGTCTCCCTGGGGGGTCTCGTTAGGACCCAGAGAGATCTCATGTGAGCAGAAAATGACAGAGCAGATAAATCCAGCCCTTTTTAAAGATACATATATTTTTTCCTCAGACACATTCCACCAGCTGCCACTGGCTTGCTCCAAGCAGTACTGGGCTGCTGCTCTTCAGACCACATCCTAGGGCATCCTTCCTTATCGTCCTGGAATTTCCTTTACTTTTTCCTGGGCCGGACGTCCTGATTCCAGAATCTCACACCATCTTGAGTCATTCTCTCAATTTGAGGGTTAACACGCTCAAGTACCTCCCTGAGAAAGGTGCCCATTTTCTCGGCCCTTGTAGGTTTAAGCACTTTCATCCTATTTGCCCTCATTTTACACAGGTTTCAGAAGGAAACCGAGATTAGTATGTCCGTTTAATCTGTTTTGCTCAACCAGTAAGAGACAGACCATTGATTTCTTTCCAATATCAAACTCAACCTTCAATAAACATCAACATTAGTTGAAGTGAACAAGGCTTACTTTACCCATCGGAGATATGGCCATGTTGATTGCCTCATAAACGATGGTACAACCTTGTTTATAGTTATTTAGATGTTAGAATTTTTCCTGTTTTCTAAACCCCACACCAAAATTATATTCAGTGCTTTCTGCCCTCAAACCTATTCCTTCTCTCTTATCTTGCGATGATAGCCGTCACACACAAAATCAATCAGATTGTAAAGCTCAGACATCTTTGGTTCCTCCTGCTCTCCAACCCTACGTGTTCAGAAGGTTCCTTTCTATCCTACCTTTATGCATTGGTCTCATCTTTTTCTTTTCTTTCTTTAAAGTTGGAAATATATAAATATATCAAACACCTTTTCTCATAGGTCATTTGTAGAATCAGTTTTTAACTAAAATGATGTAGATTAATTTTTTGGGCAAACATTTGTTTCAAGAAGCCCTTATAAGGCCATTTTCAGAGTTGTCCTCTTTCTTCATTTATTTATTTTTATTTGAGTATAGTTGAAACACAATGTTACCCCTAAAACATGGGTTTTAGGTATACAACTTAGTGATTTGACATGTTTACACATTACACTATGTTCACTACTGGTGTAGCTACTGTCTGTCCCATTATATCACTATTATCATTGACTATATTCCTTATGCTGTTCCTTTTAGTCCTGTGACTTATTCATTGCATTACTGGAAGCCTGTGTCTCCCTCTCCTCTTCACCCATTTTGCCCAACCTCCCACCCGCCTCACCTCTGGCAACCATCAATTTGTTCTTTTGTATTTGTAGGTCTGACTCTACTATTTGTTAATTCATTGATGTGGTTTTTCTGTTTTAGATTCCCCTTATGAGTGGAATCATATGGTATTTATCTTTCTCAGTCTGATTTATTTCACTTGGTTTAATACCCTCTAGGTTCATCCATGTTGTCTCAAATGGCAGAATCTCATCCCTTTTTTATGGCTGTGCAGTATTCCACTGTGCATGTGTGTTTGTGTGTATGTTCGTGTACCATATATTCTTTATCCATTCATCCATTATGGGCACTTAGGTTGCTTCTGTGTCTTGGCTATTGTAAACAATGCTGCAACAGGCAACACTGGGGGGTATATATTAGTGTTTTCATTTTCTTTGGGCAAATACCCAAAAGTAGAATTACTGGATCATATGCTATTTCTATTTTTAATTTTTTGAGGAACCTCCATACTGTTTTCCAAAGTGGCTGTACTAATTTATATTCCCACCAACAGTGCACAAAGAATCTTTTTTCTCCACAACCTCACCAACACTTGTTAGTTCTTGTCATTTTGACTTTAGCCATTCTAACTGGCATAAGGTGATTTTGAGGTTTGGTTTGCATTTCCTTAATGATGAATCATCTTGAGTATCTTTTCATCTCTCTGTTGGCCATATGTATGTCTTCTTTGGAAAATTGTCTATTCAAATCCTCTGCCCATTTTTTTTTTTAAAGATTTTAGAGACAGACAGCTAGAGAGGGAACACAAGCAGGGGGAGTGAGAGATGGGGAAGCAGTTTCCCTGCTGAGCAGGGTGCCCCATGTAGGGCCCGATCCCAGGACCCCAAGATCATGATCTGAGCTGAACTCAGGCACCCCTCCTCTGTCCATTTTTTAATCAGATTTTTTTTTTGGTGTTGAATTATATTACCTCTTTATATACCTGAGACATTACTGTCTTTGTATTTTTATTACAATCCCTACACTTTGTTCAACTCTTGCTCTAGATCAGCCAGATTTCTGGGCCCTAACAACAAAAAAAAAAGAGTAAGGTGATTTCAGCTGTAAGAACTGAAGGATGGACTAAAAGAGGCATTATCTTAATTACAGTTTAAATTTAATTAAAATTGATTAAATTTTTTACCTTTCAATCAAAAAAGAAGTCCATATGTTGGTAGTTGTTGGATTGGCTAGCACCTCAATGATGTCATCAAGGACCCACAGGCTCTTGCTGTCTTTTATTCTGCTATTCTCAGTGTCAGTAATATCTCCCTAGTAGTCATAAAATGGCTGCTGCAGTACCATCATGTATTCTTCCCAGTCCCCTAGTCCCAATTTGACTTATCCCTCCTGTGTTGAGGGAAATAACTGCATTCTTCCTTCTGTTATATTTCATAGTGGAAATATTTACTCTTTCGGGTCATGAGTTTTTTAATGGCAGCAACTTTTAACTGTATGTATCCTCACAGTGTCTTGCTCATGAGAGGTGTTCAATAAGTGTACACTGAGTTCAATTAATTTACATTGTTGAACTTAAGGTACTTGAAAAGAACTGTAACTCCAGACATTCCACCAACCTTCAAAGTGTCCTAGTGACTTATCTCTCACTAACATGAGCTAATCTCATTCTTCTTGGAGGGATTTTCTGTGAATGGTATATTGATGTTTGGCTGGAATGCAATTTACAGATTTGGAATTCCAAGAAGTTTAAAGTAAACAGAATAGACCAATTGAAGTAATTTAAAACAAACAATATTAGAGATGCGCTTGCATTCTGAACAAAGTCAAGTGCTGAAGGAACACTTACGGAAGGTGTTGATTTCTCATTCTTCTCACCCTTAGATAGCTTTAAATAGCTTTAAATGTTGAAAACAAGAACTGTTCTATCATATTACTTTACTTGTATTAAATCATTCAAATAATTTACTCATTCACTCAAAGAGCATGAAACATTAAGTCAAAACATTTATTATTTTTAATAGAGAGATGTGCAGACACGTGTATTAAGAGCTATGACAAATGCACCAATAGCTATAACTTAAATTTATTTCTCCAGTTACTGGAGTAGGGTTGGTATGAGATGTGAAAGAGAGTCATGGAACATTTCTTTGTTCCAGGTATGACATCTCAGTTTCTTCCTGAGTTTTCTCTATCCACAGTGGATCTTCCAACATGGAAAATTAAGCCCCACGGAGTTAGGTTTTTTGTTTGGTTCTAGATTTTGTTTTGTTCCCTACCAGTGACTTTCGACTTTCCTGAGCTAAAGGAAAAACTGGTGTCTGCTTTCCTGCAAACCTTTTCATAGGATTTTCATAGGATTCTCCTGGTCTGCCACTGCTGCTTGCACTCATCAGAAGTAATGGCTTACTTCTCAACCTCCACCTGATTAGAAAGACATCTACTCTATGAGATCATAAGGGTTTTTTTGGTCTTTATTCCTAGCCACTGATCATTTACAACAAATCATTTTCTAAGTGAATATTATTTAACAAGGAAGATTTTTTCATTCAATGCTCTTTTATTATATAATCTTTCTTTGCCTCAGTTTTCTCCTCTGTAAAATGAGAATAATAGCCATACCTAGCCTAGGGTTATTGAGAAATTAATACATGTAAATGATTAGAACACTTCCTCATAGATGGTACATGTTCAATAAATGCTGTAGTACTAGATTTTAAATCATTATTAACATTTTTTAAAACGTCTAATTCCCTACAAAATTAAAGTCAAACATCACTGAATTAATGGGAGACACTGACAAGATTTTTTATCTGTCCCACCTGAAGATTTAGAGTGATATTATTAAGAACTTGAAAAACAAAGAGGTTTTTCTAAAATTTTCTCCTCTCCGAAGATCCTTTCGGTCATACATCATGGTTGAAGCAAGTGCACATTACAACTATATTTTTATAGCACGTGTCATTTTCATTTTAAAAATCACTATTAGTATTTTATATGTATAAGATCTTAGTTACATTTATACATGGGCTACCAACAATGTAGCCAAATTTGGCTAAGTTTTTAAATCAGTTAAATTTATTTTTCAAGGCAATACAAGTTAGTTATTAAAAATATTAAAAATGCATTTGGTTGTTATTAACAATTTTCATTTGATTCCTCATAAGACTGTTATTTAAACTACTGGAATTCTGTAGTTTGCATTTTTCATAATTATAATTAGGAATTAACAGTAGATTTTTATATTGCAAACATCTCAAGTTTAGACATTTCTATCCTGGTTTTATTCCTGACTTCTCTACATTTTGAGTTTTTTATCATTTCAATAGACATTCTTAGAACAGAAGAAAGTTATTGAGGTTGTCCATTAAAAGGAAGATGTCAGCTTCATGTAAAATGGAAATTTTGAGAATGAATTTTGTCTGCTTAATGTAGAAAAGGATATGTAGTCTTGACCATTAAAAAAAAAAACAGGATTGTCTTTCTAAGCTAGTCTCATTCTTGTAAAATAGCCACTTTTTGAAACAGAAACATCAGGATTGTTTAGTTTTCTGTGAAGCAGCATGTTTGGTAAACAAATGGAGAGAATGGGAACATTTTTCAGCTTCCTGCAAAACCTTTAGATGCATGACTGCACATCATCTCTCCAAAGAGAAAATACAAATGAGAGTAACAACTTAAAACTGTCAAAACACACACATTTGTCAGAAACATGAAAATTATGGAAAAGACCTTTTGCTACTATGAGTTATTATCCTTCATTAGACTTTGACTTTATTTGTAAGTGTGAATTTTTTCCTAGCTGTTTCAGAACTTCTTTGATGTACCACTGGGGAAAAACCAATAAAGTTTAAAATTAATTTTTTTGATTCAGAGTTTTATCTGAGTTTAAAGTGCAAACTTACTATTTTTTCAACAAAATGCAAATATACAGAGAAAGATAAAAAATCATATCAACACTAAAATTAAAATTGATGACGTATTTGCAGAAGATGGTCAAAAATGTTATTTCCTTCCATAGAGGAGAAGGCACAGGATTAGGAAAAACAGCTGGGGAGCTTCAAGGTTGGTGAACCTGAGAAGCTGACCAGGGAGAGTGGTGTGCCTGGAGGGCAGGGAAGCTCCATGCTCTTTCCCCCTGTCTTGCCCTATGTGTCTCTTCCATCTGGCTGTTCCTGGTTACATTTTTTTAAATAATAAACCTGTAATCTACCTGAGAAATTGTGCCCTGACCTCTGATTGCTGTCAGGATATGGCCTCTGCTATTGATAAAAATAAAAACCCAAGAAGTCTGGTTTTAATAGCTTGAAAGATAATGCAATTATCCTGCTGTGATGCCCCCTGAGGAACCCTCACTCTGGCCTACAGATTCTAGGACTAGAAAAATACCTTTCACCTCTGTCTGCTGCCAGGGTATGACTTTCAAGCTCATCCACAACCAAAGTCTGAGATATTTGAACTTGAGGAACAATAATATTGGGCTCAGTGGCACACTGCTGTACCATGAGGCCTTTCTGAAGTGGAGATAGAAAGAAAAGGTCATCTTGGAGAAGAAACAGAATTATTGAGTGGATATGATGAGAAGCTGGAGTGCTTAGCAGGGAAAACAAAATTGTAGAAGTACTACAAGACTGGAATTCAGAGTGTTTTGATGATCCTGCCTCATCAAAATACTCGGAATTGATATGGTGATCCCCTGGATATTTTTTTCCTAATGAAAAACTGAGAAATGATTGCCTATTCTGTGAACCATTCTGAGTCTATAATGGCTGAGTTAGTTCTGGAAAGCGATGCAGGGCATGACCTCTGAACAGCTCCCTCAGAGATACCGAGGGTCCTATAGACATAGTTAGTCACTGAATTGGGGATACGATGTATAGTAAGGAGAGTTCCAGCTCACTTCTACTCCTGGCTTCTAGATGTCTTTCAATATGTGCTGTAAATGTCCCTGGGAAATGTTTATCTCACCTACTAGATTATGAGGAGAATCTAATTTAAAATGTACAGGAATGCAATTTGAAAACTAAAACAAAACACAGAAAACAAAACAAAACAAAAAAACAGTTGGAAGCTCACCTATACTTCACTAATTAAAATTATTTTTAAAATTAAAATTAAATTAAAAAGATTTACCTGCAGATGAATATAGGCATGGAGACTTTCATACCACTGCCTGACTATTGGGCTCTGCACTGACCAATACTGTACATAACAGCCACAGGTGACTATTGAGCACTTTTTCAGTGTGGCTACTGGAAAATATAAAATTATGTATGTGGCTTACATTTGTGGCTGTCATTATGTAGAGAAAATGTTAGTCTGTAGTCTGCATAATGGCTCAGATAACTATGGTCTATACTTACTGTAAAACTAGGCAGCATATTTTGAGTTTATCGCTCCCCACAGAGAGAATAAAAACTAAGAATAATCCTGGTGTTCTATCTGTTAGTAAATTCCAAGTCCAGATGTATTTTTCTTCATTCAAACACGATTAAAGATTGGAGAAAAAAAGAAAAGAGAAGAAACAAACTACTTGGACCAATAGAAAAAAAAATCTTACAGAACGAGAGAGTAGAAACACATACTGAAGGTTTGGTGGAAGAGCATAGTTCTGAAAACAAAACAAAAAAACATTGCAAAAGGTTTTTTTGTTTTGTTTTCAAAATTCACTTAAAATACTTAAAGTTTCACTGGAGCACTTCAGGGACAAATGACTGTGTGGGGTCTTTAAATTCTGAGCCAAAGACAAGATTAAATATATATATCTATATCTATCTATCTATATATATATACACACACACATATATGTATAGATACATATGTATATACATATATATGTATATATACATATGTATGTATATACATCTATGTGTATATATATATACATATGTATGTATATACATATATGTGTGTGTGTGTATATATAGATAGATAGATATAGATATATATCTATATATACATATATGTACATATATACATATATGTATATATATATACATATATGTGTGTGTGTGTGTGTGTGTATGGAAGTTTCTACATTGGCCCTTAAAGAGACTATTCCTTCTTATAGTCACCCAGTGGATGTCACTGAAAATGAGATTCTGATCCTGTGGCTGATAATTACATGGTTGATTGATGTAACAGTCTTGTCAGGTTTCATGTGAAAATAAAGGCTTTGGTTGGAAAGAATGAAACACTGAGATTTGAAATGGTTAAATTTTGAAATGGCACAGCTTGGAATGTCTCAGACCTCAAACCCCTCTGAGCTTTCTATACCAATAAAAGTAGTCTCTGTTGAGTGGCTGATCTTGTCTTTTATGGTCTCTATTATGACATCATTCCAGGTACCTAGTTTGTAAGAGGATGCCAACTTTCCACGTGATCTATCTTTATTACCCTTCAGTGTCTTTCAGATCAATAGTGAGAACTAGATAGCAGCATATTCCAAGGGGCCAATTATAAACCAACCCAGGAGGAAAAGGCTCACATTCAAAAAGAACTGTAACATTTTTCTAATTTATTTTGGGTAGGACCTGGGAAGTATGACTTCTAGTATGGAAGTATGAAAGTAATGTCTCCTAAGAATTCTAGATCAGATAGGATAAAACACAATTTTAGAATTTATTGATACAGTTACACTTAACAGAGATTTTGGATTTTGTCTTCTAGTGTGAGGAGTTTGGAATTATCTTAATTGTTTGCTTAGTTGGTAAGCCAAAAGTGGACTCAACAGTGGTTTGAATTGAATAAGCTTGAGATACCAAACTTTACCCTAATGCAGAAGATGAAATACAAATGATTAGGAATATGAAGATGAGTATAAGGTGGATTTATCAGGTATCACCACTTCACCTTCCAACCCCATCCCCTGAGAGGGTTTAGAATCATCAAGTCATCATTAAGACATGGAAAAATACATTAGATAACAAGGGCTAATTCCCTAGAAAAGTGATGCACTGGTTCACTTTGAAGCTAGAAGGAAGGGTGATACTGTCTTTGAAATATCTTTTCAGATTTCGGTTGGAATAATGGGATCCTGGGGTAGAAAAAGCTGGGAATCAACACTTAACCTCAAGTATCACAATGAGTATGAGGACGATAACAGGCATCAGGCCTGGGATTTTTATAGCAGCTAATCAATCACTAAGACTGAATTTCATAGGTAACCCTCCAAAGTCTTAATTAGTCCTCATAACCAAAGGAACTCTAGATATAATAAACCAAGTACTGACTTGAGTCATTACCTGAGTCAACTGACGGACTCAAGGATTTCAGTAAATATCCCTCCTAGTCTTTCCGAAAGGGATCTGAAACCACTTCCAGAATCAGAAAATACTGATGGTTAGATTAGGATCAGAGGAAATATTTAGAATTTTGGAGAATTACAGACCCCTAGTTTGGAGTTATTTCCTGGGAACCCAGAATGTTACAGCTGGGCT
This sequence comes from Meles meles, assembly GCF_922984935.1. Classification (NCBI taxonomy): domain Eukaryota; kingdom Metazoa; phylum Chordata; class Mammalia; order Carnivora; family Mustelidae; genus Meles; species Meles meles. The sequence goes on from NC_060070.1 coordinate 84,512,436, forward strand.
ATCCCATTTAGAGTTGAGGCTTATGGAATTCAGGTGATAAGTGGAGAATAAATCTCACAGTGAGCTAAGAGAGTCCATGAAGCCATTTGGTGTTTGTTTCATCAGTTCTTAAATGTGTAGTTGGAATATACTTTTTTAGTGTCTTTCAGAATCTCAGTTCCTGTCTTCATTTTTCTAACATGTGGAGTAACATGGTAGTAAGGACAGAAAGCATGAAGTGGAAGTCCCTGGAGTTCCCATTAATTGACAAAATAGTAGACCAAAGCAGTATTTACCCCTGAGGAAATCAGGTGATGGTAGCTTGTGAAATAATTGAGTGATGGATCCTAGAGAATAAGAACAATTATGACAAGTTTAATCAAGTGTGACTTCAATTCTAGCTGCTGTTGCATTGGAGACTCTGGCACATGATAATCCTCAATAATCTTAAAAGTGGCTTGTTTTCTGTGGCAAGGGTAGCTACATATTTTCACCAAATTACTTGAGGGCTATATCAACACTGGGATTCTAGAAATTAGTCTAGATGGAGGGACTTGTTAATTTTACCCTCCTCTAAGACATCATGATGATAGAAACTGATAAACAAGAAGAAGGTATCTTGGACCCTTCCTGCTTGAACTGTGATTCTCAGACCAGCAGCAGCAGCAAACACTTGAAACCTTTTTATAAATGCAGAATTGCTGGATTTCAAGCCTCATCCTAAGCCTGCTGAAATTAGAATTTTCATTTTAGCAAGATCCTCAAGTGATTTGTTATGTACATCAACATTTTAGAAGCCCTGCACTAAATTCTTTAGAAGATGGCTGTATATCTGGGTATTCACTTTTCTTGAAGGGCAATCGGTCCGAGGTATAAATCTGTATTAATTCATGAACAATAGCAAGTGATTTAGGCACACTATTAGGTGTCAGAAAGGGAAGGATTAGAGGATTGGTGACAAGGAGGTCTAGTGAAACAGTTTCTAGATGGATCTTTTGGATAGATTTAGAACATGACAGTGTTCAACTTGCATGTGGACCCCCACTACGAAGAGACTCTCAATAATCAGATGAAAGGTTAATTTACTTGCTCAAGTTCACACAGTTCCTATATGAGGAAAATGAAATTCAAACCTAGGCATTTTGGCTGCAATGTCAACATTAGGCATGCTGATGCCAAGCACCTTCAAAATCTACCTATAAAAATTTTAGTAGAGCAGTCTACTGTTCATGATGCAGGTTCCTCAGTGAAGGGCCTGGTGAAGACAGTTGCCCTAGAAAGGGGGGGGGGGGAGAAAAAAAAGAAAGGGGATGGGGACACTCCCTTTTGCTGTGCATGCTTTGAGCACTTGGATGGAGAATAAAAATATGATTAAAGAAAGTGTGTTTAGATATATGAGCTAGAGAAGTTTGACCAAGCCACAATCCGCATGTTGTTGTCTTTGCTCCAAATTCACTTTTTGGACTCTAGAACACATCATGCCTAAAAGTCAGAATCAGGTAAGAATTTGGGCAGAGAAGTAGAGCACATATCTGTAGAAGTCACTACTGGGAAGAAAGAAACTAACGTTCAAGGTTCACTTCCTCTTCTTCTCCTGGTGCTGGATTCAATTCTACAGTTCCTGGAGTTCAGCTAAGTAATTCCTTGCTGGTTTATCATTTGGGAGTTCAGCCCCAGGGTGAATTAAAGATTAAACACAAAACATGACACTTCCACCACTCACAAAACTAGAAAAATATACCAGAAAATATCTTACTAATCTCAGAATGGACAAGGAATTTAAAATCATAAAAACAATGCAAGAAATAATAAGATGTACGGGATAGTATACATGTCTCATATTTCTAAACTTCAAAAGAAAATGGAAAACTTATAAAATGTATTCATGGCAAATAACACAGGCAAAAATGTCCTTAATAATAATAACAGTATTTAATGACTAAGAAAAACCAGTTTTTCTTTGTCTCCTCTTTTTTTTTAATATTAATTAATTTATTTTTTTCAGCATAACAGTATTCATTGTTTTTGCACAACACCCAGTGCTCCATGCAATACGTGCCCTCCCTATTACCCACCACCTGGTTCCCCCAATCTCCCACCCCTGCCCCTTCAAAACTCTCAGGTTGTTTTTCAGAGTCCATAGTCTCTTATGGTTCACCTCCCCTTCCAGTTTCCCTCAACTTCCTTCTCCTCTCCATCTCCCAAAATCCTCCATGTCATTTGTGATGCTCCACAAATAAGTGAAACCATATGATACTTGACTCTCTCTGCTTGACTTATTTCACTCAGCATAATCACTTCAGAAAGAAAGAAAAGAAAGGATGAATATCCAACTTTTGTTCCTCTTTTTTTTTAAATTAGTTTTTTTAAGGGGGAAAAAGGGGAACTAAATCAACAGTTGAATGTTTCACTACAAGAAGACACTTACATGACCAAAAATGTATTTTAAAATAACCTCGTTCATAAGAAAAGAAATGTGATTAAAACACTGAAACTTTGTTTTTAATTCATTAATCTAAGATGTAAAATAATTCTCAGTGCTGGCCAGGTTTTGGTGAAACAGGCTTTCTTATTTGCAGTTGACACAAGTATAAATTCATTCAGTTTTTCTGGGAAAAGCAGCGCACCCATGTGCTTCAAGAGACTTACACCTAATTATTTGACCTAGTTTTTTATTTCTAGGAATCCATCCCAAGGGCATAATCATAATATGGACAAATATTTGAGTACAAGATTATGTGCTACAGAATTTTTACTGGAAACATTATAGACAACTCAAATAGTAAACCATAGGGAAATTGTTTAATAAATTATGGTCTGGCCATGTAATACAAAAATATATGAGGCCATTAAAACTTGTATTTTCAGGTAGCACCAATAACATAGTTTGAACATGCTCATGATAAATTGTTAATTTAAAAACATCACTAAATAACCTAAACAGATACGATTTAAGGAAGTAATATCAATAGATACAAAGGTTGACATGGAACTACATTTAGAGTTAACACTGTTTATATCAGATGGTAGTATGCCTCAGACAATTTAATTTTTTAGAACTCACATTTTTAATATAATAAACATATGCTACTATTATTACCAGGAAACAATATGAATTTTTAAATTACCTGACCTGTTTTATTCATTGTTGTGATGTTTCTTATTCTTACCTTTTTAAATTCTTATTCGTACCTTTTCCAATATTTTAGAGTACTTTGGGGAATAGCTTTGAGACAAATGAATATGCAGAAGTGCTTTGAATATCTTTGGAGAGGTCATTGGTGAATTCTCTGTTTTTGAAATTTTTAAAAATAGTTATATTATTTTGGCCTGTCCAATTTTTCCATTATTTGATACTTATTTTAAAAAATACATAGAAGCTTCTTTCCTAAAATATTTTAAGGCAGTTTATAATACAGAATATATGCAATATGCTATTTTGTAAGTAGATGGAAATGTTACAAGCAACTGGAAACTTAGGGCTGGAAGAAAAAGGAAGAAGCAAATAAGCTATTGGTAGGCACGGTTGTAAATTTCCTGTGATTGAGCAGTAGACATGACTCTGTGTGGCTAGCATAAAAGAAAAACCATTGAAAATGTCATAGGTCTTATTTTCGGGAAGGCAATGGCATGCCTGGGGAATGGGCTAGGAGCGGGTGGGGGAAGGGTCATTAGAATGTTTGAGGACTGGAGCATGTGTAGTTTGAAGTCCTCCTTCAAAGGTGATTATGGTTAATGCTTCTCTGCCAGACATTCTCTCATAATTAATGTCTGGCAGAAATGGGGTGTTAGGAGAAGACTCTCCATGGGCCTCTCATGTTTCCGCAAGTACCCTAACTAGAGGTGCTGATTACCTTTATCTTTGCAAGGATTTTTGTGCAGGAGACAGCTTTTAAAGAGAGAGAGAGATCGTGTCTCCCTCTAGAGCAGAAGACAGGTTTGTTTCCTGTCCAGTATGGTAAAGACAGTTTCTTCCTCTGGAGCAAAAGTCACATGGATTTGGTGGCGCCCGTTATAAAAGATTCAGGTTCTCTAAACATGGGGCTTTTCAGCTGCGATTCAAGGTCACTGTGTGTGCAGCATCCACCTGCACCCGTCTCATGTCCACGGGACTTAGGAGGCGAAGAGAAGCGTGGCAGACAAGGTGCTAATGCTGCCCGCTGTGCGATCAGTAGTGAAGTTCTTGCACGTTGACCCAGGGTGCATGTCTTTTGCTAGCATCTGTGAAGCTGGAAGACTAACTAACTTATTAGCTTAAAAACGGTAAAATTAAAAAAAAAAATTAAAAAAAAAAACGGTAAAATTGCGGACTGTCCACAGTTTCTGACAATGATTTGAAAGAGAAGGCTTTTCTTGAAGCCCCAAGGCTCATAGGCTTGGGCAAGTCTGAGAAAGGATGCATACGAAGTGAAAGTTAGAGAAAGGAGGAAATCATTTATAGCTAGTGAGGGCCCCAGATACATTTACTTAAAGGAAATTAATTACAGTGAACAGTATATGAATTAATCAAACAGGTTAACAAGGTAGGTAATAAACAAACCCTAGCAATTCCCAAAGATCATTTACTGCTAGATATTAGTTAATACTAGATAATTTGTTATCTGTTGAAGCAATGGCTCAAAAATTTAATCATTTTTAAATATCTTCTTATTCACGCTGAAGGAATCGAGCTAAAAAGATGTCTTCTTTCTGTGTAACATTTGTACATAATGACACCAATGCGAGGCATGCTTAAGTCTTCACACTTCAAAGAAATGACCTTTAAGCCACACTTAGGGAAAGTAAGCTAAAATCAGTGGGCATTCCAGTTGCCAAGGACACTTGTAATCATTTCCTTAATTGTCTTTGACAATCTTATCATTAAAGATGTGGGACATTAATTAATGATGGAACATCTATTCCTGGAAAAACAGGCCTTGGAGGCACAATAGAGAGCTTATTCTCTGTACATTCTTTGTGAGCACTGTTTCTACAGTGTGGGTCATCCATGTTGCAAGCGTTGCCCGGTTGGCGTGTAAACATTTGGAGCACTCGATTGTATGAGAATTGGATTGAATAAAACCAATGCTGATAATGCTGAAAATATGTTCAAAACCAATGTTCCCTAAAGAAGCTTTTATGCCTAGATTAGTATCAGTGTTTAATTGACAGCCTCTTCACTTGGTTAATTACTTGGTCTATTGTGGCAGGGAGAGGGAGAAAAGGACAAAAAGCATTTGTGTTATGAATAGTTGCCAATAAGGGAATCAAATGAGAGAAGGCTGAACACCCAGCTATAGAATACTATATTACATAAAGTCTTCCTTGTATACTGGATGAATTTTTTTGAATGACTGTCCTCAGAAAAATGGAAATTGTTGAAATAGGCCCTGTCTTTCAAAACACAAATTAGTGCCTTTGTGCTTTTAAGATGCCATGGAGGACAAACTCTGGGGCGAACTTTTTGCCTTCGTGTACCTTCTGCTGTAAAGAAAAGGAAACAGAAGCTGAGATATAAAAACATATATTGAGGATTTATCCTTTGTACCTTTGAACTTCTTTATAAATTAAACATTTTTCACAAAAGGAAGCAAAAGAAGTTGAGATACTATGAAAACATATGCATGCATTTATTCTTTATATCTGTAATTTATATACTAGAGCTTATAATAGCTGTTTCTTTTCTAGATTATTTTTAAAGAATTTATGGCAATCCCTATTTATTTTGCAATACTATGATGCTGTTCAAAGGCACTAAAAATATAAATAGATCCAGAGAAGGAAGCCGTTGTATTTGTGTCCTATCCTGTACATCCTCATCAGTCCGATCTCCAAATGAAGTTGTTCCCAAAGCTGAGTCGAAGGCTTGGCCTATGCCCTCTGCTCTTCTCTTTTTCCAAGTACTTCTTTGGTGACCTCATCTAGTCTCATGGTTTCAACTATCATCCACATACTGATGATGCCTTTCATTGTATTTCCAGCCTGCGCTTCTTCCCTGAACCCTACTCGGATGTCTGTTAAGTATCTTAAACTTACTGTGTTCCGATCTGAAACCTCCATGGTCCCCTTCTGCTCTGCACCTCCCACTGCCCTCCTGTTTATCGCTCCATTTTCTCTCCACCCCTTCTCATTCCTACAACGAGAATAGATCCCAGAAACATTGTGAGTTATCTAAAACAACCTCTCACCACTTTATCATTTCTTACCTATATATTACTATAGTCCTCTGAGACCAATCGCCTATTCTCTTCTCTTTCATACTATTGTTAGTTGTCTTTCTTTAAAACCTAAGCACTTTACACAGGCTCCCTCATTTTAATTCTCAGAAAACCTTCTGGCGTGGGCACAGTTATGCCAATTTTATAGATAACCTGAAGATCAGAGAGGTTAAGGCATTTATAAGGAGCAGAACCAGACTTTAAGCCCAACCTTCCTGATTTCTATGTTTATGTTCCTTCTATTAAGCCACATCGTGTATGATATTCAGGATATTAAACACCTGTTAACTTAATGAAAACATAGTCAGACCAGTTGTATCCATCAGATACTGATGGAATGAATACTTCACTTTCAGGCATTGGTTTGTTAGAAACAGACCTGTATCTCGACTTTAATAAGCCTCCTGCTTCATATGGGCTGGAAGCTGAGCAAGTCACTGTTCTCTGTGGGAAAATCAATGGCAACATTGGACAGGGAGCCAAAGAAAAGCAGAGGGAAAGAGCATGACTTGGCTCTACCAGTCAAAACTTGATCTGTGCCACGGATACTCATTCAGATGAATTTATGGGCTTTTTAAAAAGATCATCATTAGTGCCAACAGTCAAAGCCAAAAAGTCATGCCATGCTGATGAATGTGAGGGACACTGCAGAATTAAGTAGTCAGGCAAGTCCTACCATTTTATCCCAAAGTACATCATACTTGGATTAATATTTAGGCAAGATGTTTATCTTTTTGTTTCAGTTGAAAAAAGAAATAGACCTCATAAGTCATCTAATTTGTCCTCTTCAATTTAGGCTAGATTGGTCTGTGCCCAGATGAATATCTTCTGTGTGCTTAAAGATTTCTAGGCCAGAATTATCCTCTGTTGCCTTATTCCACCAGAACAGCAACGATCATGACACTGATTGTATGCTGATCTCCGTACATTAATGTGATACCCGCCCAACGAAAGTCAAGATTAGAAAACATTAACTGAGCACTTATCATACGAATTCAAACAAAATAATGATTGAATATGTTGAATTTGTTTATTTTCTGTGTATCCCCATTCAGAACATTCTTTTTAATCTATAAAAATGAGTTTGTTATTATTGAAAGTGTAGTTTCATATCCATCATGCTTAAAGTCCAGTCTAAGATTTGGAACCACCAGGGGCACCTGAGTGGTTCAGTGGGTTGGGCCTCTGCCTTCGACTCAGGTCATGGTCTCAGGGTCCTGGGATCGAGTTCCACATCGGACTCTCTGCTCAGTGGGGATCCTGCTTCACCCTCTCTCTCTGCCTGTCTCTCTGCCTACTTGTGATCTCTCTCTGTCAAATAAATAAATAAAATCTTAAAAAAAAAATTGAAACCACTAGCCACGTTAATAATAGAGACATAGTGGAATGTTATACGACCAGCCCATTCTCTAAAGAATACATTGATACCATAAGATATCTTCTTAAAACTGGTAGGTGCAAACAAAACTGTTTATCTAATTTGTTTCTAATCCCTGCATAACACATCCAGTTTGACTCTAGGATATACTTGGATTTAAGATGTACTGTGCCAAGATTGCAGTGAGATTTCCTAGATATTTACCACCAATGAAAGAAACGCCCGTAATGTTTATCCCAGAAATTCACACACAGAATTACAGTACCCTGCTGCTCATTACAGGTTAAGAGGCACGTACGTGGGGAATTCAATGCCTCAGTGATTGTCAAGGCCACAGTTTGACAGACATGGCTGTGTTGCTGCCAGAGGGACAGGTCTCTATTTCAAAGCAGGCAAAATGCGAGGATAAAAGTAGAGAAAGAAAAGAGCTAGGTAAGAAGTCAAATGAAAAAAATGATTAACAATATTTGGTGGGTAGTATAACCAGTAACATACCGGTTCTATGATTATCCCAGATTATAATTTAAATATGCTAGTGGATATCTGACTAATTTGACTATAATTGTCTACCTTATTCATTACATAGTTCCTTAAGTCTAGAATTTTATTCAATTCCTACACATACGTACACACACACGTATAACAATTAAGTAAAATTCTAGATTTTAAGTATAGAATTCTCATCTGCTGGTCACTCTTTAAACCTTATAAATGAGCTGATTTTTTTCCATCTGAGGAACTGAAACTTTTCACGTCAAGCTCATAAAGTTCTCCATGTTGCCAATCCCAGCTGACACGCCCATCCTCATCTTAATTGAATTTATTAACAGTGTTCAACACAAATGACTATTCCCTCTTACCTGAAACACTTTCTTCTTTTAACTTCTATGAAACATATGCTTATGATTCGGGAAATGTCCTACGACAAGGGAATTGAGACTTTGGTGCCAGACTGCCTGGGTTTGAATCTTAGCTCATACACTCACTGACTCCAGGGCAAATAAGCTTTCATTGACTATAACTAACAATCCTCTTATGCAAGACAAATGATACTAACATTTACCTGGTAGGGTTGCTATAAGGATTCAGTGAGCTAATATTTATAAAGCATTTAGAAAATTGCCTGGCACATAGTAAACCCTGTAAGAATGTTAGCTGTTATTATTATTAGCTGTTCCTGACTACTTTTTCTTGGTCTCCTTTGCTGACTCAACTATGGGAAGAATCACCTGAGAAGCTCTTGGAAATACCTGAGGTACAATTTAGTGTGATAATTTTCAGTACTCAGTCTGGAATGGGCCCATTCCGTAGACTTTGGAATATAAAACATATATATAACTTGATCTCCACATTGTGCCAACATGGAGTACTGAGGACAGGATTTACTGCCCTACCTTAAACAAGTAGAAACCACGCAAAACATATGAAACAATTGTTTTCAGACATTGGACACCAGATAGCACAGGGTAGCAATTCTTTTTTTTTTTTTTTAATATTTTATTTATTTGACAGAGAGAAACCACAAGTAGGCAGAAAGGCAGGCAGAGAGAGAGGAGGAAGCAGGGTCCCTGTGGAGCAGAGAGCCCGATGTGGGGATCGATCCCAGGACCCTGGGATCATGACCTGAGCCGAAGGCAGAGGCTTTAACCCACTGAGCCACCCAGGCGCAGGGCAGCAATTCTTAATAGATGGGAAACAAATGAGAGGAGCCGTACCATGCCCAGCTTAATGCCTGGGGAGGCTCCAGGCTACCTCGCAGGGAAATGGATCCCAGACAAACCCCAGTAGTTTCCCATAATTTAAGAGATGGAGTTGGGAGTTCAGGGATACCAAGGTCAATAGAGTTTGCAAGACAAAATACTGGAGAGGAGAATGCTGCATAGAGACAGCATTTGGGAAATCTGCAGAGTCCCTCTGCCCACCATGTATACCTGAAGACTGATCAGCACATGCATGTAAGGAGACTGAAGCTTCGGGGGGAAGCACCCTAAAAGAGTCAAGTAGAGCAATCCTAGGAGCTGTCATTCGGAATAGTTTATATTCCAACAACCACAGTATAAAACCCTTGTAATATACATGGCACCAGGTAGACTACTATGAAGGGTACTTTCTCAGTAGTGCAGAAAACTTGCTTGAGTCTGAAGGTTGCTCTAACTCTGGCTGACAAAGCTTAATGGCAAGCCTTGAAAGGACAAAATGATTTCTAAGTAACTTAAGGACAATTCAGAATGGAAACTGAGAATATTTAATGGAATACAAGACTATTTAACACTCAGTAAGGTGAAATTCACATCTAGCATCTAATAAAAAATACTAGAGGTGCAAAGAAGTAGAAAATGTCACTCATCAGAAAAGCAATAAAAAATGAAATCTTGCCATTTGCAATAACGTGGATGGAACTAGAGAGTTTGCTAAATGAAAAAAGGCAGAGAAAGACAAATAGCATACAATTTCACTCATGTGTATACTGTAGGAAGCAAAACAGATGAACATAGGGGAAGGTAAGGAAAAATAAAATAAGATAAAAACAGAGAGGGAGGCAAGCCACAAGAGACTCTTAACTACAGGGAATGAACTGAGGGTTGTTAGAGGGGAGACGGGCAGCAGACAGGGTAAGTGGGGGATGGGCATCAAGGAGGACCCTTGCGATGAATAGTGGGCGTTATGCATAAGTGATGAATGACTAAGTTCTACTCCTGAAACCAATACCACACGATGTGTTAGCTAACTTGAATTCAAATAAAAACTTGGAGAAAAAAAAGAAAGAAAGAAAAGCCAATGAATACAAATAGATTTAGAAATGTCACAGATGGCAGAATTAACAAGTAAGGATACTGCAGTTGTTATGACTGTAGTCCACATGTCCCAAAAGAAAGAAGAAAGCTAAGGATGTTAAGAGAGTCATAGAAATATTTTTAAAGGCGAAAGTGGAATTTTTAAATGAACACTATAATGTCTAAGATGAAAAATACGATGAAGGATACTAGTAACAGATTAGAAACTGCATAATATTAGTAAATTTGAAGAGAATATAAAAAAATAATTATTAAGAAAGGAAAAAAATCCTGAAAAAAACTCTACAGCTTTAGTGATCTTTGGAGCAACTTTCAACAGCTTTATGTATATGTAATTAGAATGCCCAAAATGGAAGGGGGTAGGAAATAGGAGAAAAAGTTGTGAACAAATAATGCATTAAAATGTAAAAATTTGGTGATAAAAACAATAAACTCACAGATCCCAGAACTGCAATGAAACCTAAACACAAGAGACATGAAAAACTATACAAAAACCATATCAAAGTATGGTACAATTGTACAATCAGACAGTACAATCAGATTGCTTCATACCAACTGAAAAAAAAAAGTTTCTTTTTTAAAAAGATACATTTGCATTCAGAAAATAAAAATTAGAAGACAGCGCACTTGCTATGAACACTGGGTGATGTATGGTACTGTTCAATCACTGTATTGTATACCTGAAATAATATAAACTGTATGTTAACTATATTGGAATTAAAATTAGAAAAATAAAAAACAGTGGAATAAGATTTTTAAAGAAAGTTTAAAAAATCATGACATAATCCACATACCGTAAAATTCATCCTTTTAAATTGTACAATTCAGCAATTTTTAGTATAATTACAATTCTTTGCAACCATTACCACTATCTAATTCCATAACACTTTTATCACCCCAAAAACAAACTTGCTCCCATTAGCAGTCAGTCCCCCATTCTCCACTCCAGCCCTAGCAACTACTAATCAAATTTCTGTCTACCGATTTGCCTGTTCTGGACATTTCATATAAATGGGAACATACAATATGTTACCTTTGGTGTCTGGCTTCTTCCACTTGGCGAAGTGTTTTCGCAGTTCACAAATGTTGTAACATTTATTAGTACTTCGTTTCTATTTATGGCTGAATAATACTATTGTATTGATATACCATATTCTTTTTATCCATTCATCAGTTGATAGACATTTGGATTGCTGCCAGTTTTTGGCTGCTATGAATAATTATTCACATTTGATACTACTTTTTGTGTGTATGGATACTATTTTTGTTTATATTTTAATTTCTCTTAGGTAAATACCTTATGAGTGGAATTGCTAGATCATTATGGTAGTTCTGTTTAATTTATTAAGGAAGTTCCAAATTGTTTTCCACAATGGCTACATCATTTTATGTTCCCACAAATATAATGTATGAGGGCTTCCTATTTCTCCACACCCTTACCAAGATTTGTTGGTTACTGATTATAGCCATCCTAATTCTGTGTAATGGTACTTGCGGTTTTGAGTTGCATTTCCCTAATTAATGATGCTGATGATCCTTTCATGTGCATATTTGCCATTGGCAACATTGTTGTGCAGCTATCACCATCATCCATTTCCAGAATTCCTTTCATCTCGCACAATCAAAACTCAATACCCATTAAACCATAACTCCTCATTTCCTACTCTCCTAGTCCTTGGCAATCACTATTCTTCCTATCTCTATAGCTTTGCTTACTCTAGATACCTCATATAAATGGAATCATATAATATTTGTACTTCTTATGACTGGTTATCTCACTTAGCATAATATCCTCAAGTTTCCTCCATGTTGTAGCCTGTGTCAGAATTTCCTTCCTTTTTAAGGCAGAACAATATTGCGTGTGTGTGTGTGTGTGTGTGTGTGTGTGTGTGTATGTCCATTCATCTGTTGATGGAAACTTGAATTGCTTTCATCTTTTGGCTATTGTAAATATGGATGCTATGGACATGGGTGTACAAATATATACTTTACTGTCTGGTTTCAATTCTTTTGCTTGCTCATATGGTAATTTGATTATTTTTTTAAAGAACACCATACTGTTTTCCATAGCAGCTGTATCATTTTACATTCCCAACAACAGTGTCCAAGAGTTCCAATTGCTCCACATCCTTGTCCGCACTTGTTATTTTGTTTTTGGGTTTGTTTTTTACTACCGGGTGATCTCTCACTCTGATTTTGACGTTCATTTGCCTAGTAATTAATGATATTGAGCATTTTTTCATATGCTAATTGTCCATTTATATATATCTTCTTTGGAGAAATGTCTTCTCAAGAACTTTACTCACTTTTTATTCAGTTTGTTTGGTTTTCTTTGTGTAGTTATAGAAGTTCTTTATATATTCTGATTTGTAACCCCTTACCGGTTGTAGGATTGGAAATATTTCTATGGGTTACACTTTCACTTGATTGTGTTTTCTGATGAACAAAAGTTTTAAATTTTGATATAGTCCAATTTATCTATTTTTTTCTTTTGTTGACTGTAGTTGTTCTAAGTCTGGTCCATTTTGAGTTAATATTTTATTATGGTATAAGACAGTGTTTCAAATTCATTCTTTTTCATGTGGCTAGCTAATTGTCTCGTTTGTTGAAAAGATTGTTCTTTTCCCATTGAATTGTCTTGGTGTTTTTGTAGAAAACCAATTAACCATAAAAGGAAGGGTTTATTTCTGAACTCTAAATTCTAGTCCATTGATTTACATATAAATCTTTATGTCAATACCACTGTCTTGATTATAATAGTCTTTTTTTTTTCCCTTTTTATTAATTTTTTCAGCGTAACAGTATTCATTCTTTTTGCACAACACCCAGTGCTCCATGCAAAACGTGCCCTCCCCATCACCCACCACCTGTTCCCCCAACCTCCCACCCCTGACCCTTCAAAACCCTCAGGTTGTTTTTCAGAGTCCATAGTCTCTTATGGTTCGCCTCCCCTCCCCAATGTCCATAGCCCGCTCCCCCTCTCCCAATCCCACCTCCCCCCAGCAACCCCCAGTTTGTTTTGTGAGATTAAGAGTCATTTATGGTTTGTCTCCCTCCCAATCCCATCTTGTTTCATGCTTAGTGAAATAAGTCAATCGGAGAAAGACAACTATCATATGATCTCCCTGATACGAGGACATGGAGAAGCAACATGGGGGGGTAGGGGGATAGGATTATAATAGTCTTTAATAAGTTTTGAAATGTGTGAGTGTGAGTGCTCAACTTGGTTCTCTGCTAAGATTTTTTTTTTGCCTATTTTGGGTTCTTTGTATCTCTATAGGAATTTTACAAATTCTTGTCAATTTCTGAAAAAAATGGTACCTGAGATTTTGATGAAGATTTCATTGAATCTGTACATCACCTTGAGGATTTTGACCATCTTAACAATTTTAAGTCTTCTAATATATGAACATGATATGTTCCCATTTATTTAGATTTGCTTTAATTTCTTTCAGTGATGTTCTGTGGTTTTTAATGAATGAGCCTTAAATTTATTTTGTTAAATTTATTCTTAAATATTTTATTATTTTTTGAATGGATAAATGGAATCATTCACTTAATTTTATTTTAAGTTTGCTCACTGCTACAGCAGAGCTGAGAGTGGAGTCAGACATGGGGCTCAATGTCATGACTCTGAGATCATGACCCCAGCTGAAAACAAGAGTCAGTTGCTCAACCAGCTGTGCCATGCAGGCACCCCTCTAAGAAGTTTTTAGATTGCTAATTCAATCCCTTTATTTGTTACAGACCTGTTCAGATTTTCTTCTTTAGTCAGTCAGTAGTTTTTGTCTTTTTAGTAATTCATCAATTTCATCTAGGTTATATAATTTGTTGGCCAACAGTCGGTCATAGTATTCCTTTAATGTTTTCTATTTCTATAAGGTCAGTAGTAATGCCCCCTCTTTCATTCCTGATTTTTTAGGAACCTAAGTTTTCTCTCTATCATCACTTTAGTTAAGCTTACATAAACTTTGTTAGTCTTTTCAAAGAAACAAACTTTTTGGGCACTGGCTGGTTCAGTCAATGGAGCATGCAGCTTGACCTCAGGGTCACAGGTTCAAGCCCCACGTTGGGTGTAGAAATTGTTAAAAATTAAAAAAAAATTTAAAGAAAAAGAAAAAAGATAAACAACTCTTGGCTTCAAATATAGCCATTTATGGCTAAACTTCCCTCTAAGCGCTGCTTTAGCTGCATCTCATAGGAGCTGGTGGGTGTGTTGTGTTTTCCTTTGTTTATCTAGAAGTTCTTCCTAATTTTCTTTTTGATTTCATCTTTGGCCCACTGATTATTCATAAGTATGTTGCTTAAGTTCCCCATATTTGTGAATTTTCCAGATTCCTTTCTGTTACTCTTTTCTAATTTTGTTCCATTGTGGTCATAGAACATAGTTGAATGATTTTCGTACTTTTAAACTTACCAAGGCTGTTTTATGGAATAACGTATGTTCTCTCCTGGAGAATGTTCCATATGCACTTGAGAAGAATGGGTATTCTGGTATTTGGAGTGGGATGTTTTATAGATGTGTATTAAGTCTAGTAGTTTATGTGGTAATGAAGTCCTCTAATTCCTTGTTGATCATCTATCTAGTTGTCCTATCACTGAAAATGGAGTACTGAAGTATCCAACAATTATTGAATTGTCTGTATCTCTTTTTAGTTCTGTCATTTTTGGCATTATGTGTTTTGGGACTCAATTCTTAGGTGCTATGTTAATAATTATTATATCTTCTTCATAAGTTAAAGGTCCTTTTTTATTATTGATAATTGGGATACATAAAATATGTAAATTCACACACAGACATATCACTATTTGTGATTTTGACAAAAGCTTATGCCCTAGCAATATAAAAATTCTAATAAGTTCATTTCATGAGATTCCCATCAAAAAGGAAAAAAAAAAATATGTGGTGAATTTGCAATACTTTGCACCACATTACCAAGCACATTCTCCAGGGGGAATAACTTCCTTTTTTTTTTCCATTTTATTTATTTTTTCAGTGTAACAGTATTCATTCTTTTTGCACAACACCCAGTGCTCCATGCAAAACGTGCCCTCCCCATTACCCACCACCTGTTCCCCCAACCTCCCACCCCTGACCCTTCAAAACCCTCAGGTTGTTTTTCAGAGTCCATAGTCTCTTATGTTTCGCCTCCCCTTCCAAATTTTTTTTTTAATAAACATATAATGTATTTTTATCCCCAGGGGTACAGGTCTGTGAATCGCCAGGTTTACACACTTCACAGCACTCACGATAGCACTTACCCTCCCCAATGTCCATAGCCCCCTCCCCCTCTCCCAATCCCACCTCCCCCCAGCAACCCCCAGTTTGTTTTGTGAGATTAAGAGTCATTTATGGAGGCGAACCATAAGAGACTATGGACTCTGAAAAACAACCTGAGGGTTTTGAAGGGTCAGGGGTGGGAGGTTGGGGGAACAGGTGGTGGGTAATGGGGAGGGCACGTTTTGCATGGAGCACTGGGTGTTGTGCAAAAAGAATGAATACTGTTAAGCTGAAAAAATAAATAAAATGGAAAAAAAAAAAGAGTCATTTATGGTTTGTCTCCCTCCCAATCCCATCTTGTTTCATTTATTCTTCTCCTATCCCCCTACCCCCCATATTGCTTCTCCATGTCCTCATATCAGGGAGATCATATGATAGTTGTCTTTCTCCGATTGACTTATTTCACTAAGCATGATACGCTCTAGTTCCATCCACGTCGTCGCAAATAACTTCCTTTTTGATTAGGTATTAATGAAAATGGAAAATCTGACTTATAATTTTATACATCAGATAAAAAGAAAAGTTTTCTAAAAACTAGCTTCTACCTCAAAATAGTCAAGACCCCATTTCTCCTCTACTGCACATTCTTTGGGTATTGGGGTTATAGGACACCATCAGAGAATTTTCTCTGCCAGCAGGCTATTTTGTTTGATATTTCCTCTGTTCCTGGCCTCTTGTGTCACAGTACTGGGTGAGTCATCCCAGCAGGCAGAAGGAGTATTCCTAGGACTTAGCTACACTCAAAAATGACTGCAAATTTCATAACTGTACTTCACTAGGCCACAGCTCATTGAATCTTCAATTCAACTTTCTGTTAACCAGATTCCAAAAAAGGATCATGTCTATGCAATAATGCCATCCCCAAAATGAAGGTCAGAATGAACAAGAGAAAGTCAGAGTGGAAAAGGATAGTAGTCTTATCTAGTGCTGTTAAATTATCTTTCTTTTGATGACTTTACGAAAAGAGAGGAGACATATACACAGTGCTAGGGCCTTCCAGGATCTTGGAAGGAGACCTGTGCAAAAGTGAGGGACCTGAAATTTACATTTAGGGAGTTTGTTATACATCCACCTCTGGTCCCAACTCAAGAAGCTTTGTAATAATAACTGCCATTCAGGCATAAGAGCCATTCCATTGCTGAATGTTAGTACTCTTCAAACCATCACCAGAAACACTCTTTTCTTACACCCTCATTTGATTAACTATACTTACCAAGCACCCACTATATGCTATTGTTCTGTACTCAGCCCTGGACATGCAATGATGTGCAAGATATACACGCTGTTTCCACTCAAAGAGCTTAGAGTCAAAGGCAATACTTGTCCCGCCCCAGCTAGAACATTTCAGGTTTGCCATTAGCCATCTGCCTTCTTAGTCCTTGTCCCTGCCGTGACGAATTCTTTAGGCTACTTTCAGGCTAAGCCTGGCCTGGATCACCATACCTCAGCTCACAGAACCAATGCGGCTTCCCATCACACTGAACTGGAGGGTCAGATTCCTTATCCTCAGTTACAAGGCTCCTATTGCACTCCCCTGAAAGACTCAGTGAGCTCATTTCACTGTGTTCCCTATCCCATTACCCCCGTTCAGCTCATGAGAACTCCCTTCTGCCATTTGCCCTTTCCATCCAGATATTCCTCTTTTGGATCTTCATTACCTCACTTACAGAATTACCTCACTCTGTGCAGAATGCTACTCACACTGGGGAACTATTTTACTCAAAGCTGCCCATAGCATGCCCAAAGCCTCCCTGGATCAAGTGAGATAGTCTATCTGCATCCCTTGCCATACACTTTGGGGAAAAATTATAGCCTCGCTTTCCACGTAACATCAAATTACTAATTATCATTTAGTCCTCACCAGAAGTATGATACATTGCATTTAGTAATCATTTTTTTAATACCTGGTTTTAGGTAATACTTTCCATGCTACTTTCAGCTAAGAAATCATTCTTTTCTAAGTGGAATTTAGGAGGAAAAAGACTTACAAATGATGAAATCTGGTCCTGTTCACACACAATAGTAATCTTTATTGTATGATTCAGGGCTAGAGTTCATTGAGGTGGTGTTTGGCTGGCTTAGTTAGGCTGTCTCCCCAAATTAGCTTTGCTTTCCAATCCAGATGCAGAAGTGTAAAATGGTCACCAGCCAAACGCAGAAGGACACACAATCTGGCTGCAAAACATAGTGACCTATCTAGCAGAAAGAAGAAACTCGACACAGACCTGGAGATGTGCTCACACTCCACACCGGGTGCTTAAGAATCTGGTAAGAAGGACCTTTAAGCCTTGAGGGGAAATGGTGAACTTGAAAATGTCTTAGCTGAAAGGTGCAAAAGGCTCAGACCAGACTTCTTTGGGAAGGCAGTCTCTATCCTTGAGGATTTCATAGAGTAAATCTATTATCATTACCACGGCCTGCTAATGATAATCAGGGCACGTGTAGACTGGGCCAAAATGAATTATACACAAATCAAATATTCCAAGTGCATAAACAGTCTCTGTGAATCGATGAGACATGTGTGGCCTGAGGATGAGGGGATAACAGGTGTATGGTCGTTGTTTTCTCAGGGCTGGTCACATGAAAGGAGAAAGCAATGATGCATGCAGCTGTATTTATATCCTGTATTCAATCATGGAAAATGCAGCATTCAATTTCATTGTCCACCCATTGAAAGTAAGTCTGGAATATTTCTTTTAGGAATCTCATAAGTTACCGGGACAGAATTTAGCCCTTAACTATTCATCTCTGTTGGCTTTTAAAATGTAATCCTGGTCAGTAAATAAAGTACTCAGAAATCTGTGAAGTGGAGGTAGTTAAGACATATATATTTGTAGAGTCTCTTAGAAATAGTGGCACCATCCCATCTGAGCAGGCACAATGCCTCTCTTAACAGATGGCTGGGAGAGAAGGCGGCCAAAAGACCATGTATGAACAACAAATGTGCTTGCTAAGGGCGGGAGTCCAAGTGGCGAATGTCGAAATTGTTTTCCATCCTAAGCTTGCCGGCCTGTGGCAAAGGGAGTGGGGAGTCAGTTGACTCTCGTACGTTAAAGTAAAATGATCAAACAGCTCCCATGACGATAGGGAAGGAGACCAGCAGACTTGGGAGTGGCAGTGTTTTGAACATGGCATTACAAATGTTTATCGTCCTTGTATCCTAATGTGGAAATTCCTCTTTATATCTGTTAGCATCGTATTTTATCTGGTTTTCATTTATATAAGCTAAACCATGAGTGTCACATGTACACAGGCAATCTGGCATCTCTAGAGATGAAAAGTATTTCCACTAAAGGGATTGGGTACAAAATTACATTGCTTAAAAAGAGATTATTTATAGGAGGGGAGCTGTCTTTGAGGGTTTCTACCTTTCTTATTGCGCTCTAAGCAACTTTCCACCAAGTAAATTTGGATACAACTAGTTTATTATCTTCTGTCTTGTGCAAGTGCCATAAGGATGTAGTGAAAAAGCTTAAGTGTTGCTTGCACAAGTCAAGACCTCTGGAGTAAAAAAGTGCAGTTTATGTGAATTTTAAGGCTATGTTGTTGAATAATAATTTTTACATGAATGAGAATTTTTCAATATAGTCTATGGATGGAAGCAAAATTGTAATGCAAACACCATTTTTTGAAGTCCAGCATCAATGGGTGAAGGTGTGTAGTTTGCATTTGTGTATGTATGAGGATGGGCACTATATGCAAATGACTATCTACGTACCTTTATTTATTTCCAGTATTCACCCAAAATGGTACCAAAACGTGACAAAAGACAGAGCAAAGAGATAGAAGTACAGTCTCGATTATATTATCGTTGGGTTCCACTCATGTTACATACAGTGCGGAGATAAAGACATTCAAAAAATATCAAGCACTTTCATGTTTTTTAAATAAATGAGACTCTTTACATAAAACAGGACTTAGCTACTGGCTCAAGAATTCTCCTAGCTGCTGAATCTAAATAATGCAGCAGACACTTGTTGATTAGACAGTGAGACAGTTTTGTGAAATACTTTTACAGGAAGTCTTTCTTGCTCTTACTGCCACATTTTGCCCTTTGAGATTTTAGGATTGAGATCACTCATACTGACAACTTGTGTTATTTAAAATATTTGATATAATTTACCCAATCCAGAGATATTTTCTCAAACTTTTATCAAAACCTAAATGTTATTTATTTTGGTAACATTATTGAGTTGCTCATCTCTGGTTTAAAATAATGTTGCTTTAAAACAATATAGTTTAAAACGACCTCTTGGTCATTGCTGAAATTGCTAACTTCTGTTCAGAATCTAGATTAAAAGTTTAAATTTTTAGTTACCTTAAATTTTATAGAACTATAAAATAGAGTTAAAGCTTACATAGTTCTGGAATAAGAATAGTATTTTTATAAAAGTAGAATATATAATTTAAAATGTTGAAAAAATGTTTAATACAATGAGACATCAATGACCACAGTTTGAATTAATTACTGAGCTAGTGCTGCCCCCTACTGACAGTATTAGGAAACTTGATTTACTTGTTCATTACTGTCATTACCTAGCGCAAAGCCAGTTAATACAGACTCAACTTCTCAATCTTGCTTGCACATTAGAATCACTTGGGAAGCTTTTTAAATACTCTTATTTATTCCGCATGGCCTGGCATCAGTCACTTTTGTAAGTTCCCCTGAAATTCGAATAGGCATCATATTAAGAAATGTTACTTAAGGCATGGACATCAAGTAGTCACAGTTGTACCCCGGCCCCAGCAGCATTTAACAGAGCCATGAACACCAGTCTCTGTCACCTGTTCTGCCCTGTCAGTTTCAGAGACGTACTTTCCGGTCCCCAAATTTCCTGATTAACCATCGGCCAGGTCAGAGCACATGCACAGCAGTATATACACACACACACAAGCAGAGATGCATGCACATTCACAATGGCAGAAGCTGGCTTATCCTTCTGCTTCCTCTGCACCTCGTTTCTTACTGTCAACTTCCAACCAAAACTCAGCTTTATCAGTATAACTCACAAGGCTCTAAAACAGATACCAGTCCTACTCGGAAGAAGAGGGAACCAAAATAAGAGGATGGTATTGAAATTGAAAGCAGGACGAGGTGTTTTTTATCTTGAGGTAAAACGTGTGTGTCCACTTCCGTGTGTGCATTTTTGTGTCTGCGTGTGTCTGTGTTTCCTGTTTTCTTCATCGGAATGTAATTCCAAGAAAAAAGGGGTTTCTGTTTTAGGAAAATACTTGGCACACAGTTGTCATTTAAGAAGCATTGTTTTATAGACAAAAAAAAATGAATGTATGACTGAGTAGGCTTACAAATGAGATGGGATGAGAGAGAGTTGGATTACAAATAAATGTTCAAGGTTGTGCAAGAAGGAAGAGAAAAACCCAAGTTGAAGGAAAGAAAATAGCAACTAAAAGGTTGAAAATACATATTGCAGTTTGAAGAAAATGACAGAATGAAAAGAACAAATTTTTAATTAATTTGTGGAAATCTGTGAATTCTGTCAAACCCCAACTATTCCAAGACTAGCCTTAGAGGTTATTTAAGAATGCATGGCTAGGCACAAAACTAATGGGTCAGCCCCGGAGGATTCTAGAAAACCACTCATTATTTTGATAACTAGTATTAAGAGAGAAATATTCAGTCATTTGTCTTGCCTCTCTTATCCAAACTTTATCATTAGGTAACGAAATACTAGTATACTTCTGTAGAAATATTCCAATTAATAAATGAATAAGAAGTCATTGAATTAGAATATCATTATTTTTCTACCCACAATGAATGAATGGCTTAGGCACTGAGTGTTGAAAGTCGGCAACAGGACAAAAGGAGTGATAATTAGATATTAGATGCTTCTAGACGGAAGAACACACCATACCTATGAAGCAGTCTTGCTAAAAAGAATTGAGCCTAAATCTGATGACTTCTAGGTCAAAATAACACTCTTGTTTCCCAAAAATGCAGTATTTTATTTTTACCACAGTTATACAATATACAGAAATATAGGGGAACAGAAGCACCCCCAAACCTATTAAACTATACCACAGAGATGCAATCAACAAAATCCTATCCTAATGGAAGGATATTCTATAGGACAAAAACCTGGTTTCATAAAAAATAAATTGTAAAAAAAAAAAAGTAGAGTCTGTAGAGGAATCTATACATTAAAATCTCTTAAAAACCATATCAACCAAGCACAGTGTAAGCACAGTATTTGAAACCTAATTGCAATAAGCTGTAAAAAAATTAATGACATTTATAGGCAATTGGGATTTGAACACTTACCGGATACTTGTTTTTAAGGAGGTATTACTTTTTAAGTGTAATAATGATGTAGTTAAATTTTAAAAATCCTCACCTTTTGAAATGAATACTGGAATATTTGTGGCTGAAATAATATGTATGAAAGTTACTTGAAAATAGTACAACTGAAGAAAGCTGATGGGGGTGTAGACACTTTGGATTGGCCCTGACTGTTGAAGTGGGGTCGTGAGTATCTGGAAGGGAGTACTATCTTTTAATTTTTGTGCAGGTCTGAAATTATCCATTCTAATATTTTAAAAAATTATCTCATGAAAACAGTGCTTCCTCATGAAAACAGGAGAGATTGGGGAGGGGTTTTCACTCCAAAACGATTTTAGAAATGGAGAACAAAGAAAGAAAGAAAGTAGAAAGAAGGAAATATTTTTAATAGATTATATTGTGTCCACAGTGAGCTATTTATTCTCACTGTTTTTTTGTTTTTTTTTTTCTGGTTTAAATAATGTAATATTGTCATTGCAGCCTGCATGCCAAGAGCATTTTCATTTGCACAAAGGGAGAAAGAAGCAGTCTCCATGCTGGGGGTTCATGGGAAAGAAAAAGGAGAGAAGTAGTTGCATAAGTAAGTGTTGCTTCACTAGCACGTGGGGAATATTTATTCATTCTTCCCTGGAACATTTTTATATTGTTGTTATTTAGAAAGTGTTTCTACTTGGGGCCTTTAAATTTTTCTTTCCGGTGGAAAATAACTCCGGCGGTTGCGCTTTTTCGTTCTAACCCATAACATGAACAGTCAGCAAGATGTCAGGAGGTCCCGCTCTCCCCCCAGCCTCAAAATGCCTTTCGTACCTCGGAACAGGGGCTTGGTTCCTGGAAGACCAGATACAATGACTGAGCTGGAATTTAGACATCTGGTCACTACTCGAGTGTTTCCAGCAGGGGGAGCAGTGAGCACGGATTTGCAGACCCAGGAGAGGATGAGGCTCCTTGGGTCAGAGAGAGGGCAGTTAGACACCCTGTTCTTTTAAGCACTGGTTTCCTGCTTCAACTCAATTTTGCAGACCGTGGAGCTCCTGGTTGGTAAATGAGTAGCCACAAGCAGATTCTCTTCAGTCTTTACCCCACAGCCATATAAGATTCTTGTGCTAATGGGGAGCCAGGGGTCATAAATCCAAGATTCTCTCTTTGTGTGTGATTTTAATTCTTCCTCAGAGCTAGAAGAAACTTCAATTCTCCCCCTTTATTTAAGTCTCCCATAACCTTTCCTCTTTGCAATTTCCGTTTCCTCAAAGCCTGGCCAACAGTGAGGCAGGAGCTTATTTTTACTGCTCACGTTAGGTTAAGGACAGAGGCTCAGATGGGAAATATGCCCTGTTGTGCCCAACCAGGTGTCCCTTTACAGGCCCTGGTGATAAAGACTGGGGGTACAAACCTTGCCCAGAGAAGCCCAAGGACGAGTGGGACAGCTGCTTCTTCATTCACAGTGAGTCAGCAAAGGTGAAGCCATAACGAGTGCTTTCTGTGCAGAGCTGTGGGGCGATTAGCTCCGGCGGACAGGCTGAGACACTTGGCACCTTTTCCACTCTCTGCCTTTGAAAATGAACCAAGCCACAGAAAGAAAGGCTTAAAGGGACCGTGAGAGCAGCTGATCCACTTTGGCCTCACCGTCACACTCTAAGAACACACCAGCCCGGCTCTGACAAATCCTCATTCTATAAAAAGCAAGAGAGACCGGCACCAGCTTAGCTGCTTCCGTGACAATGCATGTGGTTTAACTCCTGGGCATCAGCGGCCTCCTTCATTGACGGTTCTTCCCACAGAGCCCAGGGAGAAGAGAACTCAAGACCCTGGGTCCCATTAACATCATTTTGCTGCTGTTGTTTAGGGCAATGCGAATTAGTCTTCATAATGTCTCTTGCGGAAAGAACTTTTCCTCTTGCATCAGAAAATCTGTATTCTAGATTAGTGCTGTTCAGA
Organism: Meles meles; assembly: GCF_922984935.1. Classification (NCBI taxonomy): domain Eukaryota; kingdom Metazoa; phylum Chordata; class Mammalia; order Carnivora; family Mustelidae; genus Meles; species Meles meles. The sequence continues at coordinate 84,536,299 of NC_060070.1, forward strand.
CTTTGGTGTACCTAGAAATCACTTGGAGATCTTGCTGGACTGTGGTTCTGGAGGAGGACCTGAGATACGGAAAGGGTCCAACCTGTCCTCTCAGTGTGTGGTCCGTAGACCAGTCCCATGGCACCCTCTAGGAGCTTGTTAGAAATGCGAAAGTGAAGATGTGCAACCATTTTTTCCTTCTTTATGTTCAAAGATCTCTGATGCTGACATGCTGCTGCTGATAATGATAACGATAATGATAATAATAATAATTTAAAAGTAGCTCTCATTGGGTGCCTATTGCATGCTAGCAACTATATACATGTTCACTCTAAGGCAAATAACCCTGTCTTTATTTCACATATGAAAAACCAGAGAAACTAGAGCTAGGATGCCTGAATGGCTCAATCTATTGAACCTTCCTTATCTTGGTTTCCGCTCAGGTGGTGATCTCAGAGTCAAGGGATCGAGCCCTGAGCTGGACACCAAGCTCAACGCAGAGTCTCCTTGAGATTCTCTCTCCCTCTGCCCTTCCCCCCACTTGCACCCATGTGTGAATTTCTCACAAATAAAATAAATCTTAAAAACAAAGCCAACTAGAGCTTAAGAAGGACAAGTAATTTCTTCAAAGTCATGTGGCTGGTAAGTGCCCCCATCCAAGTTTATCAGTGTCAAAGCTAGAGTTGTCTTTACTACTCCATGTCGCAGTAACTGAGATCCTTTACACGCACGCCTCCCCACTGACCCCTTTGAGATTCCCTGACTGCTTGCTTCCCCAGCCTCATCCATTGCTTGATCTTCCCACCATTTTTTTCCTCTCATTTGGTTTGTCTACAGCATCTGCCCATGACCTTGTGCAGCACAGATGGTTAAAGCAGTCAGTCATTCCTGGGGTGTTCTCTGTACTTGACTCAGTTGGGAGAGATCACTGTGTCCCCCAGAGAAGTTGACCAACTGTCTGATCTTAACTTTAGAGGAAACAAGTTTCTCTCTCTAGTGTTTTACTCACGGGTTTGATTTTCTTTACATTCTGAGTAATTCCTTCTATTTGTATTCACCTTGTATATGCAAATTCACATGTTCCAATGTCTGATTTGACAATTTCCCTGTAATCCATTTGCTGAGGAGGCGTTTTGATTTTCTTGTAAAAATAGAAAATAATTTGACTGAAGACTTACAGATTCGGTTACCAACCAGCCAAGTGATGGCTACCAACACTTTTCTTAAGTCTCTCCCCAAATGCCTATATATATTCATCCAATAAATATTTTTGAGCACCCACCCTATGCCAGACATTGTGCTAGGCCTGAGGATATAGTTTTAGTAAAATATATGTGGTCTTTGCCTCCATGGAGCTTTGTTCTATTATGATTTCCTGGTAAGTTGGCTTCTATTCTGGTGGCTCCTTCTGTATGGCAGTGAAATTAAAATCTCAAGTGTAAAGCCTGAAAAAAAATGGGACATTTTAAGTTTGGGGTGGAGTATGGTATAGTAACAAGAGTATATTGGGAGTTTGTGCACCTGACCTCTTTCTCTTTTCTTCTCTTCCTTTCCTCCTTCTCTCCTCCTTTCTTCCTTTCTCCTTCTTTCTATTCATCTCATTCTTCTGCCCTTCCCTTACCCTGCCTCTCTTTCTCATTAAGTATGTGCCCAGCATTGTGGGTACAGTAGGAATCAGGTATAAGAGATCCCTGTCTTCACAAAGCTCTGAGCCCAGTGGGGAAGGCAAGCATTGCCCTGGGCTGGATGAAGAAGCATAAGACACTATGGGCTCAGTTCATAAGCTGACCTGAGTTTGGGTCTCACATGTAGAAAAGGTAGGTCCTGATTAAGCTACCAGGAAGTTGTGACAAGTCATTCAATTCTCTAAGGCCTTGTTTGTCTGTTTTTAAATTGTAAACATTGTGCGTGTGTTTGTGATGGAGTTGAATTTAATAGTCCTTTTAACCCTTAAAGTTCTAATATTCTATACAAAAGCTTTACCGCAAAACAGACACATTGTTCATTATACATAAAAACTATGTTTTTCATTCATACATAAGAATTCAATTAATATACAGCATTATAAAGAGAAATATGCATGCTTGTAGTTTAGAACTCTTGAACTCCCATTGAGAGAAGATACTATGACCCAAGATAATCTCCCCTTCAAGTTCAGAAATTTTATTATTTTTATTTTAGAGAGAGAGGGAGAGTGTGTAAGTAGAAGGGCAGAGGAGTAGGGAGAGACTCCCTGCTGAGCACAGAGCCCAACTCGGGGCTCGATCTCCCAACCCTGAGATCATGAGCTGAGCTGAAACCAAGAGTCAGAGGTTCAACAGACTGGGCACCCCCAGAAATGTTTTGATACCACAGTTCTCTAAGTAGTGTCATTTTCCTTTCCTTCCCAATTACATGACTGGAGTGTAATCACCTGTCTGGTGAGGATAGCAGTCAAATAAAACAGTAGAGTTACATCTCTGAAACTTGAATTATAAATAAAAGTTATTCTTAAGGACTCTCTCCCCAGTGTTAACTTAAATTGGTTTTTTTATACAATAACATCAGTTATGCATGTCAAGCCACAATACTAGATATAAAAGTTAATAAATAAAATGAATTTTCAAATCATATATAAAGAGAATTACAAAACCAACATGATTCATGGTAACATTTAATTTAATGCAACAGATGGTTTTGTTTTGCTGAAACCTAGTGTCTGGTTGAAACATGAAACGATGCTGCTGCTGGGCTGTGGGTTCTTGTCCTCGGCATGTCGCTGCTGCTCAGTGCAGTGTGAAGACTCGGGTTCCCCATGCTTTTTGGATTTTGATCTACTGATACTGTCATTTATAAAGCACGCACATCTTTTGGCCCTCACTTGGCATGAACGAATCATTTAGGTCTCTTATTCTTTTCTCATTAAGACATAAATCATGGTATCATATACATAAAATCAGCCATAGACACCAAAATTCAAAGGCAATTAGACAGTCTTCTTTAGAAAGTGAGCATCCAGATGACTCAGAAAAATTTCCTATTCTATTTGAAAGATATTTATAAAATCATATAATCATATAATTTTATTATATATATAAATATAATATATATTTAAATTAATAATAATAATTTTATATATTTAAAATTTCATTTATGTGTAGTTACATATATGTATACATATACATATAATTATATGTATGATGTATAATTTATATAATAAATTGATGTATAATTTATATAATAAATATGATGTATAATTTATATAATTATGTTTATAGATGGATAATTTTATATATAATATGCATGATTTTATATACATGAACATAAATATTGTGTATTATAAAGATATAATTTACATATGTATAACATATGATAATGTATATTATTATGTCTATATGTATATACCAGATGTGTTTATAATATGTTATGATTTTATGTATGTAAATATGAATATGGAAATATATATACATTTTCTATTTACACACATATAAAATAGAGAGCTCGCTGATATTTGAAGCCATGTCTGAGATTGCCAGTGTGAAAATAAGCAGCCATAGAAAGCACTGAAAGATGTTAGTCAGTGAGTGATTCATAAAAGCCAATCTGAAGAGTGAGATCAAATTTACCAATTTTATCTTTGGAGAAATTAGACAAACAAGGACCATGAAGATAGATTTCTGTTGAAATAATTTGCTGTATTTTCTGGGTGGGGAAGGCCTTTTTATTCTGAAATCATTTGCTTCCTAACTTTTTTGGCAATGACACATCCCTTCGTTGTAAGATGGGAGCACAGTGTAGTTTCTTTGAAGAAGCATTGTCACTGCTTTAAAGAGTTTGAAGCCCACTCTGAGTTGTTCCAGATCAGCCTGACCGTTCAGTCGCATTCCAGTGAAGCTTTTTTTTTTTTTAAAGATTTTATTTATTTATTTGACAGAGAGAGAGAGATCACAAGTAGGCAGAGAGGCAGGCAGAGACAGAGGGGAAGCAGGCTCCCTGCTGAGCAGAGAGCCCTATGGGGGGCTAGATCCCAGAACCCTGAGATCATGACCTGAGCTGAAGGCAGAGGCTTTAACCCACTGAGCCACCCAGACGCCTGCCCCTCCCTGGTGAAGCTTTAACCCATAGGATTTGCACCAAATCTAGCACTGATTCTTAGTGCACCACTGCCAAGCCTAAATTACATCCTCTCCCTGGGTCCTGGGATCCTGACTGGTAAAGCAGAACCCCTTTAGCAACCTCACGGGATTGTGGTAGGATTCAGTGAGAGGGCATATGGTATTAATGTCTCTACATGGAGCAGCAACTCAAAAGAGTTTAGGCAGCCCTCCTCTCCACCATTGGTCAGCCCCTTCAGGAAAAATGTCACTGAGACAAAGTTCAATCCAGAATCCTTTTACCTCAAACTTGAGACAAGATCAACCAACTGGTACCTGCAGAAACCAAAAGATATTTTCACATTCTTCATTTATTCCCCCACAGAATCTCAAAGTGTTTACACCTCTATTTTTCTCAAGAGAGGGGGGCAGGTTTCACAGCAACTCTGTGGGCTGTGATTCCTCCAGGATCCATGGGGGGTAGTGAGAGCACAATGAGAACACCGTGGTCCCCACACCTGGAACATAGTCCAGGTGGAGAAGTACTATGGTCAGAATTTCCATTACACATTCTCTCTGCTCTTGGATTCAATGAAGCACAAGCCAGCAGGAAGAACTTGAGCTCACCTATTTCAGAGATGAACATAGCCCTGCTCTTTCCTCCCAGTGACTTTTTGATCCTCTGTCCAAACTCAGTTTCCTTTACTGTGTCCCAGCCTAGCCTGTGACCTTCCATGTGATTACTTTCTCCTCTTGGGGACCATAACAGTTTTTTATTACTACCTCTTAGAAGTTGAAAGTACTGTCCTGCCAATGCTGTTGTAATTTCCTTACCATGTGGAGACATTATTCCTATCCAGACTCAGCCTCAGCCCAACTTTTGAGATTTCTAGGAGGAGGTATGCCTCTGACTTCTTCTGAGACAGTCTTCTACCCTAAGTCTGGCTTTTTAGTTATTTTGTCAGTGTCATCTCAGGTTTATGCTTCAAGAACAATCCTGAGTTCCTGCTTGCAGCTCAGCCCAGTTTGTGGCTTCTAATGAGGTCCACTGGGTTAGGACCAGGTTTTCCTATTGACACCATGACTCCTGTTCAGTTGTACAGGTAGTGCCAGGCAGTGGACAGAACACCCCATGGAAAGCCCTGCGTCTACGATTGTGCACCTGTTCTGTTGCTGATACTGACAAGGGGACGTTCTTAGGCCCCATTTCTCATCTGTCAATGAGGAGAACTTGATCAGGCCAAGGTCAAGGGTTCTCCTCCCTCAGCACATGCAAAAATCATCCCAACGGTTGGTAAAAATTGCAAATTTACCAGATCCAGATCGCCATGTTTTTAAGTAAGCACAAAAAAATCAGGTTAAAAATTGGCCATTGAACTTCACCTTGATAAATATTGGATCTGTAAGATTATATCTGTGACTGTATTGGAACTCTCACTTTCTGGTCCAAGTTCAAGTACTCTCAGGTTCTCCATCTGAACACCTCAATGTTTCTGTCCCCCGCCTCCCCACCACGTTCCTTCCACCTAGGGAAAATTTTTCCAGACACTTTCTGAAATGTGATTACCCTTTCAGTTCTGGTGATTTTCTTAGCTGACCTAAGTCAAGAATTATATTAAGAAGGTCAGCTGGTAGTATTAATTTACAGGTGTGAATGGCTACTCCACAGTACTTAGTGCTTGACAGAGTAGAGTTTCCACATATTTTTTGTTAAATGAATTGCCAATTAATGAATTGAACCACGATGAGAGGGAGAGCTAGTTTAAAAAAAAAAGAAGTAAAAATTTTAATCAATGTTGATCTCTATCTAGGGATATTTTGGAAATTAAAATTAAATAAAGATCTTCAGTCATAGGATAGTGAGACAATTTGAAGTTGAGGATTCTCTCATGATCCCTACCAAGAAGTAGGAAATCAGAGCACCTGAGTCTACCCTGGATATCTGGGACATTTTGGGCAGGTTTCTGCATGGCCACTTCCTCTTCCTCACTTGTTGGATCACAGAGGTGTTCACACATGGTTTTCTGTACAAGTTCCTCTGTTCTTGCAATAAACATAGCCTTTGTCCTGACTGTTATTCTCCACAAATCCCTTCATGAGCTCCAGGCTCAGAATCCCTTGATGGCTCTTGATTGTTCTTGTGATGAAGTCTGAGCTCCTCCGTGTGGTACACAAGACCCTTCAACATCTAGTTTTCTGACCATCTCTCTAGACTATGTCTTGTTATACACCCTTCCCACACATAACGATGTCCCAGTATCCTAGCTATCTGGAATGAATGGCAAGAATTGTAATTCTCTAACTGGTTTTCTTTTTTCCCATTGCCAGCAATGTCCTTCACGCTTTGTCTAATAAACTCCCAATTAATCTGAAAGACAAGGTTAGGCACCTCCACCACAGTAGGCCCAGGAGGTGCCTAACCTGTTCCCTCAAAGATGTCCATGCCCTAAATCCTGGTACCTGTGAATATGTAACTTTACAGATATAATTTACATTACAGACTGTAAAATAAGGGTATTAACCAGCATTATCCAGGAAGGGGGCACATTGTAATCACAGGGACTCTTAAAAGCAGATAACTTCCTCTGACTGGAGGCAGAAGAGAGACATAGCAGAGGGGGAGTTGCGGGGACTCCAAGTATGTGAGAGGCTTGAGCCCCCAATATTGCAGGCAGGCTACAGGAAAGCCTGAGAAGAAATGGGAGTACTGTCTGGAAACAAAGACCAGCTCCTGGTTGCCAGCCAGCAAAAAAGGGCTGGCTTCAGTCTGATAACCACAAGAAACTGAATTTGGCAAACAATCAGATTGAGTTTAAAAAGTGATTTATTCCCAAAGCTTCCAGAAAAAAACACTGAACTGCTGACACCTTGATTTTGGCCTGTGAGACTCTAAGATGAGAACCAGCAGAGCCCAGGGGGACTTTCGAGCTACAGAACTGGGAGATAATAAATGGATATTGTTTTAAGACATTAAATTTGAGGTAATCTGTGATGGCAGCAACAAAAACATGATAAATTCTCTTCGAGAAAGTCTTTCCCCAAATCTTCTATAACCACCCCAAGTCTATGTTACATGTGTCACCTAGATTTCTGTGGTTTCCATGTGCTCCTCATCAAGAACTTAACCCACTCTGCTGCATTTTTCTGTTTACTTGGTTGTCTCTTCCATTACATTTTTGAGTGGCCTGAAAATAGGGGCCATATTTTTCAGATTTTTATCATTAACACATATACAATGGCTGCTCAATGAGTGTTCGCCAGTGAATAAATAAAGTACATATTCAATTCATTCAATAGATATTTATTGAACACCTACTATGGGCCATGGATTATTCTAAATGCCAGAGTTACAAGAACAAACAAGAAAAAAAATCAAAGAAGGGTTAGAAGAGGCAAACAATAAATGTGAAAATGAAGAAATGAATAATACCTGATAGTGATCATTTCTAAGAAGAATATAAAATAAAATATTGGGATAGAGTTATACGGTGAGAGACAGGCTACCTTAGCTAGAATGATCAGGGAAGTTGTCTCTTAGGGGACGTTTTGCTGAGGCATGAGTGACAAAGAAGCAACATGTGATGATATGATAGTTTGACACCAGTATGAAGACTGTGGGGAAAGGGTGGGAGCTAGAAGACCACTCCATCCAAGCAAGAGCTGGATGAGGCTTGGGCTGGCATTGTAGCCATGATGATGGAGAGAAGAGGTCAGACGGGAAGTATGTTTTGTAGGTAGAAGTGACTGGTCTTCCTGATGGATTAAATGAGGATATGAAGATTGAAAGTTTCAAAAGAGGACCTCTGTATTTTTGGCTTACTCAACCAGGGGCGGGGAGTAGGGACCGGGAGACTAACCAGATTTGGGAAGGAATGTAAGAGAATCAAGAATTTTTCACTGGACATGTTTGAGAATGACAATTGGTCAACCTAGTGGAAATCTCAAAGACAAATGGATATATTATTCCAGAATTCATTGGTGAGAATTAGCTTTGAGCTGAAGATATAAACATGGGATTAATGGCATATCTAGGGTGTTTAATGCCATCAGATAGGATGATATCATCTAGGCAATGTTAGTAGAGAGGGCAGGAGTTAAGGACCAAGGTCTGGGATGTTCTAGCATTTAGAATAGAAGAAGGGGAGAAATACAGAAATAAGATGGAGAAATAGTAAAATGGAAGGAAAGAGAGAATGTGATGCCAAAAACCTACAGGAAAAAAGTGCTTCACAAAGGAAAATGATCAGTTGTATCATATACTGTAGCATCAGGAATTCCTAAACATGAAACATTAAAAAGAATCAGCCACAGAATTTGGCAGGAGATCAAAAATTATATTTTGATTTTAATGTAATAATGTTCTGATCCAGGTCTCTTCACTAGCCCCATTCAATCAATTCAATTCAATTCAACGAACTTTAGTTTTTTAAAATACTGTGGTAGATGGGGGAGGGGGAATATAAAGGTGACCAAAACAGAACTTTTTTCCTCAAAGAACTTACAGATTAATTGAAGATATGGGCTTATCAGAAGCTAACAGCATGATATAAAACATGGCAATTAAGCAATTAATTCTGAAAACGAGGAACAGAGAATTGGGAAGTCTTTAGGGAGAAAAAACATTTTGGTTGAGTCTTAATTAGTAGTAGTATTTCAGCCAGCTGAAAGAAAGGAGAAGGTTTTGTTGTTATTTTTTTTTTTGGTTTTTGCTTGTTTGTTTTGTGTTTTCTAATTGACAAAATAGAGATAATGCAGGTAAGGCATAAATGCTTCTAAGCTAGAGTGGTGACATTGGGAATAGGAAGGAGGAAGAACAGGAGAGATGATGCCATCACGGGCTGTTATTTATATCCACATTTCAGTGGGGCATCATCTTCCCCATTTTACAGAGAAGGAAACTGAAGCACAAATTATCCAAGAAAAACAGTCTGAAAATGAACACAGTAACTAGGTTGAATTGTCAAAGAATGTCAAAGACTTCAACATTACCACAACACACACCATCGGTGCACATTAAGAATGGAAAGTAGATGCCTCTGATAATGATTGCAACTGGGAAACTCTTCCAACTACCTCAAACTGAGGTCCAAGACACATATTTGAGTCATATTATTGAGACTGATGTTCAACTATAGTGTTCTACAGTAGCTAATGGATAATATTGAGGACCTACATAAGGAACAGGTGAAGACTTTTTTTTTTTTTTTTTTTGAGTTGCGAAGAACAACTTCAAGGCACATTACATATCTGTGGTATGTGGAATTACAGAAGTAGTTGCACAAAACACTTGAATATGAGTGAGGATGGCCCAAAGTGGTCTCTTTTAAAACTCAAATACCTCATTGACCATCCATTCTGTAAACATGACTAGACTGAGGCCTTGAATCTCAAATGGCCATGCTGGGAGCAGAGGCACTTAATGGAGGAGTTAGAAAATGAAAGTCTGGTCTCTTATGTCCCTGGAGTCACCTCTGCAAAGGTAAATCTCTTTGGTAGAGAACAACATGGTAATATGGAAGGCGTTGAGATAGCAGCAAACAGGAAGCCTGGTTCAGCCTCACAGGGAGCTTGTAGACCTAATTTTATAGAAGATTAGAGATGAGTGGTCATGAATCAGGCAAGTCAATGTTCCTTTCAGTAGAGAACTTTTTATGCTATTATTTGGACTCTATAAATCTGATGAGACTTCAGAACAAGTCCTTGTTCACATGCTTTACCAAATAAGAATAATCAGTTTAGGCTTAACATTCAGGGGGGATGGAGGCCTTTCCTGTTTTATTTAACTCTCTGTCCATGATAAATCCAACACTGCACTTGAAGATAACCCATAGAAGTGATAGAGGAAGAAGCTGGAATTCTCCTACCTGACTAATGTGATTATACAGCGCTATCTCCTTCACCTCTATGTGCTGTTTTAAAGACTTCCTCTTGTACAGACAGTAACACAGCCAGCTTGAGATGCTAAGTGATATTTAACCCTTGGCATTTTCTTCTTGCCATTTGATTTTTGTGATAAGTAGGTCTTTTTTCTCTCAGTGAGAATTGATTGACACTTATGTTCCCCTTAATGCAGTAGTAAAAGATTTAATAGAAGTGGAACATGGTTGCTACAGTATATTTTCAGGCACTAAAGTTGGAGCAAAATGGAATAAGGGCCAGGTGGCGGTATCTACAAACTGTGCTAATAGCTCCATCAACAGATGTTTAATGTACTTAGAGTTATTCTCCACATCCTACTGTTGCTAATACATTTCCTCCCATACCTCCTCTCAACACAAAAATTTTGAGAGGAAAGGAAACATTAATAACCCCAAAGTGTTTAATTTTAAAGGATATTTAAATCTTAATACTGGTTATAAGGTGACCAATTTGACCACTGGATGACTTATTGCAGGCTCCAATAATTTTGTTGCCATCATTAGTACAAGTTGTTAACCAAGGGAAAGCTTAAAAATGTATAGGTCTTCTCCTTTATTTACCCTTGGATTGCACACTGCTTTGAAGTTATTTTTTGATGGATCAGAAATCTAGAGGCGCTACACCATGATATTTTAGCCTTGGGTGCAGGAGAGGCCAGCCAGCTGCCTCACCATGTACGAGGAGGGTGCTGGCCTTCTAGGGAGAACCCATGCTTTCTGTCCACTGGTTTCAGTTCTATGGTCAGTCCATCAAGTCAGGAAACCGAGATGGAGGAGACAATTTAGAGAGTCACAAGTCAATTATTGGGGCATACATTTATTTTTTTTACTACAGTGGGAAAAAAAGAATGAAGAGTGACTCCCACCTGGAGCAGTACCATCTGTGAATACTTTGGGAGGTTTTGTTATGTGATTTTCTGGGCTCCAGGTTGCTAGTTACAGATAACAGGGGCCTGGGAGTGGGGGCAGGTGAGGAGCTAGAGGACAGAAGAGGTACTGTGAGAGGAAGATAAGCAGGCATGATAGTTTGGGAGCATGTGGTGGTGGCCTTCTAAGAGCTTCTTAGAGCAATTTGAAGAGAATGTGACAGGGGAGGGAGTAGACAAAAGTGGGCCAGTCCACAGGGGAGTCCTCTATCCAGGCAGCTGCATGGACAAATCCTCATCATCATGTACCCTGTCCTTGTTTCTCTATTTTATCTCCTTTATTTCTTTTCCTCACCTGATCAGGTGAGCTTTTCCATTTTTAGGGTTTTTATATGGAGGAAGAGGCTTACACATAATGCCTCAGGCTCATGAAGGTCATGGTGCAGCCATGGTTGACCATTCCCATTTGACAAATTTTAATCTGTTCTATAATTTAAAGTATTCTCAAAGTGGGTTAGATATGATGTGGTTCATTGGTAAATGAGCATAAGAAGAGAAAAGCTATCTTAAAAGAAAATTACAGGGGCGCCTGGGTGGCTCAGTGGGTTAATCCTCTGCCTCAGCTCAGGTCATGGTCTCAGGGTCCTGGGATAGAGACTGGCATCAGGTTCTGTGCTCAGCAGGGAGCCTGCTTCCCCCTTTCTCTCTGCCAGCCTCTCTGCCTACCTGTGATCTCTCTCTCTCTCTCTCTCTCTCTCTCTGTCAAATAAATAAAATAAAATCTTTTTTTAAAAGATTTTATTTTATTTATTTGAGAGAGATCACAAGTAGGCAGAGAGGCAGGCAGAGTGAGGGGCGGGGGGAAGCAGGCTCCCACTGAGCAAAGAGCCGGATGCGGGGCTCGATCCCAGGACCCTGAGATCATGACCTGAGCCGAAGGCAGAGGCTTAACCCACTGAGCCACCCAGGTGCCCCAATAAAATAAAATCTTAAAAAAAAAATTACAGCGTGTGGGTTTTCTATAACATTCTTTTTAAGTTAGCTTCAACAACAATGGAAAGAATAACTTCTTCTCTAAAATTAGACTGAAATGAAAGCACCAGAGGGTAGTTGAAAGAGCTTTGGAAAGGAAGCCAGGATGCAGTCTCTGGTTTGTTCCTGATGAGCTCTAAACAGTTACGAAAGTTTGGGAAGGTCTCCCAACCTGTGTGGTCATCAGTGCAATTCAAAGACCACCACTGTCCTTTCTAAACTGGGAAATGTCTTCTGATCCTAATCATCAGGTTTTGTTTCTGCTTGAGGGAATGCCCACTAACAGCTCTGCTTATAACAAAGAACAAAAGGCAGGTTGAAGTAGAAGCAAAATTGAGTAACATGAATCCTTGTTCTAATGCAGATTAAAATTGTAGAAGGGCTCATTTTATGTGAGATTCTATTTATACTTAGTAACATTAGCAATTATAATTAAAAGTATTTTCAGTGTAGTGTAGGCATGATGATTTGCCTAATTAAGGCATGAACTTGAGAAGAGAAAAGACATCTTAAAATGAAGCAACAGGATGTGGTCTTTCCATAATAATTTATTTCCACAATATGAAAAATATCAACAGTTAGGCAGAAGAGCCTGCTCCCTTGGGAAGTAAGGGATGTGGTTTCTCTGAGTAACGAATTTTTCTAATGAAGAAAGGCACAGATTTGAAGTTGAAGACCAAACAGAAAGGAAGACTTAGATATTAAAACAAAATAATATTTGAAGAGATTACAGTATGACTTAGTCAAACCATAAATGATAATTATAAAAACAATGATGTAAAATATAATGGGAAAGCATGATTGAGATATAAAAAAAGAATCTTTTCTAACACTTTTAATTCATGTCAATGAGACAGAATTCATAGGTTACATATTCTGTTTTTCCACTTACTTTTTTCTGATCGTAATGTTCTTGAAAAATACAGAAAATATAAAGAAAAAAGCACCATAAATCCTATATCATAGTAATACTGCTTATATCTGATGTATTTCTTTTCAGATATATAAGTTTAAAAATAAAATTTGGATCATACTGTATAAATGGTTTTATATACTTCTTTCCCTAGTATTGATTTTCATGAATATTTCCCCACAAGATCAAATAGTATTTAAGAACCTGGTTTTAAGTGGGTCTATAGCATTTGTTGTCTGGATGAAATCATTCCCCTATTGTTACAAAATTGTCACTCTTGGGGGCACCTGGTTGGCTAGGTGAAGGTCACGGTCTCGGAGTTGTGAGATCAAGCCCTACATCAGGCACCATGCTCAGCATGGAGTCTGTTTGAGATTCTCTCCCTCTCTCTCTGCCCCTCCTCCCCCCAGCTTGTGTGCTCCCCCTCTCTAAAATAAATCTTTAAAAAATAGAAGTCACTATTCATCATCATATGGTAATGGGCAGTTAGGAGCAATAGACTCGATGTTCACATAGCAAAGATCTTAATCCTAAGTGGGAAAAGAAGTAGGAAACACAATAAGATACATAACATGAAAACCATTCATATAAGTAAAAGCATGTGCATTCTAAACAATAGTTCACAGTGTACAAGATCAGAGCTCAGCACACACACTCATTCTGTAGCACAGCCTCAGCAGCATTGACTAAAGGTGAACGTATCATACCCACTGTGACTTACAGTTCCATTCCTGGGCAAAGACCTGACAGAACTATGGATATATGTTCACCAAAAGTTGAACCAGAAGGTTCTCAGCAACACTATCAGCAAGAGCAAAACCAGAACATACACAAATCTCAACAACAGAATGGAAATGAACAGCGCATAGTCACAGCCTGGGATGTTATATAGCAGTAAAAATAAACAACCTTCACTTGCCACAAAAACATGAATGAATCTTAAAAACACAACGTTGAGCTGAAGATGCCAGATATGCAGGAGAGCAAATGGTATGGTCCTGTTTCTAGAATGTACAAAACAAGAAAAGTAACCTCTCCTTCTCAGTCAGGAGAGTGGCTCCCCTTGGCCTACAGTGACTAGAAGGTGCCCCAGGAAGACTTGTGGGGTGCCAGCCACATCTGCTCCTTGATCCTAGGGCTGATGGCACAGGTGTGTTCAGCCAAGCTGCACACTTAGGATAGACGGAACTATTTTTTTATGATATTGCAGTATGATATTGCAGAAGGTTTTCTTTTAAGTTATAAAAGAAAACTTAAGTTTAAGTTATACATTAAACACATTAGAGAGGTTGCCTATCAAAGAGGAAATGAAAAAATGAATGAATCAAATTTTTTTGAATCACCTTTAAATGTATGGCTTTCAAGAACTTATTGCTGAGGAATAACAAAGAATTTCTTAATTTAATAATGGGTTTTAGAAGAGTAGGTTGTTCACTTTTTGCTTCAGGGCTTTTTAGAAAATGTATGGCAAAGGATGAAATGACATAACACTAGATTTAAGTCTTATTACTAAGAATTGGGGTAATTAAATCTTTATACTTCTCCAAAAGTGAAATGAAGTGTGGTAATTATGATTCAGAAAACAACTTCCTTTGCCTTAATGTAATGTTTCTAAAATGGTACCTTTTTAGTAATTTTCATTTTTAGAACATGGTATTTATTTCTCTTTGCTTTTTCTTTTCTTCACATTTTAACCTCAACACCAACCTTTCCAAGTGTTGTTTAACATCATCACAGGCACTTCCTGCTGGAATGGGCGATTTTTCCTTCCAGAACAACCTAAACAGATTAGAAATCGCAAAATGCTTCTGATTTTAATTCGCAGCAAAGAATTGCTAGAAGAGTTGTTTTAGGTTATCCTGGTGACATTTATTAAGATCAGAAGGTGCAGAGATAAGACCATCAGAAATGTTTATCTTATTTAACTATTTAGATCCTCCCACACCTGCTTAGTTCAGTGACCTTAACTATCCTATAATTGCCTATACTAAATGCTTAGTGGGTATGAGGCAAGAACATACCAGCTGAAGCAAAATGCTTGTGGTTTTCTTTTACATCTGTTTTTGTGGATGGTTCTAATTCCATTTCATGGATAAGATGAAAAAAATTTCGCTAATTGAGTCACTTATGATATGAGCCTATTGTTAGGCATGTAGGAAAGCTTTCACCAGGCACTCTAATTTTATTTTTCAGTAGTATAAATGTAATTGAAATCAAAATTTAATCTACAAGTAATTTTTTGTCTCCTCCAATTCTGTTTGTTTTGGAAAAAAGAGGATAATTTTTATAAAGAAGTTCAGCTTAAGTTTTGCCCTCTGTTGTGACTTTTTTAAAAAGCAATTTTATAAAACATCTAGCAATTGAATCGTTTCTTAGTATGTCATTGCTTTTTCTTTGACAGTTTAATGTTGGACATGAGACTTATGAACATATTAATTTCAGAATGACGTCCTCTTTTTTTTTTTAATGACGTCCTTTTTTAATGAACTGCAAACTCATCCCTGCGGCAAACTCCTTCTCTGCATTCTTATTTTTTCTAATTGCTCATTTTCGCTAAAATTGCACACTGTGTCATCATATTGGGTTCCAGTAGACCTCACAACTCGTGTATGTACATGTATCACATAGGGAAATAGGTGCGCATGTATATAACTCTTCGTTCTTGAGGACATGCAAGGAGTAGGAACACAGAATCATGTGCTCTGTAGTTTACTGAAGCCCCATGGAAAACCCTACTGCAGTAGCTATGCAAAGTTCTGGTTAAACATTGTCCTAGCGTTTGCTCTGCTCCGTCTGTTGTTTTTACGCTAGACTCAGCTCAGGTTGGAGGCAGTATTGACTTTGTAATTAAACCATTTTACCTTCAGAATTTTGTAATCACTGCATTTAAAGCCATCTGTTGTGGTAAGAGGGTAAACTCTTTTTCCTTTCTACCTTGAAAGAAAAAAAAAATCTACAGTTGCCTTTTTTTTTTTTAACTTTCAGAGTCCTGATTTTAGGGCCTTAATCTGGTAACATATCCATTGGGGGCGGGGGGAGGAAATTCTCTCTGAGTGATAGAAAAGGAAGCCTGTCATAGAACTCACAGGAAATACAGAGAAAATCCCTGCTGTTCTTTTCCAAGGGCCTATTGTTTCCTCTTGCACAGGCAGAGCTATTATTAATTTATTAGAGGAGGCATGGGGTGATATTAAAGACAGTTTCGACACATTACAAAGTGTTGGAAATATTCCTTGCCAACTTGCCATGATATTGTCGGGATTCTAAAAGTGTGCCTTTTTTTTTTTAAGATTTAATTTATTCATTTGAGACAGATACACAGAGAGAGAGCATGAGCAGTGGGGAGAGGGAGAGGAAGAGGGAAAAGCAGATTCCCCGTTGAGCACGGAGCCTGAAGTGGGGCTCGATCCCAGAACGCGGAGATCATGATCTGAGCCGAAGGCAGACACTTAACCATCTGAGCCACCCAAGTGCCCCTAAGAGTGTGCTGTTGATGTGGGTATCCTGGTTCTTATCGCAGTGAGTAAGGAGGGCTCATGACTCAAACGGAATATTCAGAGAAGGGGAAAATACTTTTTACAGAAGTGGCTTAGAAAATGTATTGGCTTTGTAGTGATAAAGAAGCTCTAGGCCTTGCCTTCTCTTCCCCAAAAGAAGAGGTAGAAGAGTGGCCTCTTCTTGCACCTCTGTTAAACCTTTTTTAAAGGGCCGGAAATGAATTCTATCCCTCACGCCCAAATGGTCTGTACTATCTGAGCTACCAGTAAATCTCACATTTTGCATTGAGGAAATGTAGCAAAAAGGGTTTGAAAGTACAAACTTTAGAGTCAGAACAGGACCCAAGTCATGGCCATATCACTTTTTAGTTTGTGGTTGTGGGGAAGTCAATTAACTTCCCTAACCTGAGGTCCTGTCATCTATAAAACAGTGAAAGTAGAAGTATTTCTGACACAGGGTTGCTGTGGGGTCTTTATAAGATAATGTGGCCAAATGCCTTGCACAGTGCTGGGCATGTGGGAAGCACAGAGGAAATCTGTCTGTCTCAATCCATTACACGGCTCAGTTGCATGTAGCTCATCAATCAAAACACCTGGAGTTATGGTTTAATAGTGGACTGTTAAAGCAACTTCGTAGTTCTCTTTGGCTAACATCTTATTATGTACGTCCATCTGGGGAGAGAAACAAAATAGGGAAGTAAATGCCAAGTATCATAAAACTCATTATTAGTTGAATCATCCCCCCACCCCCATAACTTGGAGACTGAGCGAAAAGTCCAATTCAGAGATTCCTCTTAAATGGCCCATGGCAAGCCAGCAATAGCTGACTATCCCTTGGGACTGGGGTGCCATCTGGGAGGGGCCGGCAGTAGAGGGAGGAACAGGGTGCAGTATCAATCCTGGGCAGAACAGTATTGTCTCAGACTGGAAGCTTTAATTTCATGATGCCTGGATTTAACTCAATCCTGCTGCTTCCTAGATATGTGACTTTGGGGAGCCCACCTAATGTCTCCAGTGTCTAGTTTCCTTATCTGTAAAATGGAGAGAACAGAAGTACCTACCTCCTAGGGCTGATGTGCAGAGTTACTAAGGTAATGGCTACAACCTGTTCAGCACCATGCCTGGCCCACAGCAGACCCTTGGTAGATTTATTTTTTATTTATTTTTATTACAAGAGAGCCATAATGAATATGTGATGACTGCCTATTGAACAACCGTTAACCACCAGTCATGAAGGTTCACAATAGTTAAGAGTATCCAATTTCTCCTACACATTTACTCACTCTCTGCCAAACTCAGAACTTTATTCTTTTATAGCATTATTGCGACCATATTAACAGAAGCTATTGTTAAAACCATGCTTATGTCAGACAACCAATAGGTCAATGGTCCTTTTTACCCTGAAATGGAAGATGAGTAATTTACCTTTAGCAACACACAAAAATTACTAGGCACATAAAAATTACTTAAGATGGGGCGCCTGGGTGGCTCAGTGGGTTAAAGCCTCTGATTTTGGCTCAGGTCATGATCCCAGGGTCCTGGGATCCAGCCCCACATCGGGTTCTCTGCTCAGTGGGGAGCCTGCTTCCTCCTCTCTCTCTCTCTGCTTGCCTCTCTGGCTACTTGTGATCTCTGTCTATCAAATAAATAAATTTTTAAAAAATTACTTAAGGAGTATGCATTCAGTTGAGTGTATCAACATAGTTGACCCTTGAAACCATGGATGTGAGAAAATGTTTATAGGATGGTTCTGATTACAAATGATATAAAACACAAGCAAAAACTTCATGAAAATGTATCCTATCTGTGTTTAGGAAAATAAGAGATGCATAATTTTATTTGTCATCTGTTATGACGAGCTTGTAACTATTCATAATATTCCAAACAATTCTGATACCTATAAAAAGCTTTGTAAACTCATAATCCAGCAGCACATTATGATACATAACTGTTCTAATTGGAAGAAAACTTTAGAAAATCTGTGAAAAAAATAAAAATATGTAAGCTTCAAAAGAAACTAAAGCTAAAATAAGGAAAAGAATTTCTAAGAAATAGAAATTATTTTGGCAACTCTCGGGATTTCTAACTGCTTGAACATTCCATGGATTAAAAAAAAACCCTATCTTACATGCCACAATCAGTTCATAAAGCAATACCTTCTAGAACCCTGAACGTCAAAGAATTTCTTTTTTTTTTTTAAGATTTTATTTATTCATTTGACAGACAGAGATCAGAGAGAGAGGAAGGGAAGCAGGCTCCCTGCTGAGCAGAGAGCCCGATGCGGGGCTGGATCCCAGGACCCTGAGATCATGACCTGAGCTGAAGGCAGAGGCTTAACCCACTGAGCCACCCAGGTGCCCCACATCAAAGAATTTCTATCTTCCTTAAAAGTCAATCTGGTTTACAATCCCCATGAAGTAGGGAATTTCTCCTGGTTGAGAGATAGGTGCTTTCATGAACCAGCTATAGCTTAGCAACAGATCAATGGTGCCCCCTTGGACTGTGGACAAACTCCTTCCCTCTGAGCATGGAGGTTAGGGAGAGGTGGGATGGAAAACCTTAAGTCTTTCTGGAGGGAAAACTGTGTCCAGCAGAAATCACAGCTGAAGGAGCAATCTGGCTCTGCTTGGTCAGTTACAAGTATTCCTTCAGGCATTTATGTGAATATTATTAATAACATGCTATCATTAACCTTTGTCCAGTTCAAATACTTTTCTTATTCTTATCAGTACAGATAAAATGAGGTAAACCAGATGTGAGAGAAAGCTCGGGAACCCATCAGCTGTGCATCAGCCACCCGATTGTTCTTCTGTGGCTGTTCTCCTCTTGCCAGTCAACCAGTCACAAAGTCCACTGCTTTGATCTCAATCTGACTCTATTTGACAAAGCCCGTTGCAGATGCTCTTCATGGAGACAGCAGATTACAGACAATGCCATGTGAAAGAAAAGCTATCTTCTAGCCGTGGATACACTGACAGCTATCTCTTTAATCTGGGATATGCTTGTTTCGAGGAGTCGGAGTAACGAGGCGGCCATGGAATGGAAGGCATCTATTTAACTCAATGACAAAATCTCTCTGAGAAAGACCAAATTCCGCAGCAGCAACCAAGCAAAAATTGTATATGCCATAAAATCATGAAGATTCCTTTTTAAAAAGTGGCTAGAAACACTGCTGATTTTCCACAGGCAGCCACTTATGCCCCACTTGGCCCCAGAACCCATCCATTTTCAGCTGTTGCATGTAAGCAACAGTAATAGAAGCAGATGATGGGGACTTAACTTGCAGGCATGGGATACAACTCTTAAAAATACATTTTGCCCTTTGCTATCCCCTTGACTTTGGAAAGAGATCTTGATTTCACTTTGGTCAACAACTATGGAAGGAAGAATGTCATTTTAACAATTTAGTTCAAAGTAATCTTTACTGCAGGATATAAGGCTTCAAGTTGTCAGAAAGTGCAAAGCCCTTTTCTCCATAACTTGAAATTTATCAGAATTGAGCAAATGGCTTTGTGGATGTCAAAAGAATGACCTTTGAATTTGAGCATCTTGTTGAGGTGAGCATGTTGCACACTGCTCAATTCCCTCCCTGCCTCATCAGCCCTAGAATGTCATGGAGCACTGGGTGTTGTGCAAAAACAATGAATACTGTTATGCTGAAAAAAATAAATAAAATGGGAAAAAAATGGCATTGTGTTCATGCTAGACTTCAAAATCTCAGTTATTTTTTTTTTAAGATTTTATTTATTTATTTGACAGAGACAGAGAGAGAGCATAAGCAGAGGGAGTGGCAGGCAGAGGGAGAGGGAGAAGCAGACTCCCCACTGAGCAGGGATGGAAATATGGAGCTCTATCCAAGGACCCTGGGATCATGACCTGAGCCAAAGGCAGACGTTTAACCCAGTGAGCCACTCAGGTGCCCCCCAAAATATTAGTCTTTAATCTTTTAAAGTTAATGAATAAAACCAAAGCCCTTTCTCGGTTTCACTTCCCTTTAAAAATTGAAAGAAGATACACTTATCTCCAAGTCAAGCAATCCCATGCTCAGAGTGACTTCATTCTAGAGCTGACTTGATGCTTCTCCCCCACTCTTATCATTCCAGCCACTCTTGTCATTCACATTTGAGAGCTTCTCACATTCTAAGCTTCCTATTTATTTACCTCCACTAAACACATTCTCCAAAAACTTTTACTTGTCTAAATGAAGCAGTTATTGTTTTAGTTCTGGTTTCAGCTGGAAGGCTACAGTCTGCTATATTTCAGTCTTCATCTTGCCTTGGGCAATTGCGACAATATCTCTAAAATTTATTTCGTACAAATTTGTCATCAATCATTCCCCTTGACTTGGGACCAATACAATAAGATAATGCAAAGAATTTCCTTAAGAACATGGCAAGTATTCAAGGTTTTTCTATTTACATATTTGGTTCATCAGGTTCAAACCGGGCTGCTCCGAGGCAGAATTGTCAAAGGAAACACACTTTAGCCTCAGGTCACTAATAAAATATTCAACATTGTTTGGGATAGCTACTGTAACTACCCTTTTTTTTTTTTTTATTTTTAATTGTAACTACCCTTTAATTACCAACTCCTAAATCTTGATAGTGTATACATTACAATACAAAATGTTTTATATTTCTTCTAATTACAAAGTAATCAACAAAATTTAATAATTGTAAGAAATTGTGAAACAGAAGGTCTCCTATAATTTCCTCTACCCTGGAAATTCACTAGCAACAAATGGAGGCCGAATTCCCTCCCCAACATTTTCTTGTTATGGTTATACTTCCCTGCAAAATGTATGTTTTCAAGAAAAGTGTGATATTGTGTAGACTAGTTTGTAATCCACTTTCCCGCCCCCATCACATGGAAAGGTTTTCATGTTTCCATGTGTTTCAGAAGAGCACCAGGTTTTAAAACTCTTTGGGGGTGGGAGGGGGAAACATCTCATTTTGCAAAGTGTTTGCTTTCAGAAATAGCTAATGTTGCTCCAAATATCTACTGAATGTGTTAAGCTCAAATGGACAGCAAGAAGATATTGCTCAATGAACCTATTATCCTCCTTAAATGCTAGCACTTCCAAAGTCTTAAAGAATATGGAGGATTCTAAGCATGACTTCTCATTCTTACTGCAGGCGGGCAGACCCAGACCGTTGCGGTAGCTCCATGGATCCCAGGAAATCCATACCCTACTAGGGATCCCTGTGAAGTCAGGAGCAGTAACTGTTCTCTGGCTTTTTCCCTATTCTTGTTTTTTACCCCTCACCCTTTTCTTCTCTTTTTTGCTATGCATGTATTAGATGACGTTTCTAATTTGAATATGTTGCAGGAGATTATCATTTCCATGACATTACATTTCCATGACATTACATTTCCATGTAAAGGATTTATTGGGAGCCACTTTCATCCCATTTTCTTGTTCTTTTTAAAAGTGAAGAATTTGAAGCATGAGAGGAGCTAGGACTCAGAGACGATATGCAAATTCATATAAGAGTATCTATCTTGTCTTAAGTCTTCTTTCTGTTTCTCTTTTTTTCTTCCTTTTCTTTCTCTCACTGTGGTAACCAGGGCATAAGGGCAGCTGGAACATGTGGCCTCTTATTTGATCAAGGGTAATGATCAACCAAGCCCAGAGAAAGGTAGGCCAGCTTTCCCAGCTCACCTGTGAAATAGAATCTCTTTACGTGGTCTCCAATTGTGAGTCCATCTGTGCCACCATTAAGAAGGAAAAAATGTACAGAAATAAAGGTCTCCCCCAGCACAACAGGAATGAATATTTAAAGTTCATTTGAATATGCATATGTAAGGGCTGCCACTGGATGAATGGAAATGTGTCCTTTCCTCCTTTCTGTGAATCTAAAGAGCTGCAGATGGGTTGCTTTGTTGTTTGCTTGTTTATTTTCATTTTCTTCTCCTGTATCATCATGTTTGTCTTTGCATTTCTCTTTTCTTCTTTTTCAGATTTTAGGCAGAGGGCACAATTCTCAGGATTATACCAAGAAACATGAAAACAAGCAATTCTATATTTGCTAAACATAGTTTCCAGAACAAATGGTCTTCGTTTGTGAAGAAAGACAAAGTAGGGGCTTTCACAATATTTGCTATCCTAATATGTTTCTTCCAGCACTTGAGGAAAATTTATATGGTATCTTAGAGTTCCTATGAATCCCGACTATTTTTCAAATACAAGTCATTCAAATGATGTTAATAGGTCAGATTTCCCAAGTTTCTGATGGGATAGCTCATTAAACACCACTGGGCTTCCGGGCCATTCTGATGCTACAAGCTCCTTTCTTGTCCATGTCTGGTTCTAGATGCTATTTCTGGGGTGTAAGACAGATTTTAATTACTAGTGCTGCTCTCCATGCAGACAAGCACCAGAAAATAAAATGAAGTATAATTGGTTATGGCCATTGGCTCTGGAGAACTCATGTTACACCTCAGCGCCATAGTGCTTGGTGCTCAAAAAGACTTGTTGAGGTAGGGGTGGGGCAGCAGGGTGATGGACACTGGGGAGGGTTTGGGCCATGGGGAGTGCTGTGAAATGTGTAAGCCTCATGATTCACAGACCTGTACCCCTGGGGCAAATAATACATTATATGTTAATAAAAATAATTTTAAAATTTTAAAAAATAAAGGGAGAAGAGAAAAAAAAAGATTTGTTGATTGACATACCAATTACTTCAGAAAAGGCTTCTAGAACTGCTAGTGGAAGGAATTGATAGTCGGCTGTGGGATGAGGGCAGTGAACAAAGAATTGTCTTGACAGCTATGAGCTTCAGAAGGGAAAGACAGGGAAACACAAACAGGAGAGGGTCATTGTTGGAAAGTGAGATGATTAGGAATGAGAAGAAGATAGGACAAAGACACCAAGAAAAGTCACATGTTATCCTAAAAGATTGTTTTGATGTTACTATTTTCACATTATCACTATTCTGAATTTTATATGCATTCATGAAATCAAAAAGACAAAGCATTAAATTTCCAGGTTAAAAAACAACCACATTACAAGCACAGCAGGACACTTTCACTGCACTTCTAACCCTTACTCTGTCCTCCAGGTCGCACATGGAGATGGAGAGTGAGTCTGAGGGCTGGGCTGGAGGTCAGGAATGGCATAAGGATATCTGTGTGCTTTATAAAAAGCTGAAAGTTTAATATCCACATCTAGATTAGCCTAAATATGTCTATGGCATTTTATTCCTATATCAGAACTTCCTACTTCACTTAGGGACCAGGAGAATAATATATCTTTGTGTGTTCTCCATACATGTGTGTATAATGCATTGGCTTAAAATCTACACTAATTCAATTCAAGAAGTCAGAGAATCCTATGAGATGTGCCCATTAACTTGGATTTTGCAGAAATCTCCACCTCATCATAAAGCTTTGTGGGTGTATTGCTTTGGTAATTGATCTTGTCTTTTGGATGAGGAAAACCAGATCATGTGGTCATTTTATTACCGATGTAGCAATTAAGAAAGAAGAACAGAATCAAGTAGAGAAGTCTTTCTGGCTAGATTCTGCTTTCACTCTCCAATCACCAGGTCCATCCCATTTTTCTTCTGCCAGGATTTTGCAGGAGAGCTTGGAAGAAAAGCCTTACAAATGGATGGGTCCTGTTGCAGGTACTGACAATGTGTGTGAAGAGATAAGGAACAGCATGTGAATAGAGAATGTAATGGCAGGGTAGTGAGAAGACAAGTAACAATCAGTGCATCCAAGTGATTCAGCTAAGCCTGGATGACAACATCTCTTCCACTATGTCATTCCTTAAAACCTCCACCTCTCCTATACCTTCAATGACTTCTACTATGCCAGTTACTTCCCTGTAATCCATATGCTTGCTTAAACTTTTCCCACTCAGAAAGAAAAAAAACCAAACAGCCCTCTTTTAACTCTATAGGAAAATTTTTAAAATTAATTAATTTTTTATTTTTTATAAACATATAATGTATTTTTATCCCCAGGAGTACAAGTCTGTGAATCACCAGGTTTACACACTTCACAGCACTCACCATAGCACATACCCTTCCCAATGCCATAACCCCACCCCCCTCTCCCGGTCCCCCTCCCCCCAGCAACCCTCAGTTTGTTTTGTGAGATTAAGAGTCACTCTCTATAGGAAATTTTAAAGAATGTTCCATACTCACTATCTTCCTTTTCTCACTTCCCACTTACAACTCAGTCCAAACCCATACAAGCTGACTTTTGCTCAGAATCCTCCACTAGAACTGTCCTCAAACAGCCCACTGATTTCCACCTTCCCAAACCCAATAGATATTTTCCAAACCTTTTCTTATGGAGCACCTATACTACATTTGTCCCTGCTGACCATCACATATTCTTGAAATTCTCCCACTTTCTTGACCTCAGGTCACAGCTTTCCCCTTTCTCTGCTCCCAGCTCTGACCATTAGCCTTTTTCACGAACGTTCTCAGTATCTTCTCTTTAAACACAAGACTTTTCTCAGGGATCTTCTCTTGGCCCACTGTTCTGCCTACCTATGATTCTCCCTGGGCAATAAGTTTGTCACTTACAGTTTTAATTAACACCTTACCTTAATGACCAAAAAGTGCAAATTTCCAACCTTTGTCGGTCCCCCCAAGTTTTAGAGCAGAAACAGGCCCATCCAGGCATACCTCTCAAAAATATCTCAAAAAATAGAATTAATTTGCATAAAATGATTACATTTCTTGTGACCCTTCACACATATATCTTTCATGGAAACACAGATGCTCCTACTTCCTAATCCCTTATTGGCATCACCACAGACCAAGTCTCAGACCAGCTCTTCTCTTTCCCATCATAATGTCCACCAGGTCCATCCCCCATGGCCAATTAATCAAGTCCGTCTTCTCTTGTTTTGAAACCTGTAGAATTCATCGCAAGAGTTGAGGCCTAAACCACCTTTTACCTGGAATGTTGTAGTATCTTCCTCACTGATTATACAGATTGTAGAAACCCAAAGAATTCCAAACACAGCTTTTATATAGCACATAGGGTTTCGTCCTGTGAGTTATTTATAATCCAATAGAAGAACAAGCACGTAGACCTGCCTCAGAAAAACCAGTCCCAGCACGACCCAGTCTCAACACAACTTAGAAAAGTCCTTCATTGTTGGATGCTACTGTTTGGACTGACCTTGGGTGGAAAACTGGATTTTATTCCTTCATGGGGATGTGAGGAAGATTTGTCCGAATCATTCCTTTTATCTAAGGGAATGTGTGATACAGCTAGCCTTGAAAGCAGAAGGCAGATGAGTTGCTAGGCTATTGAGAGGTGTGTTTGCATGGATAAATACTTTCAAGGGAGGAAGCCATGTGTTTATAATCTCATCAATATTAACTGAACTTGAAGAATGAATTGTGACATTGACATTGATAGGGGATCAAATCATGACCTCCACAGTGCCTGAATTTCACCCAACATGGTTGCTCGATTTACCCTACTTCACTCTACTTGTGTTCTCCATTGGGCAATTCGTTCATCATCTCTCGCCTAGACCACTGGCATATCCTCAGGGACATGCGAACATGGATATTCATGTGTCAGAAGGTCTTTTTTTTTTTTTCCAGAAGATCTTTTTTGACAATGAGACCAACAATTTTGTGATTGTCTATTCTAGAGGAATCAAAAGAGTTTCTCTTTACCTTCAGGATGAATGTTAATGGAATTTGTTTAAAAAATGATTAGCGAA
This sequence comes from Meles meles, assembly GCF_922984935.1. Classification (NCBI taxonomy): domain Eukaryota; kingdom Metazoa; phylum Chordata; class Mammalia; order Carnivora; family Mustelidae; genus Meles; species Meles meles. Next base: position 84,562,277 of record NC_060070.1, read on the forward strand.
GACAATTTCAGTAGTACCAACAAGTTTTATTTAACACTTCATGAAATGACAGTTTCCATTCAGAGAACTGCAAAATGGGATGGAAGGAAGGAAGCTTTTGTAGCTAAAGGAAAAAGAACAAGGAAGGAAGCAATACAGGCCAGTGCCGGCCTGGTATTTAGGGACTGGCTGACAGGTTATACCACGTTATTTGTCAAGTGCGGCATTTACAGAAACACTTAGTGATCTAAGTTTCTGTTTGCTGACGTGGCACCCTGGACAAGAGCAGCTCCATCTGGGCCTAGAAATTTATTTCAACAAATATATTACATAAGGTTTTTGTGAGGTTAAATATTCATATCCAGTATCAATATGGAAATAATTCCCATTTAAGAATATTTAAATAATGTAGTCATTCCCTAAGAATTTTATTTTAAACACTTTCAGTGTGATGTCCCTTTTCCCCACTCCCAAAGTAGGCAGGTAAAAATCATTGTGGGGATATATTCATAGTCTAAGCGTGCCAACTCCCAGACATGCTAAAAACTGACTGAGATGTCACAGAGGTTTTGTCTCCTGGACATCAGACACGCCAAAAGCACCTGGAAAATTTATTTCATGGATGACTTCGTACATTTAAAACAAAAATCAGGTGTATGCATTTTCATTTTGGGATTCAGTGAAAACAATGCTAGACTAGAAAATATTCTAGGCCATAGTATTTCCAATGAATCAGAAAATTACGTTGTATTTTCTTAAGTCTAGATGGGGTTTTTTTTTGTCTAAATTTTCATCTGTAGAAAATTGGTTAAGCAAATTATAATATATCCATCTGAGGAAATTCTAACAGCTGCTAAGAATCTTCTGGCAAAGGAAACTAAAGGACAGAAAAACGTTCATCATCTACTACTAAGTGTAAACCAAGTATGCACAGAGAGATGCTCTTGGGTTGTATATGCATAGAGGCATGTGTATGTGTATAAAAATAGCGTTTATAAATTCTATTTGTAAGAATGAGTTTATATGTGGATTTTTTCTGTTATTTTGCTTTCTGAACATCTTTTGTTTTTGGAATTAGGAAAAATATTTAAGTTTTTGCAAGGGAAAAACCTGCTCCCCATCTTATCTAACAAAACCATTTATTACTACTTAACTGCCTCCCCAGAGTTAGGAACACTGGCCAATGAGACTTAAACTGCCAAAAATATACAGTTTATATCACTTGCTGCTGCATTGCTGAACTAACATCTATGGGTAAAATTCTAATTTTTTAATCTTTTTTAATAAAGATTTTATTTATTACGGAAAGAGAGAGAGTGTGCTGAGAAGGGAGCTGGATGTGGGACTCTGATTCCAGGACCCTGGGATCATCGCCTGAATCAAAGGCTGGCGCTTCGGGGCGCCTGGGGGCTCAGTGGGTTAAGCCTCTGCCTTTGGCACAGGTCATGGTCTCAAGGTCCTGTGGATAGAGCCTGGCATCAGGTTCTCTGCTCAGCGGGGAGCCTGCTTCCTCCTTCTCTCCCTGCCTGCTTCTCTGGCTACTTGTGATCTCACTCTCTCTGTCAAATAAATAAATAAATAAATAAATAAGGCTGACGCTTAACCAACTGAGCCTCCCAAGGACCCTAAAATTGTAATTTTTTAAACCGAATAGGTTCTTCCAATTTAGGGTTCACTTTTCTCCATTGTAATTTAAGAAATAATTATGAGATTTTTAAATCTATTAAAAAGTACAGCAAACCCCTGAACAACACGGGGATTAGGGGTAACAACACTTACCTCCATATAGTCAAAAATCCACATGTAAAGAAAGAAAGTAGTCCACAAGTCACTTTTGACTTCCTCCAAACTTAACCAGCCTACTATTGAAGAGCATACTGTTGACCTTACTGAGAACATAAACAATCATTTAATACTATTTTGTATATGTATTAGATACCATATTATTACAATAAAGTGAGCTGGGGAATAGGAAATATTAAGAAAATCATAAGGAAGAGAAAATACATATATAATACCATGCTGTATTTATAGAAAAAAGTCTGCACGTAAGTGACCTAGGTAGTTCAAACCTGTGTTGTTTAAGGATTAACCATACACACCTCCCAACAACATATTTATATTTCTACCGCATATGTATTTCCATAAACAAGAAATACTTTGTTTTGTTTTCCTAATTTATATAAATCTTGGATTTTACCTATTTTCTCAAACTTGCTTTTTCCACTTAACATGATTATGTAATGACTTATTCTTGTTAATATGTGTAGATTTAATTCATTAATTTTGCCTAAATTATACTATTACGTTGCATGAATTTTTTTTTCTTCTCCATCTATTGATGGTCATCTAAGTTCATTCTAATTTTTTTCTCTGTTACAAATCATGTTGTTAACACGCTACCATCTGTCTTGTTAAGCAAAAGTGCAAGCATTTATTTAGGATGTGTATATGGAATCCATGACTTACAAAGGCATTTTCCAGGCAACCAATCAACCAATCAGTGAGTTAATCAATATTTACTGAGGGCCTAGGCTACTAAAAGAAGTCACTAGATCTTAGTTTTAGAATAGGGTGTGTTTCACCATTATGATTCAAAATAAAATAAAATCTAAACACAAAAATAATAGCACGACTCTCCTTTCCAAGGAATGTTTCAGATGGGTGACTATACCAGGGCAAGCCCAGTCTTGGTCAGTGTTCCTAGTTTGTGCAGGTCTGGGCCCTTGTGAGATGACAGTGATTGTTGATTCACCCTGGCTCTGGCTTCATTGTGTTGTTTGGTACACAGCATCTCGAGCAATGCACCTAAAGGTGATTATTCATTCTATGTTCAAAAGTGTTCCTGGGGTGCCTGGGTGGCTCGGTGGGTTAAGCCACTGCCTTCGGCTCAGGTCATGATCTCAGGGTCCTGGGATCAAGTCCCGCATCGGGTTCTCTGCTCAGCAGGGAGCCTGCTTCTCTCTCTCTCTCTCTCTCTCTCTGCCTGCCTCTCCATCTACTTGTGATCTCTCTCTGTCAAATAAATAAATAAAATCTTTTAAAAAAAAAAAGTGTTCCTTAACATGCAATTTTAATCAAACATGTGTTTATTGGAGAAATACATCAGTAAACCTAACAATCACGTCAGCCACCCTAGAATTTATAGTCAAGTTCAAAAGACAGAAAAATAGCATGTTATATGTCATGCTGAAAAAATGGGTCTAGGATCTAAAGGGAGTTTATAGGAGGGACACTAACCTGGACTTTGGGGTTTCCAGGGAACCTTCTCAGACAATGCAACATCTATACCAGGAGGTTGAGTAGGAATCATCCCAACACAGGAGAAACAGATGAAGAGGAAGAGAGTTTATTGTGTTTATTAAATTCCTATGTATTAACTTGTTTTAAATCTCAACCTTGGCCTCAATTAAGCCTCTATCTGCCAATACGTCATTGAAGTCTATCAAGGTCTATTTCCTCAGCCTTTCAATATCATTTTGCACGCATTAGAAAGACCAAGGATGGAGCCAAAATTTTCCATTAAATGAGGTTGCCTTCAGCGTTGTTTGTGTCAAATGCTAATGTCCTGAAATATTTTAAAGCCATTAAAGTTATTGATTTTTATAAACATTTTATCTCTATTGACCATTTATCATTCACATTCCTACACTTTCTACTCTGACCATAAAACATATAGGAAATCCCAGTACCTACAGAGTGATTACATTAGACATCTAAAAATCCTATGAACCTTCCATCTGCAGACAAAGTTCCAAAGAGCATATGCATTATATTGATTAATATTAGGTCCAAGCAGGAAGAATGAAAAAGCCCTAGGCCCGTGCTAATGAGTTTGGGCCTTGTTCTGAGATCAAAGAAAAGCTGGAGAATGGTCTTGAGCAGTGCAGTATGGTCTGTTTAAGAAAGATCCGTCTGGAAGTGATGGAGAAATGGACTGAGTTGAGCTAATACCATCATCCCAATAAGAGATGAGGGTTTGCTTTGGGATGTTGTCCATGAGTACAAGGAGGATGAGAACTCAGAAAGATAATCAGAAGGAACAAAGTGACCAGAAAAGGGAGCAAGGAGGAAAAGGTGAAGATAACTTCCTGATTTCTGGCTTCAGAGCACTATAATGACAAGAGGGAAAACAGGGTGAGAACACAATCTGAGAATGAAGCGAATGGCTCCCACTGTGTGCATGACGAGCCTTGGGTTCCTGCACAGCATCTTGGAGGAGATGCCCAGTAATCGACTGTTCAGCTTAGTGGCTTGGGAGAGTGCTTTAGGCTAAGCTGAAGGTTTTCCTGATAGTAATAATAAAGAGAACAGAAAACACCTTGTCCCCAGCCTTGAAGTTATGAAGGCATTAGAAATGTCCAACACTTAACAATTTTTTTATTATAAATGTAACCATGTATATTTTTTGAAATACCAATTTAATTGACTTTTAAGGGGGAATAAAAATTAATCAATGAAAAGTATTTTCTTCCTAATATAAATTTTCACAGAAAAAATCACGTATTTTTTAAAAGATTTTATTTATTTGAGAGAGAAAGAGAGTGCGAGAGACAGAACCAAGTGGGAGGAGGGGCAGAGGGACAAGTGGACTCCCTGCTGTATAGCAGAGCCTGAGTATGGAGCCCGACAGGGGGCTTGGTTAGGGGCTTGTCCCCAGGACCCTAAGATCATGACCTGAGCCAGTCTGATGCTCAACTGACTGAGCCACCAGGCGTCCCAAAATATCACATATTTTTATAGCTGTTTATTACAGTTCTGTGAAAACAAATCAGACTGAAATAAACATTGACAGTTCACTCCCAGAATTATTGATTAATCAAGGAAGAATTTACATCATTGTTTGAAACTGATAAAATATATATAAACACAAATTATTTTTAAATATTGCTTGTAATAATGTTTTCATATCTAACAATCAGACCATATTGTATCCTGTGAGAGTCACTTCTATGTAACCATATTGGGGTAGTTAATGATTTACTACATTTTGCTTTTTTCCTTTACTTTTACATAATAGATTCTTATTTAATTACATCAGCTTAGGTTATCTTGATACACGACTTTAGCAATATCGCAGTCTACGTTACACATAAGGGCACACAAGAACAGTTGGCATTGCATTCAGTAACATTACTGATTCCACTGGGATTTGAAGAATAATGATAACTAAGAACAGTTACCATTCATTTAGCCTGTGCCATATGACAGAAATTATCTTGCCAAGTACTTTATAAGCAGTAGCTCAGTTAGCCCTCACAAAAACATTTTGTGGTAGATAGCATTATTAAACCCATTTTACAGATGAGAAAAATGAGACTCAGGAAAGTTATTTGTCACATAACTAGTGTGGTTTCAAACACAGATTTGTCTGCTCCATAGAAAGCATTTTCCATGCTTTTCTACAATTCTGTCTCTACTTTAAAATCATAGTTTATGTTAATCCTGTCTTCATGTTTTCATAAAAATTTGAAAAACCAGTTCAACTCTGCTGTATAAGGCAAACAGGTGATTCTTAGGGCAGTGTCTTTCCTAGAACTCAAGACTAGAATACTTCTTAGTCCTTACTGTACCCCTATCTCAATCTTTAATGGTCTTATCCTTTTAAATGCAGGGAACCCCGGGAAAAGCCATACAAACCACTTAACACTGAAGTCTGTGATAAAGTCAAGCTATTCTCTCTGGTTTCCCCAATTCACTTGTCCATTCTTCCCTTATATTCCCTGGGGAGGATTATTTGAGAGAACGGCTAATATGCCAAGGGGCTATCTTTCATCAAAGGATTAATGAACTCTCGGAGGGTTTTCTTTTCCTTTCTTTAAAGTTTTATATTTTATTTTATTTTATTACGTTATTTGTTATTATTTATTTTATTTTATTAAGTTATTTGTTAAGAAAGAGAGACAGCATGCAAGACAGCTGCAAGTAAAGGGAGAACAGGCTCCCTCAGCGGGGAGCCCAGTGTGGGGCTCCATCCCAGGACCCTGGTATCATGACCTGAGCCGAAGGCAGATGCTTAACCAACAGTGCCACTCAGGCGTCCTACTTTCAGAGGGTTTACTTTGTCAGTTTGTCGTCCAAGTGCCTCAACCCCTCCCCCAGGCAACTAAAAACTCAGCTTCCTGTGAAAATACATCTGGTACCATCTTCAGGCACACTTTCTAGCTGAAGTTTCTTTGGGGAGCAGAGTGTCAAAATGAATATCATAAATTGTAGAAGTATCTGGACAATGAGTAATAAGTGAAAAACAATAATGTGTGGGGCAAATAGTACAAATATGTAACTCCTAAAATTCAAAGGCAAGAAATCTTGCCATTCCATATAAAATATGGAAACAGTTTTATTTTCCACAGGGATCATGCATAAAGCATTAATAAGCTAAAGCACACAAAGCTAAATGACAAATCTTGATTAACAAACTGCCCACGAAGCTCATATTTGCCTCTGTGTGTTTAAAGATGCTTGAAGGCTGTAAACCATGACCCTCATTCTATTGATTGGTAAGAACACCACCCTTGTTTTTAACTAATAAAAACAATGGTTTCTCTTTACTTTAGAGCAGGTATCATATTGAGTAGTTAATTTTTCACTTTTGTAAACGTGTTCCTCACCCAATTCTCACTTAAAGACTCTATGACATCTATTTTAAGAGGTAAAGTCACTACATCACACTGAGAAATTTTGGTTTTGACCTGCTTTTCACCTTTAGTTCCCTTAAACTTTAGGGTCAAAATTAATCACATGGGCAATATAGAAAAATGCCATTTAAAAGCAAGAAAATATTTTTTTTTTCTTACCTGGTATTTAAATACATTTTTCAAGGAAGGAAGTCTGGGGTTGAATTTGTGGAAAACAAATAGAGAATTCTATTAAACCCAGTTTTATTGGCTGAAATACTCATTTTTGAAAAGAGAACCAAATTAAGACCTTCATGAAGAAAAGCAACACCTAACACAAATATCATGTTACATGTCAATTATATCTCAATAAAAAAAGAAAATGATGATATTGATTTCCTTAATTATATGTTGTCACAGAACACATAAAAGGGACTTAAAGGCTATTTTTAGTAGTAGGTTCTAGGAAAACAATGGTGTTCTTTGAAAATATTTTAGCATTTCAGAATTCATAAAAATCTTATCTTGACATTCTTACCAGCCTTGTCTAATATACTTTATATATATTCACAATCGTGTTTCTTAATCTTCATCAATAAGTCATTATGATCATCATTAAAATCTGAAAGCCTGGGGAGTATCCCTGTAGATTTATTCAGGATGCTCTTCCAAATTCTCTGGGGTCTGCCACATCTCTCTCTCTCTCTCTCTCTCTCTTTTAAGGCTTTATTTATTTACTTGTGATAGGCAGAGAGTGAGCAAAGAGCAGGAACAGGGGAAGAGAGGGAGAGAGAGAAGTAGGCACCCCGCTGAGCAAGAAGCCCCAAACAGAACTCGATCCCAGGACCCCAGGGTCCTGACCTGAGCCGAAGGCAGACACTTAACAGACTGAGCCACCCAGGTGTCCTCTGCCACATCTTTTCATCTTTTACTTCCCATCATAGGTTCCTTATAGGTTGCGTTCCTGTCGTGAACACTCTTCCTGCCTGCTCAACCCTCCCACTCCACCACCTCCTTCCCAGCATCACCAGCTTCCCAGTTACCCTTCCAGTCTCAGTATGTCACTTCTTGCAAGAAATTTTCCTGACCAGCTCTCCCCACCCCAGCCCTGCTCTGGAAATATCTTCATGGGCTCAACTCTCATTATTTCTCTGAGCAGCCTTTACTTCTTTTCACAATGTCAATAAATTGTTTGTTGGTTGTAACCAGTTGTGTAAATGCTTAGCTTAATGTCTGCCTTGCCTCATAAAGTGTAAGGGAGGGACCTTGTCCTTGTTATCAGTGTGAGCATACTTGTTATTTGTTAAAATGTGGTATAAAATTGAGTATCTCTTCAACATATTAACTAACTCCTTGACAAAACTTAGCCGAGCCTAAGAAGATGACCAAGATGTTTTAATAAATTATTCAAGTTATAAATAAATTTTAAGTCTTGACATTAAATGAAATATTTGTAAATAATGAGACAAAGTTCTTAATAGGAATAGGAATCTAGAAGTATTCTATACTTGTATGTATGTCCAAAGCTTCCTGTGCTATTGAGTGGACAGAGAGAACTAGAACCTTCTAGTTATGACAGAACTTCTAGATATGACAAATAAAATGGTCAAACGGATGAGTGGTCACTTTTATCACCATAAACACCTGCATGAATATGATTTAAATTATAGACATTAGAAGAGAATTTTGAGGAAAAAGACCAGAGATCTCTCCAACTGGATTAGATTCTACAAAAACAGGAAAAAAAAACCAAATATATTAATTTGATCATTCTGGAAATAGACTATTTTTATGAGAAACATTTCTACCATTAATATTATATGCCCAAGATCAATAAAAATTAGCACTATTTGTAAGATTTTGATATTATAAAATTGAAAGCCTTTTTACCAGTCAGAATAGAGATAGGACCTTATTTTGTAATGAAATATCTCAAAATTAATGAATAGATTACTCATTGCAGCTACCAATCTTTCCCAGCCATTGCTAACACCTATAATCAAGAGTAACTGAAATTTATTTTCTTTTCATTTAATCGGTGTGCTTTTGGAACAGACAAGTTGTGTTCTCTGCCATTTACAAACTTGAGCATTTAATTTAGAATTCAATAATTGAATGAGATAGTACAATAACCTTTTATATAAACTCATCATTTCTTATCTTTCTCAAAGTACAAAATGTGCTGTCTGCCATAATCACTATTGTTTACTCTTCTGGAAGGTTTTGTTTAAATTTCTATAACTCACCTGCGATTATAAATCTGCCTTCAAAATATAGTATGACCAGTTTGCTACTCCAGGCCTCAGAAGAACTCATAGCTGTTAATGGGAGACTTGTATAACAATTAATTCTTCTCCTTGTTATAAAGAAATCTGAGTGCCTATAATATCCCTTTTCAGGGAGTTCCAATATCACACTCATTTTTCTCCTGCTTTTTGAAAAGTTGAAACTTTGGTTTGGATTTCAGAATTCATTATTTCAAAGGGTTTTCCCTTCTTTCTTTCTTTTCTTTCTTTTTTTTGGGGGGGGAGTGTGGATGGATGGGTGGGGGAGAATACACCACTTGAGCTCACTTTCAAGAGTTGGCAGTATTTTTTGTCTTGTTTTTGTGGACCTCATTTGTATGAGTATAAATTCAGTGGCTGAAAAACATCATCAGTGAGCCTCTAATTCACTATTTATCAAGTTTTTCTGAAGAAGAGGAAACCCATAGTGCTGTGGACTGTGGTGTAGGAAGAGCAGGTGTACACTGAATGGTTAAATGGAGATTCTGTCACTAAGGGCTCCAAGGGTAAATCTGGGAGGACAGAGGACAGACAAATGGGCATTGTGTCTCACTTCTCAGGATGGCACAGTGTCAGCTCTGGTGTTCTAGAGATCTAGCTCTGGGCACCTGTCATCTCAGTGTCCTGTTAGAGGGACCTACCCATTGCTGCCTGCTGGACCACTCTCACAACCTGGCTTCTCTCTAGCTCTCCTTCTCTCTCTTTCTCCCTGCTTCTAGTCATATTCTACTGCTTGTTTGCTTCTCTAGGCTGTGTGCATGAGGTTCATAGTCACAGTTCCTGGAGAAATCATATGATTGGGTTAGGTAGATACCATTTAATATAGAACACCACTACAGGGCAAAGTTTGGGGAAGATTTTCTCACAGCCTACTGGTCTACCTCCAATATTATTGGTTTTTTGAAGTGGGACAGTTCTTCATTGTGCAAATCTGTTCCACACATTGCAGGATACTCACATCCCTGGTCCTGACACTAAATGCCAGTGCACCTGCTCTCTTTAGACATCATGGCAATAAAAATATTCCCCTTCCCATTTCCAAACTGGGCTCTTGATCTGGGCAACCTTGAGGGTCTCATGTAATTTTCTCTTTTGAACCATGAGAGACTATGGACTCTGAAAAACAACCAGAGGGTTATGAAGGGGCGGCAGGGGGGTGGGGGGGGTGGGAGGTTGAGGAACCAGGTGGTGGGTAATAGGGAGGGCACGTACTGCATGGAGCACTGGGTGTGATGCCAAAACAATGAACACTGTTATGCTGTAAATAAACAAATAAAAATAAATATAAAAAAAAAGAAACAAAGAGAAAGGTTTTATGTCACAACTGTAACTGGAATTTAGTTTAATTTTTTTCAAAACTCATTTCTAAGCTGAAACCATACTTGGGAACATATACCTGAGGAGAGCTCTAACTTTTCTGAGTATAGTACTACCTAGAGAGAGGAAAATAAACCAGATCTCTCCTGACCTTTAATTCTATAGTAACAATATACCTGGGTTTTTGTTTTTCTTCAAGCTATTATAAAATGGGCTCTTGGTGCCTAAATTGCATTAAGAATCCACTGAATTATTTGAAACATTCATTTTTCATTATGCCATTTCTATTACAACTGCTATAGCACAAGATTTGAAAGGTAGGACCCCAAGAATTGAATTTATAAACCTCTAACTTTTGTACTCTGAAAAACAACCTGAGGGTTTTGAAGGGTCAGGGGTGGGAGGTTGGGGCAACCTGAGGGTTTTGAAGGGTCAGGGGTGGGAGGTTGGGGGAACAGGTGGTGGGTAATGGGGAGGGCACGTTTTGCATGGAGCACTGGGTGTTGTGCAAAAAGAATGAATACTGTTACACTGAAAAAATAAATAAAATGAAAAAAAAATAACTTTTTAATTTCCAACCTTAATTTTGGACTTCCCATAAGCATGAGTTGAACAGGTCTCTTCTTTATAATTGATACTCCACAACTTCTAAAAATTAATTGAAGAATCATTTATTTACTTTTAAAAACAGAAACAATGGGGCGCCTGGGTGGCTCAGTGGGTTGAAGCCTCTGCCTTCGGGTCGGGTCATGATCCCAGGATCCTGGATCAAGTCCCATGTCAGGGTCTCTGCTTAGCGGGGAGTCCGCTTCCCTTTTCTCTCTGTCTGCCTCTCTGCCTACTTGTGATCTCTGTCTTTCAGATAAATAAATAAAAATCTTTTAAAAAACCCATAAACACTAAAATGCTAGGCAAGATTCTTTAACTATATTAAAATTAACCTGAAGAACAGCATCCAAGCTTTAGATTCATGAAAGAAACAATTCTCAAATTCTTCTAATTCATGCATGACTGATACTGCTTCTCCAGCGGCATTTGGAAATATGGAAGATGTCGTTAGTGGTCACAAGGCTGAGTGAGGAGACTGCTTTGGTATTTAGTGTTTGAAGGATGGAGATACTCAATCCTTGTCCAATATGCAGAACAGGACTGTAAAACAGAGAACTGTTCTGCCCTAAAGCCAATAGTGCCCATACTGAGAAAATTATTATACATCTAAGAGAGATAAACTCAAGTACCACTGCCTGGGGAAAATAGCAAGTTAGTCTTCTTGATGTCAAAATTTAGCACCTTGCCATCAGCCAGGAGCACATGAAGCCCAGAGACAATGTTCACTTGTCTTCTGCACTCTCTCTGCTCCAGATCATTTTCCATCATCTACAAAGGGGCTATCAATCTACAGTCAGCTATTTATACTGTAATGCTCTGCAAATAGGGTTAAGGAAAACTTTAGAGCCACTACTAACATACTACTTTTCAATCCCTTCTATCTAGTCAGTCGCCAGTCCTTTAATTGTACTAAATGACGGTCATGCCTCTTTGGAACGGTGCTTGGCCTTCTTTCTCCTGCTCCTTTCACTAGCTTCCATGTAGTCTCGGCGCTTCTCTGTGGGACATCTGGATGAGAGAAACAGCCTCCAAATTAGCCACTGGGCTAGTTCCTCTTCTGTCTGGTCTACTTCCCTTTCCAGCTGCTGCTGGCTGTTTCTTAAACATCGCTTCCCCCATACTGCTTTTTACTCAAAAATCTTCAGTGAGTTTCCGTTTCCTATCATCTCAGCCCTTCATTATTACATCAGGATTTAGTAAAGGTATTGGCAGAGGTTTTTTTTTTCTTACTGTCTTTGTATTTCAATTTTCATCGTTTTCAACTTGCATTTTCCAGTGTGTCTCCACAAAACAGATGCTGAATATATATTTAATTACTATACAATAGAAATTTGGTTCTTAATTTTCAAGACTTCTGTCCAAACATTTCTTAAAGCTGTTTTGTCCTTTCCTTCAATTCAAGCGCTTATTCATTTCACTCCCTTTTGTACTCTAATGATTTTACTACAACAAATAATAGAATATTTATGGCTATTTCTCATGATTTGTTACTGTTGCAAAATTTTTCTGCTCAATTAATTAGCTCATAAACTACACACTACTAAGCACGCTACTGAGCAAAGGGCAGCAACACTCCGGCAAGTCCACAATTCATTGTTTATTGCTTGCTGAAAACAATTCCACAGTTTGTCTTCACCAAATTACATCGTGATGTATAATGGGTATTTGGGGCTTACAAATCCTTTAAAAATCTATCTGGAGATCACAGTATAACCCAGTTCTTAACACAAATAATCTAAGGCCTGTCGTGAGAATATAGGAAAAGGCTGTGAAGTTAATGGATGTTTGCCATTACAGGCCATGATCTTATAACAGACTTCTCAGCTAAGACATATAATAAAGAAAAAGAAATAGAGCTAGATAGATGGTGTATCAATTCTATGAACTCATATGGAATGAATTCCTCACTTCTCTGTTTCCCTTTGTATTCAAATTATCCCTGAACACTCATTCACTCTCAGTTTCTAAGCCAAGTACTTGATGAAAGACTGCTTCCAAACCTGTAGAAGTTCAAATAGTCTATCTGCCACAATTTCCTTATATTTATATGCATGGATATGATATGCACATGTTCTTGAATTCTGATGTTTTGGCCAACCAGCTGTAGTCTTAAATTTAATAGCCAAAGGAGCTTTGCAGCAAATCCCAAGCACTCTTCAGAAACAGTAACAGCTCTGAGAGAGATCAAGCCTTTAAAAATATTTTCATACTTTATCTCTTTCATTTATTCTCATCTCTCTTAAATAAAGATGGAAAGCATTTATAATCTCCATTCAGTTACATAGAATTGACATATTGCTTCTTGACATATAGTCAAGAAGACTAACTTGCTATTTTCCCCAGGCAGAAACCATCACTCTAATGCACAGGATTGAAAGTCAAGCAACTTTGGTCTAGAATGAATTTAATTAAGTCTTGACCCTGTAAACATTTCCATAGGAGGTAGAACATACACATTTGACTTTTGGTCAAATAAGGGATAGTAAACAGTGATTCTGAGACCCTAATAAATTAAATTTATTTTAAGGCATTAAATATTTTCCCTTTATAGACCAAAGATGAAAGAGCACATAGATTTTCAATAAATTAGGAAGCAAAATATTAAATCTTCTTAGCTGAAATGTTTGCATCTTCAAAGCCCCACTGGTTCCAACGATAATGTTTGAAACTATAATTAATAATGAGATCACATTTTAAACCATTTGTGTGCAAGGCAAAGTCTGCAAGTATCTCCACTCATTAAGGAGTTCTCCATAGTTTTGTGTCAGTGACTTGAAAAACAATGTCCTGTCACTGTATATTCCATTTTCTTTACCATGATGGCAATCTGGGTGAATAATATTTGAGCAGTAGAGATTTTTTATTTCATTCCCCACCCAACATTGTTGGTTTAAGTGCCTCCGGCTGCTGTTCCCATGAACACAGTATTGATGGGTGGTAAAGAGGACACCATTTCTCTACCATTCGTTCCATGGGAATCCAGGGTCTCTTGAGCTGGATACTGATTGGAAGTTCCATACATACACTGAGATGAGGAGGAAGGAATTGGTGTTTGCAAGCTGGATGCTGTAAGGGAAAATATAATCAGCAATTGAATATTGACTACAAAAAGTTTTCGATATTGTTTCTTTGCAAGTGCCACTCACTCTAAGCCTCTGTATTTATTTTTGCATTTATCACACATATCTATGCTATTTTCCCAGAAATTGTTTTTTCTTCTGCACAGTTCACAAAGGAAACTCAATTTCAAACTTAAATTAAAAGACAACCTTATCACCCAAATAGATCCCAAATCTACCTCCTTTTTCCATCCACACTTCTTCCATTGTTCAAACCACCATCTTCACCACTTTCTCACACCAAACACAAAAATAAACTCAAAATTGATGAAAGACCTAATGTGAGAAAGGAATCCATCAAAATCCCAGAGAACAGAGGCAGCAACCTCTGTGACCTTGGAAGCCCTAACTTATTGCTAGACATGTCTCCAAAGACAAGGGAAACAAAAGCAAAAATGAACTATTGGGACTTTATCAAAATGAAAAACTTTTTAACAGAAAAGGAAACAATCCACAAAACTAAAAGACAATCTATAGAATGGGAGTAGATATTTGTAAATGTCTTATCAGATAAAGGACTAATATCCAAAATCTATAAATAACTTATCAAACTCAACACCCAGATAATCCAGTCAAGAAATGGGCAGAAAGGGGTGCCTGGGTGGCTCAGTGGGTTAAAACCTCTGCCTTCAGATCAGGTCATGGTCTCAGGGTCCTGGGATTGAGCCCCGAATCAGGCTCTCTGCTCAGCAGGGAGCCTGCTTCCTCCTTCTCTCTCTGCCTGCCTCTCTGCCTACTTGTGATCTCTCTCTGTCAAATAAATAAATAAAATATTTAAAAAAAAAGAAATGGGCAGAAGACATGAACAGACATTTCTCCAAAAAAGACATACAAATGGCCAACAGACACATGAAACAATACTTAACATCACTTGGCATCAGGGAAATACAAATCAAAACCACAATGAGATACCACTTCACACCAGTCAGAATTAACTGCTAAAATTAACAACTTGGGAAAAAACAGATGTTGACAAGGATGTGGAGAAAGAGGATCTTTCTTACACTGTTGGTGGGAACGCAAGCTTATACAGCCACTTTGGAAAACAGAATGGAAGTTCCTCAAAAAGTTAAAAATAGGGCTACCCTATGACCCAGCAATTGCACTATTAGGTATTTATCCAAAGGATAGAAACATAGTGATTTGAAGGGTCATGTGCACCCCAATGTTAACATCAGCAATGTCCACAATAACCAAAATATGGAAAGAGCCCAGATGTCCATTGACAGATGAATGGATAAAGAATATGTGGTATACCCATGACCCAGCAATTGCACTACTGGGTATTTACCCTAAAGTATTTACTACAAATGTAGTGATCTGAAGGGGCACGTGGACCCGAATGTTTATGGCAGCAATGTCCACGATAGCCAAACTATGGAAAGAACCTAGATGTCCATCAACATATGAATGAATAAAGAAGATGTGCTACATATATACAATGGAATACTGCGCAGCCATCAAAAGAAATGAAATCTTGCCATTTGCAACGACGTGGAGGGAACTAGAGGGTATTATGCTTAGTGAAATAAGTCAATCAGAGAAAGACAACTATCATATGATCTCCCTGATATGAGGAAGTGGAGAAGCAACGTGAGGAGTTTGGGCGGTAGGAAAAGAATAAATGAAACAAGATGGAATTGGGAGGGAGACAAACCATAAGAGACTCTTAATCTCACAAAACAAACTGAGGGTTGCTGGGGGGAGGGGCTAGGGAGAAGGTGGTGGGGTTATGGACATTGGGGAGGGTATGTGCTATGGTGAGTGCTGTGAAGTGTGTAAACCTGGTGATTCACAGACCTGTACCCCTGGAGCTAATAATACATTATGTGTTTATAAAAAAATTAAAATATACATATTAAAAAAGAATATTTGGTATATACATTTATATGCCAGAATTTTACTCAACCATCAAAAACAATGAAATCTTGCCATTTGCAACTATGTGGTTGGAACTAGAGGGTATTAGGCTAAGCAAAATAAGTCAGTCAGAGAAAGACAAATATCATGTGATTTCACTCCTTGGAATTTAAGAAACAAAACAGATGAACATAGGGGAAAGGAAGGAAAAATAAAATAAGACTAAATCAGAGAGGGAGATAAACCATTAAGAGACTCTTAACAATAGGAAACAAACTGAGGGTTGTTGGAGGGGATGTGGGGGGTGATGGGGCAACTGGGTGGTGGGCATTAAGTGATGTAATGAGCATTGGGTGTTACATGTAACTGATGAATCACTAAAGCCTACCTCTGAAACTAATAATACACAATATGTTAATCAATTTATTTTAAATTAAAAAAAATTTAAAACAAAAACAAAACCACCATCTTCTTCTACCTGAACCAACATATCATATCTTCATTGGTCTCATGACCCTCACCTTTGCCACACCCTCTCATTGTGCAGGGAGCAGCAGGATGATGTTGCTGAAGTGTACAGTACACTGTCACTCTTCTCAAATGCTACAATGACTTCCCATTACTCTTAGAACAGAATCCAAGCTCCCTTGCCTGGTTCACAACACCTTCTGTGAACTCGTCTCTGTCCGCTGATTTATTTTATTCTACTGTTTTCATTCACTCAAAACACACTGGCCTTTCTGCCCACCGAACTTTCCTTGTTCTTCTTTCAGAGACTATGCACTTATTATTGCTCTGCCTAGAACTCCACCACCAGGTCTTCATGTCAATGCCTCCTCATTACTCAGCTTTCAACTCCAATGTCTCTGTTTCAGGATTCTTTTCCCAACTATGTTACTAAAAGCAGTTTCTCCATAACTATTTGCCATTTTACCCTACTTAACTGACTTCAGAGTATCCATCATTATCTTTTTAATGCATTTGTCTATGTATCTATTGTCTTATCTCTCCTTACTAGAATGTAAACTCCTTATAGAAAGAACTCTATCCCAATCACCACTATAAACTCATGTCGATAATGAAGTTTGGTACATAGTAGTAGATTCTCAAGAATGTGACCAACTTGCTCTCCGACACTCCATTTCCTTTATGTATGGCTGCTGGCTTCTCGTTGTTGTTTATCTTGTTTTTCTAACTACCTGTTCTGTCCCTGAAAACCAGTCTTTATAACTAAGGAAACAGACAGTGGGTCCTAACTTCCCCTGCACTCCTTACTTCTTACTCTAGTCCCTCTTTTCACTCAGAAGCCCTCTTTGCTATTTATCTGTAAGCCATCTCTGACAACTAAAGCTTAGAATCCATCCTACACCCAAGCTATGTTCCAGCAAAGCTTCCACTATCTCTACGAGTAAACAGAACTAATAGTAACAATAGCAACACGGTACATTTTAGTCTCATGGTGAGGAAACTTCCTGAAGTGGAATTTTCTGCTTCATTAGAGTAACCTAGAAGCAATGACCGTCTGCAGACAGCATGAGATGAGCTGCTAAGCTCTGCTCAGGGAGCATCTGTGATGATCACGGAAAAGGAAGAAGTGCTTCCTATTGAGTTATTGGAAAAGCACACTGAGAGGGGAGAGATGGAATTTATCTCATCTTCCCTTATGCTTCAGTTAGGTGTCAATGCTCTTGACTTTGCTAGCTTAAAATCTATTCCACTGGAAGATTTCATCCATTGCATATAAGCATTAACACTCTGCCTTGATACTACATGCAACTATACTTGTGCTATGGGAAACTAAATCTATCCATATATTTACCCCTTTTATTCAACGCACTGATGTATGGCGTTCCTACTCTGTGGCAGACACTTGGCGGGTGCTGCTGACGCATCTAGTATGTCACAGAGTTTTCACAGGGAGAGAAACCTGGTTGCAAGAAGATGTCAGGGGACTTCATGGCAATCACACAGTTTTGCTCATTTTTACTTAAACTGTATGTAGCAGAACAATAAAAACAACATTTTTTACAGAGCTGTCTAATCCCATTTTACATATAATTGAGAAAATGACAGTAACCTTTATCACAAATCACCACTGTTTTAACCCTGGAGTGGCTTTTAGGGTACTGCTGGTGATTATGGGGTCCAAAGACACCTCTTGGCACTGCCCTTGGGTCCAACAGTGAACAAGAGAGAGTGAGAAAAAGACATCATTCCTGCCTTCGTAAAACTTAAAGTCTTTCAAACTGCATCTGATGGATTAGATTTATTTTTTGCAAACATAAGAGGTGTCAGCTTTTGAAAGAATAACAGATTTAGCACTAGGTTGTGCAGTGACATATATACTGGGAACTGGGAAGACTGTTACTAATACAAAAAAAAGACTGCAGATCCAAAGTGATAGGTCACCCGTGGGAACATGAGGGCCTGGTTCACCTCAACAGTCACCCTCCAAAGTAAAACTACATACCTGAGGTTCACAGCTTTTTAAAAATGTTTTCAGGAACTACTAAAATAATTTACCTACTACTGGAGTTCGACAGGCGACTGAAGGTGACGTGTCTGCATAAAACGAGCTGGTCTGCTTTCTACTACTGTCATCTAAAATGTTAAGTGGATCGTGGATGTCACTGTAGGGAGGCAGTGAGCGAACACTGCTGATGACAGAAACATGCTGATTCACCATCGATCCAAGTCTATGAGGCTCTGGGTAGTTTATGTTGCTTCCATAGTATCCTATAACAGAAAATGTCAAGAATATACTCTTCACTTACTACAGAGAATATTCCAGGAAGGGAAAAAGGAACAAGGTAATAGAGTAGAGCCCTAAAGATACCATGGTATAAATAGGACATTCACATCTCCATTTACTATAGAATTGGATTCGTGCTTGTATATGGATATGGATCACTATGCTGGTTTTTTTTTCTTTTTAAAAATACAAAGGAGTTATCCTATTGTTAATTTTCAGATATAAGACTACACCTCTTTTATATATTTTCCTCTTCTAAATTAACAGGATCTTCCTATAAACAAAGAAATCACGACTAAACTCTCACAAAGACTACACTACTTGTCAAATACCAATTTTATCTACAGATTTAGGTTTCTGGAAGAAGGACTGGCCTACACTTGAGAGAGGACACGGAGTCTTCTTTGGGGGCTGAGGAAGTCTACAGATCTTTCCAACTCCCTAAACTTTAAGTGTTTTTTCAGATTAACAGGGGCACTGTTTGGGTCCTAAGTTGTAAGATCTGCTGCTAATTCTCCAGAAGAAACATTATTCACTAGAAATATTTTCAAAGGACAAAAACATTCTTCTCTTGGACTTATTAAGGGAGATCTCAAATAGTTTGACATAGTTCTTTTTCATCATTTGTGACAATTAGAGGGGCAACTTTAAGAAGCCACAGGAATTAGGGACATGTTTATATGTGGAAGAAATGAGCTCCACTTGTCTAAGATTCCATGAGCTTTAGAAACTTCACATGGGATGACATGCTGCTCAACAGAGGTGGAGCTCAATGTCTGATTTTTGCCTTCTTGGCATCTCAAAACCCAGAAAGATTCTTTAAAAATTTCAATACCGTTAGGTGAACTAGGAGACAATGTTGTTCCTTGACAGCTGGCAGCCCCTGTGTTGCTCAGGAAATTGAAGCTTCCTGTGTTTAAAAACTGCATACTATGTGTATCTTGGCTGTGTGAGGATGGTCCATAGCTGGAAGGTGGTCGAGAACTATACGGAGACCCAGCACAGCTGCCACTGAAGAAGTCTCTAGAAAGCTGCTGTTCACTCCAGGCCATGCATCGACCATGCTCAGGACGATGAGGGTAGAGTCCTGATGGGGGGTGAGGCTGTGCCCTAAACCCAGTCTGATAGTTAGAGTTGGTCCCATAAAAGTCATGGTTGGCTTGAGGGTGGGTAGAATAAATGGACTCTGGGAATGTTGAGCAGTGTGATGGGGCTGACAGGACGGGGCCCACACTTGGAGGTCTCCCTGCCATTGGCCCCTGGTTAATGACACTTCCTCGGCTTGCCATGGCTGGAGAAATGGGTGGTGTCATCAGATGACCAGTACTCTGGGAAAGCTCCATTTGACCTGGAAACAAATTCACAGAGCATTCACCAGTGGCATATTAAAATAAATGGGCACACATCTTCAAAAATTATCCAAAAGATGTATTAATATATATTTTTTTCCAATTTGGTTCATTCCCATTCTCTAAAAATAACAGAACTGGGGAACACTAAAAACCTAGGTTTAAAAGATACCAGCATAAACAATGAATTTTGGAACACTGAAAAAAAAAAAGATACCATCACAATAAATAAATAAATAAACAACACCATTGCAATATATGTATATTTCACAACATGAAGACGTTTAGTGTTAGTAACTGTGGAAAAAAGTCCGGGATGGCTTCGTGCTTCCATGGGTACGAAGATAGTTACAGCTCAAGCTTGGGAAGGTCAAGGGATCTGTTCTTCACATTTCTTCATAATTAAAAACCAAGCTGAATGCTAAGTGGTTGATTTTTAGGGTACAAGGAAAAGGCAGTAATGTCAAAACAACCACAGCTTCAAAGCAGCCGATTCAAAACATCAAGCAAACACTACTGACGAACAATGAGTTATGAATACCACCTACTCCCTGGGTGTCTGATTTTCCACTGGTGGGATTAGGCCCCTGAACTAAAAGGCCCTTCCAGATTTAAAATTCTGTGTGTCCAATGAAGTTATACCTATGAATTTCAGAAAACACATAAGGCAAGAAACAGACTTAAAATAGTATCTAGTAATGAGTTCAAGCCAAGCCACTAAGCATTCAGATGGACACAAAGGGGACTCTAGACCAAAGAGGAAAATTATTATAATGGTTATCCTAAAATGACCATATCTACTTTTTAGTGGAGGAGACGTAAACTCAAAAATAAATAGGCAAAGCACCTTCAAGATTTTATATATAACAAATCTAATTTTTTCTTCTTCTAAATGAAAATAACTAATTATTTGTATTTCCAGCATAACTAAGTGAGCACGTCACAGTGTGGTATCTATGTTCATAATGGTATTGATAAAAGTGTGAATGACAAATGCTGAAAAAGTCACAAAAATATAAAGCTTTAAGAAAAGTTAAGACAAGTCTTTTTTAATCCTTGGAATGACTGGATGTTACCAAGGTTGAAGAAAACAAAGGAACAGCCTCGTGAGAGATGGCATGCAGCTTGAGTGTCCCACAGTGTACCTGGGAGTGGCATGGTGTCTGTAGTCCCAGCAGGGAATGGGGGCAGAGCAGAGGGTAAGCCTCCAGGATGGCTGGATGACAGAGGAAGATAGGCTGTTTCCACATGGCTTTCATTCTTCACGGTGTCACTGGAAACAGTGCTCCCTTTATTCCGGTTGGCCAGAAAGCATGAACTTGGAGAAGCAGTGAAGGCAGCTTTACTTGCATCTGGAAAGATATTTTTTTAATGGAAAATCTAACATCATTCCCATATTCCTAATAAAGGAGCCCAAGAAAAGGAAACTGAAAATGTTTTAGGGTTGTGTCATAAATCTGGAGACCCCAGAGGATATCTTCCAATGGAACCAGTGTCCTGGAAAACCTTAAACTTCTTTGAACTATTCCACAGGCTTCCAATGGAACTAAGATCTTGGGTCGCGGCAGTGGTGCTGGGCTTTTGTGGTCATTGTAATCTGTACCTTTTTGAGTGTGAGGTGTGTTCTGAGGGGACACTAAGGAATCCACTCTGGAGTGGACAGTCTTCAAAATGCAAGTCATCACATCCCAAATAGACATGTTCTCTTCCCTCTCCAAATTCCTACAGAACTTATATCTATGCCATTTATAAGGTGGTATACCACAGGTGTTGTCTCGAATTACGGTTATTTTTTATTATAATCACCTCATCACCTTCATTTAAATTCTCACAAGAACATCCATTTTCTATCCTCCAGAACTTCCAGTAAAATCCCTTGACTGCTCTATGCGTAAATAGTGGAGAGAAAAAAATAGTGTTTCGATTAGTGTTACCATCCTGTGTTAGTTGTGACATGCTTCGGAAAAGAAACCTCTGAGATGTTTACAGACCCACAACACATGTACTTACAAACTCTTGAATTTAGGTTTAAAGAAAGAAATATGCAAAGCAAGATATACATTTTAAATTACCTGAATTCTTCATATACTTGTCCAGTAAATTCTGTAACTCCTGCTCTTTGTCATTATTGAACTGGGTCTCCATGGCAAGAAGAATGTATTCATCAAGAAGCATTCGGATCAAATGGAAAGAACCTTGTTTGTGGATGGGAATGGGGAGAGGGCGATGTCAGATGAAAGGAGGGAGAGAAGGAGAAGGAAAGAGAGAGAGAGAGAGAGAGGTCGAGTTATCTTTGTGACCATCTCACAACACTTTACAAGGAGCAACTGAAATCAACAAATACTTGTTGGACTTTAAATGACCTGCTAAGACCAACATGCTTAACTTGAGTCTCTAATCTTTCTGTGTACTGCCTGCCCAGCTTACTGTGTGTACTGTCCTGCCCGCTCTTTGGCCACTAATTACATCAAAGGAAAATACGGATGAAAGTGAGACATGCTTTATGCTTTAAGAGGGCACACACTGGAGTGTGATAAGCTTTAGCCTGGGGAGAATGAGCTCTCCTCTGCTCTATTTCTGTTTACTTTGTACTAAATAATTAGACAATGACCACCAGGGTCTGAAAAAAAGTATCAAGTAAGATGTCTTTCTAGCCTGAAACAAAGTTCTCCTTGGTTTGGACAAAAGCAAAAGAGTCATTTTCATTTGGAAGTTGTCCTGGAAAACCTTAAACTTCTTTGAACTATTCCACAGGCTTCCCAGCAAGAGGCTGGTTTCATCATAAAGTCAGGCTTCAATGTTGCATATTTTAAGAAACCTTACCTATAAGTAAAAGATTTCAAATAAAAGGCTTAAGACATTTTGTTCATCCCTCAGTGCAAGTTCACTGATTTTATCTAATTCCACTGAGAATTAAATAAAAACAACCTAGTGAACTATAACCTATATATAATATGAAGATTTCTCGAAAAGCAACTACTAACTGCAGAAGTGCTGTCCACAAGCTAGCATTATGGCTGCAAAACTAAGAGTCCCAGAAATTTTAGGAAAACGAAGGTTTTCAATTTTTGAAAAGGCTAACTTGACTCAATTTGTTTCATAAGTCAAATTGATCAGGAAATATGTTTCAGAAACATATGAGAGCATGTCTTCTCAGCTGCTCTTTGATTCTTGGAGTGCACCTATGGGGTTCCTGGAAAAGATGAAAAATTTGCCATACTGTAATGAGTAGTGTCTTTGGAAAATAATGTACTAATTATTGTTTACTTGCTTGTTTAACAACAAAAAGGTACTGGTGGAATGTAATGATAATAGCTGCTATTCATTAATTGTTCAACGGGTACTAGACTCTGCTTTTTTCATGAGTATCATCTCACTAAAATGCCCATACAACCCAATAAGAGGAATATTCATCCTATCTTTTTTTAAGGGCTTCAAGTTCTTATTTAAAATCTAGTTAGGATAGAGTGTAATATTGGTTTTCAGAGTAGAATTTAGTGATTCATCACTTACATATAACACTAATATTCAACACAACTAGTGCCTTCCTTAGAACCCATCCCCCATATAGCCCATCCTCACCCACCTCACTCCCCCCAGCAACCCTCAGTTGCTTTATAGTTAAGAACACTCCATAGTTAAGAGTCTCTTATGGTTTGCTTCCCTCTCTCTCTTTTTTTCCTTCTTTCCCCTATGTTCACCTGTTTTAGTTCTTAAATTCCACATATGAGTGAAATCATGATATTTGTCTTTCTCTGACTGACATTTCACTTAGCATAATACACTCTAGCTCCATCCACATCGTAGCAAATGGCAAAAATTTCATTCTCTTTAATGGCTGAGCAATATTCCATTGTATACAGACCACGTCTTCTCCATCCATGCATCAGTCAATAGACATTCAGCCTCTTTGCATAGTTTGGCTCTTGTTGGTAATGCTGCTATAAATATTCATCCCTTTTACAGTGAGCAGAGGCAGCTCGGGTTAAAACCAAGCCAGAGAGAAGCAGTGTTAGGGTTTAACTGCCTGTGGTCTGACTCCACAAGCCAGGGTTGTTACTACCATTGTCTATTGGCTTGATAATCAGATCTGAGAAGTGACAGTGCCCCATGTTTAAAAATCAACAGGAACTGTGACTGGAAAGTGAATGATATATTCGGGGACGAAGAGCTTTATAAAGCACATGAGATACCAAAACTGGATGCATTGTTCAAGGTGAGGTTATGCATTACTCGAGCACCAAAAAAGCTCCACTTAAGCAGGAAGTCTTGAGCCCTCTTCTTTAACGATCTTCCATTTTGTTTGCTGGTCTACAAGTAAAGGAACAAAACGAAACTGTAAAATCTGCCATCTCGTTACTATATGATTTTATGTCCTACATAAAATCAAGAGGTTGAGAAGCTGTCTGACAAATGGACAGATGGCATGACACGCAATTTATTTTATCAGATATAATGACCTGTCCAGGGATTTTAATGTTTGTCTGCCTTTGTTGTCATTTTTAAGGCTAATAGATCTTTATTCTGTATGGTTTTGTTACCTAACAGAATTGGACAACAAAATAAAATAATTCACAAATTATTTTTGTGAATAAAAAATATTTTGTCTCATTTTCCTTTGACAGAACTTCAAAAAAGAACAGAAGGTGAAGTGTCAAAGAAGGGTTATATATTTCTGTGAATGATTAACTCTAACTTCTCTGCTCCTGAATGATAATCTGTTTTCTTCCAGGAGAGGGGGGAAAAAAAAAAGTCCCTACTCTACAACTAGTTTCCTTGATAGGGAATGGCTAACACCAACTAGTGATGGATCTATTTGCTCTTATTGCCTAGCTTCATGATGGATGACTTGCACGTTCTCAGAAAGAGTTGAAAAAAACATAGAAAACACAAAATACTGTGCTTCCAGAATTTAAAAATGGAAACACTTAAAACCACACTTTCTGTCAGCATTTATGAAAATTTACTTTTTAGGAAAGGGCCAAATCTTCCCAGTTTTTGTCTTTCACTATTGATGTTACTCTGCTGTAATTTTATGGATTGACAGGGAAGGCATAGTGCCTTGTAGCCCTTTGTCAAGAAATGGTAAATAGAACTGAATCTATGCCTGACACTCTCAAATCTGGCCTGTTCCTAATTTTGATATTTGAGCCACCTTATTTGCAAGTCTTCAAATGCTATTCAAAGTATTTTTACACACAATCACCCCTCCCCCATCATGCAAGAAATTACAGCCAGTTTAGCATTTACTATTAAAAGTTCTATTTTGTGAATCTGTCATTGAAATATACCTTAATAACTCTCTGCTCTACCACAGTATCCAACCATTCAATAAAAGCCTCCACAGTGGCATTCTTCTTAAGAAGATCTTTCAGTTCTTGGAACACTGTGATAGAGTCATCTACCATATTAAAAAAAAAACACACACACAACACAATATTATTCTATTTTGAACCCAAGAGAAAACCTGAAGCTAGAAATCATTAAGAAGTCTATAGCATAAAAGGAAAAGACAGATGAAATTAAATCTGTTAAAAGAATTATTTCATATCCTGAGAATAAATAGCAAAAACATTCTTAGCTATTTACTCTTCAAAATTTGGATAATAATTTTAGGTCTCTTGGTACAAATTGAAATAAAATCTTGTGTATTATATAAGTATGTATATAATACGGAAGAGTAAGTTGTCATTTATAGCTGATTATTGATTCTGAATCCGAAGTTTTCATTAAATGCAACAGATTCATTGAAAACTGATGAACGAGCTAAGCTAAACTAGTTGATCTCCTGCTTTCTGACCTATCCTTTACCTTTAGCGAAAATTAAATTTTGACTGCAAAACTGAGCCGCTTACACGAAGAATCTTTTATCTTGTAAAAGTTAAAGGGGCCATTTAGGACTATTATTTATTAAAGAGTTTGAAGCTTACTGAATCCCAAAGGGTAATATAATTTTTGCTAGGAAACAGAAAACAAAGCTGAAGTTGGACCACCCCAGAGAGAAGCCCATCATTTGTGCAACAGCCTATCGGAGGCTGCACATGTCTTTTCAGAGAGCAGGGAAGGAGTGGTTTGCTATCCCTGGGAGACAGAGCCTAGTTGTCTAGTCACACATATTGCCTTTGTAAATTTTGTCGGATTGTCCAAAACTGAGCAGGGAATTTCTGCTTTGAAAAACAGTATTATGCTGAGATGTCATTTTGATATGCATCATATACCATATGAGGCTAAGAGTG
The DNA here is from genome assembly GCF_922984935.1 of Meles meles. Lineage (NCBI taxonomy): Eukaryota > Metazoa > Chordata > Mammalia > Carnivora > Mustelidae > Meles > Meles meles. The sequence goes on from NC_060070.1 coordinate 84,588,400, forward strand.
TAAAACACAGGGAAGTGTGTATGTATGCATGTAAAGTAGAACTGAAAGAAAACCAGGATGCCTGGGTTGTTCAGTGGGCTAAGCGTCTGCCTTTGGCTCAAGTTATGATCCCAGAGTTCTGGGATCAAGTCCCGCATCAGTCTCCCTGCTCAGTGTGGAGTCTGTTTCTCCCTCTGCCTGCCGCTCCCCCTGCTTGTGCTTATTCTCTGTCTCTGAAAAATAAATAAAATCTTAAAAAAATGTAAACAAACAAAAAAACTGGAAGAAAACTCACAACACTCAAAAACATTTCCACTATTTCTAGGTTATTTCTAAGCAATGAGATTATGAGTGGCTTTTATTTTCCTCTTAATATTTTCTATATTTTCCAGGTTCTCCACAATCTGTACCAACAATTGTTTTCAAGTAGAGAACAATTTCTTTTAATTAAAAAAGTTTCTAAAAACCAAGTTTTCTCAAACAGTTATTTTTTGGTCTAAGGGGACTCCCACTCCCACCTCCATCAGAGAGTTACCCAGTCCAATATGTCAATGGAACCAAGGTTGGGAGACCCAGCTCTAAACAGAGGGAAAACTTACGTTCCGTGTAGATATCAGATTCAGTGTCTGTGCTGCCAGAAATGGTGAGAAGGGCCTGTGATCCAATACTATTCAAATCAACCTTTTCAATATCAGATACCATGGAATTCACGACATGCTGGTCAAAGAGAGCTGGTCTGGCAATCTGCGTGAAGAAAGTATAAAGACACTAAATCATATTATTGATGGTCTATCTAAAGGAAAGTTTTGGCTACTGGAGAAATAGGTCCTTGAGAGAAGAGTATCATGAATGTTTTCTTACTTTAAAACTAAAAACAATAGCTGAGACTCATGATCATCTCTGTTAAAGTTTTGAAAACTATTTTTGAAACTAGAAAATTATTTTTTAAAAGAATTTTATTTATTTATTTGACAGACAGAGATCACAAGCAGGCAGAGAGAGGAGGAAGCAGGCTCCCTGCTGAGCAGAAAGCCCAATTGGGGGGGGAGGGCCTTTCTGCTCAGCAGGGAGCCTGCTTCCTCTTCTCTCTCTGCCTGCCTCTCTGCCTAGATCCCAGGATCCTGGGATCATGACCTGAGCGGAAGGCAGAGGCTTTAATCCACTGAGCCACCCAAGTGCCCCTAGAAAATGAATTTTTTAATCCATTGTCACATAATAAGGATTTCACAGGGTTTTATTTCTTATTTGGAACTATCACAACCAGGTCTTTTAAAATTTAGGGGACTAGAAACTTTCACAAAGCAAACAGATGGGGGGAGGGGAAATACATTTTAACAATATACAAACAGTAATTTAAGAATTACTTTTTTCTCTCTATTTAAGAGACCCAAATTAGTTGGTAGCTTAACATGTGTTGTTTGTGGATTTCACAATATCAAATATCACATGGGCGCAGTCCCCACAACCTTAATTTTTATTAACTGGATTCATGTAGGAAATAATAATTTTTCATTTTATACTGCATTCAGAAGTTTTGTGTCTTTTTAACTTTTTATACTGAAATAACATTAAATTTATAAAAAAGCTGCAAGGATAGTGCAGAATATTTCCATATACTCCCTATTCAGCTTCTTCTAATATTATCCTCTTACCTAAGCATTGTTTATTGCCCAAATCAGGAAATTAACATTGCTACAACACTGGTAGTAATTCAAATTTTTCCATTTTTCCATTAATGTCCTTTTTCTTCTGGCGTCTCATATTGCATTTAACTGTTGCCTACTTGATCTCCAATCTCTGAAAATTTCTTACTCTACTATCAGATAATTCATTTTTTAAAATTCGGTGACTCAAATACCAGCATACCTGAGCAAGGTGTAAGAAAGATGTTTGTCGTTTCAGGGACGATACAAATCTTCGCACAATAGGTATCTTCTTATCGGTTAGAGCTTCTGGCAAGTTTTCCAAGGATGAAACAACCCACTGTTCCCAATTTTTAGCAAAATTCCTTATATCTGCTAATAAGCTACACACACACACACACACACACACACCAAAAAAAAAAAAAGCCTATGTATTAAATGCTAAATTGTTCAAAATGCATTACATAAATGTAGTTTAAATGGAGGTATACTGTTACTCTATGATTTCAAGAACATGACTTCGAACTCGGATAGATTAAGCCTAGGTCTGCCATTATCACCTTGGTCAAAATAGTCAGTCTCCTCAAGCTCTGGTTTCATCTATTAAATAGGAAAAAAAGTAGTATTTTTGTCACAGGATTGTTATGAGGATTTTATAAAATAATTCATGGAACTTTCTCTGGTCAAACCTTGTATGCAGAGGGTAATCAATAAATAATACCTTATTAACATTAGCTCACGGTATGCTGAAAAAAATTAAAAAAAGTATTTCTGGGGAAATATAGGTATGCATCTTGATTCCAACAGCTTCCTGAGAGACATCACAGAGGGATCATGGTGCCATTTCAGATATTTACTATTAGTTTCTAATAACCTATTCTGAGAGTCCAAATTTAACTGTGAGATACATCATTGAAAATCTACTATACGACCCTATTTAGAAAATTGCAAATGTTGGTTGTGCATATACATAAACATTTGTATATAAACACAAAAATTTAAAAACCAGTAACCATCTACACACTACATCCCAATAAAAGAGATCTAAATTTACATTTGGGATGGCACATACACTGGTAAGCAGTAACATCATAAGGGAAAAAGAACAGAAGGGGAGTTCAAGAGCCCTCAATTAAAATCATGGCTCTCCTTCTTACAAATTCACTGATTCTGGGCAAATAAATTAATTCCTTCTGCTGCCAGTCTCCTCATTTGTGAATATGGGATCATAATAGCTACCGGGGAATAGGCTGACAAGTTGTGTTTTAAAAAAATCCAATTGTTCAATGATAAGGAATAGGTTAAATAAAGTATAGTATTTTTCAGGTGCTAGGAATCTATGCAACCATTTAAAAAGATAATACTGATCTGTATTTGATGTGAAAGATTTTCACAGCATACCACACTAGTCTGTATACCATGGTTCCTTTTTTAAAAAAATGTGTCTATTTACAGATACTCTTAGAAAAAAGTCTACGAAATAATAACCTAATACATTAAGAATGTGGAGAGATTATGAGAGCTTTTTAAATGCATTTGTGCACGTTTTTCATTTTCTACAAAGAACCAGTTGCATATTTAAGAGATAAATACATAAATAGTCATTTTCAGGCGGCTGGAGGAGTTAAGTGAAATAATTTATGTAATCTCAAACCCATGACGTGTTTAATAAACGCCAGCTGTTATTTATTAGATCAGTGGCAGGACCGGATGTCTGCCATTAAGGGCAGCCATTCTGCTGTGACGTAGAAGTGTTTTTTTTTCTTTTTAAGATTTTATTTATTTATTCGAGAGAGAGAGAGAGACTGAACATGAGCAGAGCAGAGTCGGAGTAGGGAGTCCAATGCAGGACTTGATCCCAGGACCCTGAGATCATGACCTGAACAGAAGACAGACACTTAACTGGCTGAGCCACCCAGGTGCCCCTGTGACATAGAGGGGTTAAGAGTAGCTCAGACTAGATGTTGAAAGGTTACACACTGATAATTAAAAGAAACTATTGATTAGAACAATACCAGCTACTATATAAATAAATAAAACTATCTAGAGGAAAAAGTAAATTAAAAAAATTTGTTTTATCAATCATCATGCATTTATTGAGAATCAACTATGTTCATCTGACATATATTCGTGCTCCAAAATACTAAAATAAATTTCACTTTTTCATTAGACATTGTTTACAAAGAAAAATTTGGCTTTTTATTTTCAAGTTTTTATTATTCACACATCAGAAAGATTTTATGAAAAATCTTCAGGTGTCGTTTCAATTTGAGATGCTTTTATTGAAGTATAATTGACAACATTATACTGGTTTCATGTGTACAACATAGTGATTTGACATTTGTATGCATGTGAACTGATCACCACAATAGTCTAGTTACCATCTGTCATCAGGTGTCAGAGAGGATAGGGGTCTCCAGGGGCAGGGGCAAAATGGGTGAAAGGGATCAAAAGGCACATGAAGACACATCTTCACTAAAAGAAGGTAGTAGTTCTGTTAAGCTACCTTATGATTTTGCAATTAAGACCAAAGTTAATAATTAAGATAAAATAGTTCTTTAATTTTTATCATTGTGGTTATTTTCCACCAGTTATCCCCACTTATATTCCTTTAGCCAGTTTCCACTGAAGAAATTTCTATTTCAAGGTCAATGACACTTAAATATTTATTTTTCACTTGGGTATCACTCTATTAAAAGCATTTCAGGATGGTTCCATCAATTTTGTTCATTGAGGTTTCAATATAAGGTTCAATATACATCTCCTAGCTACTACAATGGGACAGAAACAGGCAACTAATCTTGATAAACAAATGAATTTCTACTTAATGTTTTCCTTTAATATGATGGATAGGGTTAAACCCTACACTAAGAAATTATCATGTTTTATTGACTGAACTTACCTTTCAGGCATTTCTTGCATTGTTGCAGGAATGAGAACATCTGTAAGAACCTAAATCACAGCAAAAGAGAGTTAACATAAATTCTTACTTAGTATTTTCATAGAAAGATACTTATTTGTCAATTACTTTGTATTCCTAGCTTTCTAAAAAATGATATATTAACTCATTTCTGGAAGTTATATTTTTATATCTGAAATGAACATGCGTGTGTGTGTGTGTGAGGGGTGTGTGTGTGAGAGAGAGACAGAGAGTGAGGAGAGGGAGAGAGAGAGAGAAAGGTGGGGGGGGGTATCTAGAAACATTACAATACTAGGTTAAGCAAGTAACAATGATATACTGGGTCCAGAGAGTTAATTATCAGAACAGAAAAAATATTGAAAGAAAGGGCTAGACTAAGCCCTAAATGGACATGATGAATAGGACCTGAATGAGAACAAGTAGAAAGAAGAAATTAGATAGAGATGACTGATCCCAGGTCAGGAAAAATTAGACTAAGGAAGTGGGGACCAAATAGGATATGGGCATTGCAGATCCACAGAGCCGGCTGATAAACTGAGTGGTCCAGCCTGACAAAAAGGACCAAGAGGTCTAGAGGAAGAAGTATTTTAAAATTTGGGTAGATGCTAATCTACAAAGGCCTGCATGTCCTACCAGCAAAATGCACATGTATTCCATGTGTATGAGACAGTAATGTATATGCCCAGTAAGTTAGTTACCAATGGACTGACCTTGGTAATCATGTGCTGTTTTATAGACTAAAAGCTGACCCCTCCTAAGAGATGGAATGAAGGTGCTGCAGAAACTCATTCTACAGTGCCTCCCTAGGAACCCCATGAGGAGGGAAAAACTTAGTGCATTTAAAGGTCCTTAAACTTAGGACTTTTGTGTTGGATGAAAAAAAAATAATAAAAAATATGCTTTAAGGATATTTCTTGGAGGTACTGAATGACAGTCCAAACAACCTGACCCAGGTTGAAATGCAGTTTTCTCCCTCAGCTTGGACCTTACTGTTGCTCTAACTAGGGGACACACTGCCTGGGAATTAGTGTCTCCATCTTCCCAGATAAATGTTTGGCTAGAAGGTCAACCAGCTCATCTTTGTTCATGATGTCTTCATGACCATTCTGCAGACTTTTATTTGGTCTGAGAACAGAAATCAACGCTAATACATTAAAGCTAGAGATTTCCAGTATTTTTAGGGTGTCCAGTATTTTTTTTCCCATTTTATTTATTTTTTCAGCGTAACAGTATTCATTCTTTTTGCACAACACCCAGTGCTCCATGCAAAACGTGCCCTCCCCATTACCCACCACCTGTTCCCCCAACCTCCCACCCCTGACCCTTCAAAACCCTCAGGTTGCCCCAACCTCCCACCCCTGACCCTTCAAAACCCTCAGGTTGTTTTTCAGAGTCCATAGTCTCTTATGGTTCGCCTCCCCTCCCCAATGTCCATAGCCCGCTCCCCCTCTCCCAATCCCACCTCCCCCCAGCAACCCCCAGTTTGTTTTGTGAGATTAAGAGTCATTTATGGTTTGTCTCCCTCCCAATCCCATCTTGTTTCATTTATTCTTCTCCTATCCCCCTACCCCCCCATGTTGCTTCTCCATGTCCTCATATCAGGGAGATCATATGATAGTTGTCTTTCTCCGATTGACTTATTTCACTAAGCATGATACGCTCTAGTTCCATCCACGTCGTCGCAAATGGCAAGATTTCATTTCTTTTGATGGCTGCATAGTATTCCATTGTGTATATATACCACATCTTCTTTATCCATTCATCTGTTGATGGACATCTAGGTTCTTTCCATAGTCTGGCTATTGTAGACATTGCTGCTATAAACATTCGGGTACACGTGCCCCTTCGGATCACTATGTTTGTATCTTTAGGGTAAATACCCAGTAGTGCAATTGCTGGGTCTAGGGTGTCCAGTATTTTTAGGGTGTTAATCCCATAAGTGTGCTTTAATCTGCTTTTCCCCCAGAACACCAATAGTGAAAAAGCCATTATGCTATTCATTCTGAGAACACCTTAAACAGTTATTAAGAATTAACTAAGTTTTCATGTATTATTAACCAGTATGGGACATTTAGAATCATTCTTAAATGTAAATAAAAATTCTGTTTTCATGTAAGTGTACATTAAAATACATACCTATTAAATATTGCTTTCTCATCAGAAAAAAATATTTTATCTCCAGCCAGAAATAACAAAATTTATTGAAAATAAAATGGAAAAATGTGGACAGAATGCTCATTAAAACAATACACTGTTTGTGTTTAAGACACCCCCAAAGAGCTTACCTTATAAAGAATTGAGTCACAAACACAGAAAATGTCAATGATAACAGGATTTTCAAGCAGGGGAAGAAGATGATCAGGCATTCCTTGCCAAAAGTGTAATAAGAAATGCTGGATCTAGTTATAAAGCAAAAAGTATATACATTAAAATTCTTTCTTAACGTGAACTCATAAAGAACAGACAATATGATCAGCGAAGCGTTCTTTGTCACCCTTACCTCTTCAAAGTTTCCATTAATTGCATTGTCCAGGATGCACTGGCAGTGAGTTTTATACATCATTATGAGGGTATCAACCTATTTCAAGGAAGACAATGCTTAACCAAAGAGTCCTTTCAACCCCGCCTTCATTTGTTTACGCATTCATTGGTTCATTCATTTATTCAGCATGCATTTTTTAAGCTCCTGTTATGTACAAGGCATTGTGTTCAATGTCGAGGAATCAAAACCAAAGGTACAGTTCTTATTTCCAGGAGCTTACAGCCTTGTGAAGGGAGAAAGGCAAGCAAACCAACACTTAACAGCATAGCATCATGTGAACAATGAAAAAGGTGACTGAGCAGGGAGCTGTGAGCCAAAGCAATCTTGTGTTTTTCTACCTAGTAAGAAGATTATCTTTGGTTGCAGGAATAAACATAAAATGGTGAAATATATCACCTCTTCATACAGTTGTAATAAGTGCGTGCTTGGACAGTGTTGCCTAGAGGTTTCCAGTGTGGGTGGTAAGGTCAGCTAAAATCAAGTGCCCAGTTCCCCTGCCCTACTGTGCACAGGATGCTTGGTCTCCAAACCCTAAGCTTTTTGTCTTTAAGTAGGATGAATAATATATTACCCAGATTCAATAAGATATGGTGCACATAGAGCAGTGCCTGGTACACAGTGAGATCTTACTAAATATTATCTGAAATTAGTAAGAGCAAATGACTCGAAAAATGTACCCTAGAAAGTTCTGAATGGTGAGTGTCTATTAGGAAGAGTCTTTGTTTCCATGTTACCACAGACATTTGGATAGCATAGCTAAAAGTTGTAAATATATTCTAAAATCCACAATGATTTATTACTAAATAATACTTCAACAAACAAAGCTAAGCTTAGAGGTGTGCCCACGGACTACCTGGGTTTGAATACCAGCTCTGATCTCTCACTCACTAGCTATAGGATGTCAGGTGAGCCACGTAACATTTGCGTGTTCTAAATTCCTCATCTGGAAAATGGAGATAATAATAACAACAGTAAATTTCTAATAGGGCTGTTATGAGGACTAAACAAATTAACACAAGCAAGGTGGTTGGAATAATCCATAACACATGTTGAGAGATTGACGGTTGGAGCTATTTTTATCCCAACATGGTGACGATGACGGCAGTGTCTTACTCTAACCTGCTCCCCAGCCTTTATCCTTACAGCCTAGTGACAGCACACATCTCTGTGGTGTAGCTCAAGGCTCTATCATAGTGATGTGCAAATTGTTAATCTCCCTGCAAGGACGTATGCTGACTACAGGATGCCTCTAGCAGAATATGTCACGATTGCTGCAACTGAGACAAGCTCTATACTTTAGGCAATGATATTACATTTTTATACAGGTTGCCAAGACTCATGTTTAAAAGTAAGGATAAAGACAGTATGAAAGATAGAGGTTTGTCCTGAGAGAATTAGTGAGTATGTGGTTGGGGGCAGGGGGTGGCAACTGCCTCCAGTGACACCATGATGAGGCAGAAGTGGCCCCTCGGTTTCAGCCAACCCCCCACCTCACTGGGATCAACTTCTCCCTGGGAAGTCCCATCCTTTCTGCTTCAAGAAAGCAGAGGCATAAAGTGCTTCGCTTCAGTCCCACCCCTCTTGCTAGAAACTGAGAAGTTACCTGGGGAACTTGGCTACTGGCTAAGAAGGTAAAAAGCAGGGTCCAGCTGTCTTCAAGGGACAAAGAGAAGTGTTAGTCCCTGGTGCTCATGATGAGGACCATTGGGAATGTCCTTAGAAACCAGGGGTTATTTAAGCATCCTGATACTTGAGTGAGAAATGATCTACCAGTTTTTTAAGTTGACAGGAAGGAATTCCTTGGAGACTAGTGGAGAAACTGAAAGAAACTACTGGAAGATGTCCTCACTTCTCTTTTTTTCTTTGCTCCTCTCCCCATCCCCATCTGTCTCACCAGGAATATTTACACAGCAAACATCTTCATGATATGTTTGCATGTAAGCAATTCTCTCCACACGGGGTACCCAACAATACCCTCCCCAAAGAACCATGTTCCCTGGAACATCACTGATTTCCACAGGTTTCCCCACAGACTGCCATATGTTAGCATTTACTGAAGTCATAATATCACATAATATCTATATTATCTATAAGGTTAAAGAAATGATGTGATAACCTTGAGAAACATGATGGGAAAGAATGATACAAAGTGGACACACTTCAGGAGACTTGCTTGGAATCAGCGTGTGAGAATTATCTTCAATATTTTGCCTGTTCTTAACAGGAAGAGTAGGTCATCAGAATGAACCCCAGAAGTTACTGTGCGTCTCTACTTATCTGTCAATAGATCTTTTTATCAATATGTTATTTTATTGCCAGTTTCCACAGAAAGCCCACTACTAAAGTAATCCAGTTGGACATTAGTTACTCATACTTCTCTTGAGGTGCTATCTTTGTACCTCAAGAATATGAACATATTCTTAACATATGTATATAAGATGTTTTCCTTAAGGGGCACCTGAGTGGCACAGTCCGCTAAATGTCTGACTCTTGGATTCTTCTCAGGTCATGATCTCAGGATTGTGAGATCAGCCCCAGGCCTGGCCCCACCCCCGGATCCCCACTCAGTGCCCAATCTGCTTGAGATTTTTTCTCCCTCTCCCTCTGCCCCTCCCGCCCTGCTTGTGCACTCTCTCTATATATAAAATAAGTAAATAAATGTTTTTTAAAAAGATATTTTTCTTGAGTACTAATGACAAATTAATTTGGTTTGAATGAAGAATGCAGAAATCATTATGCCCTGGTTTAATACTAACAGCAGGAATGTTAGTCATTCAGTAAATACTTAGAAAATGACTTTAGAAGTCCAGAAATAGAGGAGGATTTACCCTTAGATTTTACTATATAAGCACTGAAAAGTCACAGTGAGGATTATTACTGAACTGAATCCTATGAAACTGTTTCTTCCTTAACTTTCAAAAAAATTGGAAATATATAAGGGAACACAGATTTTTCTAATGGAAAGGAATCTTTGCCCACTTCTAGTATAGTCCTTGCATTCATCCAGGTATCTCCCCCTCAATGCTTGGAATAAATTCTGTCCCAGGGAAGTGTCTGATGACTGTTTACTGAAGTGATATGAGGCTAATTAAAACATAACGTTTATAATTAAAGAAATTGCATGTGATATTTTCTTCCTTGATAGTGAGTTTTAAATAAAAAATACTCTTTAGTCTTTTGAGGTTTATGTTACCAACTTCTGATTACAGATTATCATGGAGATGGTAAATAATTAATTGGAAAGTGTTTAATCAATGTTAGTAAACATTTGTCCCTCCTATAAATCAGTCAACTATGTTTGATTATGCAGATTTCTGACTGCTTCCTGCAAGTGCCATGAGATTCCCAGCAAATTGAGATATGGAACCAACATATCAGAAAATCAATAGAGAAGTATCTTTAATTGATACCTTGTCTTTAGAAATGCATCCTTGGTACACAAGGTGTTGAGCACTAGGGAATTCTGGAAGAAGTGTTCCAGTTTTCGAACTTAGTGAATATTTGCGAGTGAAGCCACCCTATAATAGGAAAAATGGAAAGAAATAAATCATTACCAACTATTTGAATGCAAAATATAATTCTAATAAAATAGAAACCTATACAATTTCATTCTTCTTCATCCTGCAAACCACGAGGACAACTAAGGAGATTTTGATAAACTGTTTAGATCATTCAACTGAATAAACAAGACATGTTGGCAGAGTTATTCTTTCTAAACCATAAGTAATTTCATAGTCAGGATATTTTTCTTACTTTGGGCTTTAGTTTTGAATATTTGTCAGTTTGCACAACTTTTAGAAATTTAATTTTAATTCACACTTTTAATGGCATAAGTTTTGAAAGTTCCACTTTTAAAACTATTGAAATTATTTTAACTATAAGAGGATCAAGAATTGCCAAATCCATTATGGATTACCAAATCATTTATGGAGTAAGTAAACAAGATGATAAGAAGTTAATTTATGTAGTCTCAGAAATAGTTGTAGAATTGTGAGTGGACTCTAAGTCTTCTGATTCTCAAATTAGTACCCTGAACTTTCTCACCTCAACCTTCCCCTACCCAAATTTAGATATGTGTTCTCCTTCCGAATCCCTTGAGGGGAAAGAACACCTCTGGTAGTTTTCAGAAAATTAGAAAAAATGGCAAACGAAAAATAATATACAATGCTGCAGGGTTGACATAGTTACAAAAAATCCACACATAAAGGGAGAATGCATATTTGTGACAGAACCAGAGCCTCAGCAAATCACTCCCCCAGGTCATAACTGATTGTTCTTGCCCCTCAAATAAGGATTGGGCAGAGAATGAAATTGTGATTATGGTAAAGGAAGCAAGGTATTCCTGGTAAGGACAAAATTTCATTCTTTCTCATAGATTTCCTATATTTTCTTCTATAGTTTTTGTGTTCTTCATTTGTCTTTGCCATATTGAAGAATTAATACTTATATAAGTTGGGTTCTTACCCTGTCTTACCATTCGCAACCTTTGTGGACTTACAGACTTATGTGCTAAATCAGGAAGAAGTTAGGAGGACTTTTCAGTCTTTAACGCAGATATTTTAGATATTTTGATTTCTTATTAACTGATTTGATATAAACTTTCCAAAAATTTTATATTAAAAGTGCAGTAGAAATCTATTTCTTTCAGGTTAGGTTTTAGTTTTCATCCTTGTACCCTCTATTTTCAAGTATGGATAGAGAATAATTATTGTGATTAAATAATTTTTAGGAAATTAATAAAGGGGGCACCTGGGTGACTCAGTTGTTTTGTTTTTTTTTTTAAAGATTTTATTTATTTATTTGACAGAGAGAGATCACAAGTAGAGAGGCAGGCAGAGAGAGAGAGAGGGAAGCAGGCTCGCTGCTGAGCAGAGAGCCCGATGCGGGACTTGATCCCAGGACCCTGAGATCATGACCCGAGCCGAAGGCAGCGGCTCAACCCACTGAGCCACCCAGGCGCCCCATGTGACTCAGTTGTTAAGCATCTGCCTTCGACTCAGGTCATGATCCCAGGGTCCTGGGATCAAGCCCCACCTTGGGCTCCCTGCTCAGTGGGGTGCCTGCTTCTGCTTCTCCCTCTCCCTCTTCCCTGGCTTGTGTTACCTCTCTCACTGTTTCTCTCTCTCTCTATCAAATAAATAAATAACTCTTTAAAAAAATTTTTAAGTAAAAATTAAATTTAATAAAGAACTACTATATACATGATTAACTATCAAGAACTGATATATTAGCAAGTTAATCCCAATCTACTCTATTTAATCAGTCTTAATAATTTAAGATATGGGGCGCCTGGGTGGCTCAGTAGGTTAAAGCCTCTGCCTTCGGCTCAGGTCATGATCCCAGTGTCCTGGGATCGAGCCCCACATTGGGCTCTCTGCTTGGCAGGGAGCCTGCTTCTTTTCCTCTTTCTTTGCCTGCCTCTCTGCCTACTTGTGATCTCTGTCTGTCAAATAAATAAATAAAATCTTAAAAAAATAATAATTTAAGATATGTACTCAATTTCTAATTTCAGGAAAGTTAACACTTTTTTCTCATATCTTTTCTCATGGGTGGAAAATCATGTTTATTTGTCCCAAGAAGTAATTTAGTGAAATTGGAAGAAAGAGAGAAACAGAAACCGAAAAAAATTTCAATACATAGTGTTGTGTGAAATCTAAGTTAGGAATAAGAGAATAGTCTAATTTCCATTAGCAAATATAATTAATAATCAAAAAGTTTTCCCCAAAGAGGGGAAAAAACAGGTTCAGAAGATATTTAATAGACGAGTTTTATCAAGCATTCAGGAAATAGATATTTTCAAAATTAGATTTTTTTAGACAGTAGAAAATAAGAACCTTGTTCCAGTTCATTTGAAAACTTCTTTGCCAAAGGCAGACAAGGACAGAAAAAGAAACAAAAAGGACAGGCCAATCTTGGTTATTATCATACTTGAAACAGTACTGAACAAAATATTAACTAACCAAACCCAGAAGTCTATAAGAATGGTTATAACCAAGCTAGGCTTAAATTCACCACATTGACAGATGGGATTGGGAGGGAGACAGGAGAAAAGAAAGGGGAATGGAGAATACCATTTATAATCATCTCAATCAATACAGAAAAAGCATTTGTTCACTTCTATCTCTCTCTGCCTATCTATGCTAGAAAATAAATTTTCCTTAGTCATTCAATAATCAAAATATCAAAAAAATCAAAATAATCCATCAAAAATCCATAGCAAATATCATACTCAACAGTAAAATACTATAAATGTTCTCTTAAAAATCACAAATAAGATAAAGTTGCCTACTCTAGCCTCTTTTATTCAACATGGTACTAAAGTTAATGACCAAAGCAGTAAGGCCAAAAAAGTAATGAAAGAGTAGATATTGAAAGGGAAGAAACAAAACTAGCATTATTTGCAACTGATGTGATTGATTACATTAAAAACTAAAACAAACTGCACAAAAATTGTTACAATTAACAGAATTTTAGCAACACTGCTGGATACAAGATCAATGAAAAAAGTCAGCTGAATTTCTAAAACCAAGGAACAAACATTAAGAACCTGCAATAAAAACGACACTCTATAAAATAACAAAAAATATTAGAAGATGCCTAGAAATAAGGCTAACAAAAGAAGTGCAAGATGTCTTTAAGAAAATGACTAAACTGGGGCACCTGGGTGGCTCAGTCAGTGAGTGTCTAACTCTTGATTTCACCTTGGGTCATGATCTCAGGGTTGTGAGATCGAGCCCCGGGTTGGGCTCCATGTTGGTCAGAGAGTCTGCTTGAGATTCTCTCTCTCCCTCTTCCTCTGTCCCTCTCCCCGCACACCCTCATTCCCTCCCCAAGAAGAGAAGAAAGGAAAAGAAAAGAAAAGAAACAAAACTTTATCAAAGGATATTAAATTATGAATAAGAAGGTTCAGTGTTGTGGAAATATCACAGATTGATCTATTTCTTCAATGCAATTCCAATCAAATCCCATCAGGGTTTTCTGTGAAAATTAACAAACTGATTCTAAAATGTGTGTAGAAATGTAGAAATTCAACAAAACAAGAATAGACACAACACTCATGATAAAGATGAACCAGCAACCTGAGGGTTTTGAAGGGTCAGGGGTGGGAGGTTGGGGGAACAGGTGGTGGGTGATGGGGAGGGCACGTTTTGCATGGAGCACTGGGTGTTGTGCAAAAAGAATGAATACTGTTACGCTGAAAAAATTAATAAAAAGGGAAAAAAAAATAATTCTTGTAGGGGCGCCTGGGTGGCTCAGTGGGTTAAGCTGCTGCTTTCGGCTCAGGTCATGATCTCAGGGTGCTGGGATCGAGTGCCGCATCAAGCTCTCTGCTCAGCAGCGAGCCTGCTTCCCTCTCTCTCTCTCTGCCTGCCTGTCTACTTGTGATCTCTCTCTGTCAAATAAATAAATAAAATCTTTAAAAAATAATAAAAAAAAAAAAAAAAAAAAAAAAAAAAAAAAAAAGATGAACCAGCAAAAAGAAAACAGAAAAATTCACAAATTTGTGGAAATTAAATATACTCTTAAACAACCAACAGAGAAATCACAAGGGAAAATAGAAAATACTTAGAGATGAATGAAAGTAGAAATATGACACATCAAAACTACAAGATGCAGTAAAAATGGTGCTAGAGGGGAAATTTTTGGCTATAAATGCTTACATTAAAAATCAAGAAAGAAGAAGAAGAAGAAGAAGAAGAAGAAGAAGAAAAACAAAAACAAGAAAGAGGGGTGCCTGGGTGGCTCAGTAGGCTAAGCCTCTGTCTTTGGCTCAGGTCATGGTCTCAGGGTCCTCAGATCAAGCCCCACATCGGGCTCTCTGCTCAGCAAAGAGCCTGCTTGCCCCTCTCTCTCTGCCTGCCTCTTTGCCTATTTGTGATCTCTGTCTATCAAATAAATGAATAAAATCTTAAAAAAAAACAACAACAAGATCTCAAGTCAATAATCTAAATGAACAACTTAAGGAACTAGGAAAAAAACAACCTAAACCGAAAGTGAGCAAAAGAAAGGAAATAATAAAGATCAGAACAGAGATAAATGAAATAGAGAATATACAAATAATAAAAAAAAATCAATGAAACTTAAGGTTAGTTCTTTAAGGTCAAAATTGACAAACTCATAGGTAGAGTAACTTCAAAAAAGAATAGAGAAGACTCAAATAACTAAAATAAAAAATAAAAAACTGATTCCACTAAGCAAGAACTGTAAGAATGTACATGAAAACTGTACATCAACAATTTGGATTACCTAGATGAAATGGATTAATTCCTAGAAACACAAGTTCTACCAAGGTGGAATCACAAAGAAAGAGAATATCTGGATCAGTCTATAACAAGTAAGGAAATTGAATCAGTAATCAAAAATCTGACAAAGAAAGGCTCTGATCCTAATGACTTGACTAGTGAATTATACCTAACATATAAAGAAGAAATAGCATCAGTCTTTCTTGAAGTTTTCCCAAAAACTGAGGAAGAGGGAACACTTTCTAACTCATTCTATGAGGCCAAAATTATCTTGATACCAAAGTCAAACAAAGACACCATAAGAAAACCAAACCAAACAAAACAATAAGTCTCATGAACATTCATACATAAATCCTCAACAAAATACTAAGTGAACTCAGAAACATATTTAAAAGATTTTTTTGGGGGGGTTCGCCTCCCCTTCCAAATTTTTTTTTAATAAACATATAATGTATTTTTATCCCCAGGGGTACAGGTCTGTGAATCGCCAGGTTTACACACTATAAAAGATTATACACTATGACCAAGTGAGATTTATTCCTTGAATGCAAGGCTGGTTTGACACATAAAAATCAATCTGTGTCATATACCACCTTAACAGATTAAAGGGGAAAAAACACAGGATTATTTCAAATGATGAATTTGACAAGGTTTGACACACTTCTGTAATAATAATTATCCAAACACTTGGAATACAAATAAAGTCCCTCAAGGTAAAAAAAAAAGCCATATGAAAAACCCACAACAAACATCATATTCAATGGTGAAAGACTGAAAATACTTCCTTTAAGATCAGAAACAAGACAAGAATGCTCATTTTCAACTATTCTACCCAACATAGTCCTGGAAGTCCTAGCCAGAACAGTTAGGTAAGCAAAAGAAATAAAATGCATCCAAATTAGAAAGAAGTAAGTAAAATTTGTTTGTAGTTGAAATGACCTTATATGTAAGAAATCATACGGATTCCACCAAAAAAAAACCCTATTAGAAATAATAAGTGAATTTAGCAAAGTAACAGGATACAGTCAACATGAAAAAATATGAAAAGAACTAAAAAAACAATTTTATTTATAATAGCATCAAAAAGAGTGAAATGCATGGTAATTCACATAACAAGGTGAAAGACCTGTTAATGGAAATTAAAAAGCAATTCTCAAAGAAATTAAAACATAAGTGGAAAGACATCTTATGTTCATAAATTGGAAAATTTATTGTTAAGATGTCACTAGTACCCAAAGCAACCCAAGGATTCAATGCAAAATCCCAATGATGGTTTTTTGTCGAAGTAGAAAAATAGATCGTAAAATTCACATGGAATTCAGGAGATCCCAAATTGTAAAATAATCCCCCCCAAAAAAGAACTAAGTTGGAGAATAAACACTTTCTGATTTCAAAATTTACAACAAAGCTACAATAATCAAAAGAAACTAGAGATGACGCAAAGACTGACATATAGATCAGTGAAACAAAATAGAACACCCAGAAATAAACCCTCACAAAAACTGCCAAATGATTTTTGACAAGGATGCCAACAATATTCAATAAGGAAAGGACAGTCTTTTCAACAAATGGTGCTAGAAAAACTGAATATTTGCATGTAAAAGAATGGAGATAGGCCTGTACTTAATACCATGTAAAAAATTAACTCAAAATGAATCAAATATGTAAAATATCAGACCTAAACTGTACAACTCTTAGAAGAAAAGACAGGGCGGGGTGCCTGGGTGACTCAGTTGGTTAAGCATCTGCCTTCTGCTCAGGTCATAATCTCAGGGTCCTGGAATCGAGTCCCACATTGGGTTCCTTGCTCGACAGGGAGTCTGTTTCTCCCTCTTCCTCTGTCCCTTCCTCTGCTTGTACTCTCTTTCTCAAATAAGTAAATAAAATATTTTTAAAAAGAAGGAAAGACAGGGCAAAATCTTCATTACCTTAGATTTGGCAATGATTTCTTAGATATGACAACAAAAACAAAAATAGACAAATTGGACTTCATAAAAATTAAAAACTTCTGTGCATCAAAGAACACTGCCAATGGAGTAAAAAACAATCAATGCAATAGAAGAAGGTATTGGGGTGCCTGGGTGGCTCAGTGGGTTAAAGCCTCTGCCTTCAGCTCAGGTCATGATCCCAGAGTCCTGGGATCGAGCCCCACATCAGGCTCTCTGCTCTGCAGGGAGCCTGCTTCCTCCTCTCTCTCTGACTGCCTCTCTGCCTAGTTGTGATTTCTCTCTGTCAAATAAATAAAAAATATTAAAAAAAAAAATAGAAGAAGGTATTCTCCAATCATATATCTGATATGGGATTAATACGCAGGACATAAAAAGAACTTGTAAAACTTAATAAAACAAACAACCCACTTCAAAAATGGACAAAAGACTTGAACTGACACTTCTTTAAAGAAGATATATATTAATCAACAAGTTCATTTAATAATGATATTCAACATTACTAATCATTAGGGAAACTTAAATCAAAGCCACAAGGATATACCACTTCACCTTCATTAGGATGACCAGTATTAAAAAAACAAAACAAAACAGAAAACAACAAATACTTTTGAGGACATGTACGATTATGTACTGTTGATAGGAATATAAAATGGTATAGTTGTGTAAAACAGTATGGTGATTCCTCAGAAAATTAAATAAGAAATTACTGTATAATGTAGTCATTCTTCTTTTGGGTACATATCCGAACTATTTGAAAGCAGGGCTTCAAAGAGATATTTGCACACTTATGTTCATAACAACATTATTCAATCCAAGTGTCCACTGACAGGTGAATAAATAAGCAAAATGTTGTATATACATGTGATATTACTCAGCCTTTAAAAAGAAGGAGATTCGGGCGCCTAGGTGGCTCAGTGGGTTAAAACCTCTGCCTTCGGCTCAGGTCCTGATCTCAGGGTCCTGGGATCAAGCCCTGCACTGGGCTCTCTGCTCTGCAGGGAGCGTGCTTCCTCCTCTCTCTCTGCCTCTCTCTCTGCCTAGTTGTGATTTCTGTCTGTCAGATAAATAAAATATTGAAAAAAAAAAGAAGGAGATTCTGACATATGCTATATCATGAATGAACCTTGAGGACATGATGCTAAGTAAAATAAGTCAGTCACAAAAAGACAAACTATGTGGTATATATATGAGGTACCTAGAGTAGTTACAATCATAGAGACAGAAGGTAGAATGGCAGTTTTCAGGGGCTGGGGGGAGGGGAAGGAGGGGTTATTGTTTAATGAGCTTAGAGTTTCAGTTTTGCAAGATTAAAAGAATTCTGGAGATAGATGGTGGTGATGATTGCACAACAATATGAATGTATTAATACCACTGAACTGTGTACTTAAAGATGATTAAGAAAGTCAATTTTGCTATGTGTAGTTTACCACCACCACAACAAAAAACCTCAAAAAAAATTGCAGATGAAATAAGGACTTAAGTGCTAAGAGCAACTTTCTACTTTTTGAAGAATATATAGGAAAATATTTTAGGATCTACAGATTTTTAAAAACAAGATAGAAAAAAACACTAACCATAAAATTAAAAAATATCTTTACTGAAAGACATTATAGGATGTTGAGCCATGCCAACAGGGTGAAGTTATTTACCACACATAACCTACAGGATATTAGTAACTAGAATATAAAAAAAAAACTCCTAAGAATCAAATTTTTCAAATAGAAAAATTATGTAATCTGAGCAAATATTTCATAGAAGAAAATTGGCCAATAAAAATCCCCAAAAATGTAAACTTATATTTTTGATATAGTTATGAAAAATAATTTTCAAGTGAAAAATCACAGTACCATTTTACATCCATCAGACTAGAAAGAACTAAAATATCATTCAAGGCTAAGTATCAGTGAGAATGTGGAACAAAAGGAATGCTCACACACAGTTGGACAGACATAAATTAATACAACCATTTTGGAAAACTTAATTGTAACCAGTAAATACACATTAAGCATATCCTAGAACCTAGAATTCCATTTCTGTACCTGTTCATAGAATGTTCATAGCAATATTGTTTTTCAGCCAAAAAAAAAAAATCCACCAACAATGGAATAAATAAATGCATTGTGATATTTTCCTGTAGTGGAATATTATACAGCAGTACAAATAAAGGTATTGAAACTATATGTAGGGACCTCCTGAGTGGCTCAGTGGGTTAAAGCCTCTGCCTTCAGCTCAGGTCATGATCCCAGGGTCCTGGGATCGAGTCCCACATTGGGCTCTCTGGCTCAGAAGGGAGCCTGCTTCCCCCTCTCTCTGTCTCTGTCTGCCTCTCTGCCTACTTGTGATCTCTGTCTGTCAAAGAAATAAATAAAATCTTAAAAAAAAAAACCATATGTACATCAACATCAATGAATCACAAAATCTAATGCTGAATGAAACGAGAAAGTCGCCAAAAAAATGAATCTATTCTATGTGGGACAAATAAATACACTGGCAAGAAAAAACCAAGCAATGATAAGTAATATATAGAACGATTCACCATTTTTAAGTGTACAGTTCAGTGTATTAAGAAAATTCATATTGTTGTGTAACCATAACCACATTGTTTAGATATATTCATAACTGATCAAATCTGAGGAAAAATAAACGAGTGATTAGCACCAAATTGTGGAGAACAGTAGCTTTTTGTAGGTAGGGAGGGGAAAGTGATCGGGGTAGGAGCACAGAGGACTTCTTTCTGTTAATCTACGGGGTAGGTCTTGTATTTTTATCTTACAGGTATTTTTAAAATGTGTGTGTGTGTGTGTGTGGTGTGTGTGTGATGAACAAAACACTTCTCAATAAAAAAAAATGTTTGCATGCTAAGGAAACACATATTAAAGAATGAGGTATATTATATGTCTTTTATATAAATATCTATTTAAAACTCTCATCTAGATAAATAGTAGTTTTGTGTCCTAGCAGCTAGCAACATGTGGAACATCAACAGGAGGCAAGAAAAATTTCAAAAATTAAATATGTTGGGTTAGCAATGGTGTGCAAAGTTGGTATAAATCAAATAATAATATGCTGTCTGGAACAAAAAGAAAGGAACGATTGACAAGCAGGGAAATAAGTAAAACATGATCATTTTAATCACACTAATATGTTTGCTATTTTAATTGCACTACAATTGGTGCCAGGTCATAGGCCGGGGTGTGTGTTGGGTGGGGGAGGTTCCCCTCATCTGATGACTTCAGTACTCTTGGGTAAACTATTAAAAATCTTATGTCCCAAAGAAAACAAGAAAAAACCTACAGAAAAGAAACAATATGATTAGAAGGCAAGAGGGTCTGATTTATGAGGAAAGATTAAAGGCTTTAAGCAGCACAGTTTGGCTAAGTGATGACTAAAAGAGAGCATGATAACACTCTGCAAATATTTGCAAAGCATATACCAAGGAGGGAGGATTTGTTATTTATCTCGGTGCAAAGTTGTTAAACTGGCCATGAATGGTCGATGTTAAGGAGAAGGAAATTCAGGCTATCAGGGAAACTTCCTGGTTGAAATGTACGAAGTCAAGAGGCTGACTCCCCAAGAAATAATGGCAACTTCACTACTGGAGCTTAGTTAAAACAAAATTTGGCTCATGCTAGAGATTCACAGGAAAAGAAAGGCTTTCTTTGATCAGGACAAAGTATTGAGACTAGGTTTTCTTAGTGTTACTCCCGAGGATTAAACGATTCTGAAACATTGTCTAAGACATTTCTGAAATTTGAACCACTACGTTTATGAGTAAAAATTTAAAATAATCGAAATTCATATCACTAACTGATAAGTACTCTTACCATCCTCTTCTTGTCTTTTTGTTTTACTTTTCTTGTTTTTCCATTTGTTTGCTTTTATATCATGAACTATTTATAACTTTAAAAAGGTACAGATACAATGTAATAAATAGCCGTGTATTAACCAACCCGACTGAGACATTACACATTTGAAATATGAAAGCGTCCTCTGTAGCCTTCCCTAATCTTATTCCCTTCCTTACCCACAAGAAATAATGTTCTTTATTTAGTTCACACTGCTCCCATTTAAACCTCTAAAACTTAATCTCATATGTAAATACTTTGAAGTAATATATGCTATTGCTTTATAACTGGTACCATACAGTATGTATCCTATACTCAATGAGTTTTCTCACTCAACTGTACGTTTCTGAGATGAATCTAATTTGATTCTTATAGCTTTAATGCATTCACTTCCAAAGCACTGTAGTATCACCCTCTATAGATATATTAAAATTTATTCTCTCACTATATCATAAAGTACATTGACTTTCCAGCATTCTGGGATCACCAACCACACTCCAGTGTGCCTGCGTGTGCACAGGGTGAAGCTTTCTCCAGGATGCAGTCATAAGTTGTGTGCACCTTTGTCTTTACTAGTGACTGTCCCTCGTATGGTTCCTTGGAGTTCCTTTGTTCCATACTTGTAACAATGCTTATTTTCAGACTTTTTAACTGCTGTTATTCCAATAATAGTGAAATGATTATTCCTTATGGTTTTAACTTGCATTTTCTTGATTAAAATTTCCCTGATTGAGTTGAGCCCTTTTCATATGTTTATGGAGAAGAATGGTATTCAGTATATTTGTTGGCCATATGTTATGAAACCTGGTCAGTTAAAAGGGGCACCATGAACACCAATACTATTTCTAATTTATTTTTCATCTTGTGTGAACCGCGCATTCATATAGAATGCTGTATTTCTATTGGGTTGTCCTTTTTTCATGGAGTTGAATATTTTAGATATTCTAAAATAGTGTTATCTGACAGAACTTTCTGTGATGATGAAATTGATCTATGTCTGCATTCTCCAATACCATATGTGGCTATTATGGACTGGAAATGTGGCTAATATGACAGAGAAACTGAATATTTTATATAACTAATGTTACATGGGGCTAGTAGCTACTACATTGCACAGCATAGTTATAAATATTAATCCTGTCACTCATCAATGACATATGGATATCCAATTTTATTTACATATTTGAAGCCATATATGCATATATTTGCCTTTGTGTCCTTTTTTCCTCCTATTTAACATTTTCCATGTCATTAAAAGAGACTCTAAATAAATGAAATAATATTCAGACCCATAAAAGTCCTATAAATGATGTAACAATTTCTGTATTAGTAGTAATTTAGGTTGCACACAGTTTTTTACAGTAGCCAATTACAGTTTTTGCATGATATTTTATAAGAGTTTTCTGTTACTTCTTTATGTGAGATTCATGAAAAAGTGAAGCTGTGGGAGAACGAGTATGAACACTTTAAAGACCTGATAGAGACCTTGCAACTCTTGTCCAGGGTGTTTGTTCAGTGTTCACCAGAAGGATATGAAAGAGCTTATCTCACCAGACCATCTCCACCATTATAGTAATTCCTTAATATTTGACAATTATATAATTTAAAAAATTTTTTGCTTATTGGCAGTCCATCTTTTCATGCATTTATTGGCCTTTTCTTCCTTATGTGTATTTTCTATTCATGTCTTTTACTCTGTTGTGTTGTCCTCATATTTTTCTATAAATTGATAGGATTTCCTTATTAGAAGAATTATCCCATTGTCATATTTGCTAAAAATATTTTCTCCAGTCTTTCTTTTGACTACAAATTTTATATATGATGCTTTTGATACAGAGTGGTTTTTAATTTCTCCCTTCTATATTTTTCCTTTGAAATTTCTTAAATTGTTTTCATCATAGAAAATGAATCATTCAGAAATGAGGTAGATATAAATGTATTTTTATATTCAATAATTTATATGAAATTCATACAAGGCAGGAGATATACATTTTTTTCCAAAATAGTTCATTTTTCTAACTTTATATGATGAAGGATTTTATTTATTTATTTGATACTACATCTTCCTCCAAAAAGGACGTAAGACAATTCACTGAAGAAAAAATTTTTTTCTCCTTCATTGGCTGTAATGTCTCTTTGATTATACAGTAAATTCTTATGTATACTAGGATCTTTTTTCAGGTATCTAATCTTTGTTGTAGATTTGTTCCACCTACAGTTGAGTCCGTATCATAGTGTCATAATATTTTGATATCTCGCAGACAGGTCCCTTTTGACTATTCTTATTTATATTTCTCTTAACTATTACTTTCTGCATATTGTTCTAGGTCAAGTGTACAGTCATTTTAATCACTTCCAAAAATTAGCTACCCGATCAAAACTGTATTGGGGTATTATATGTCTAAGTTAATTTAGGAAGAATTGGTACATTTAAAATATCTAGCATAACTATCCAGGAATGGGATATGTGTTTTCACTTAAAATTTCCATTTAAAGTAAAAAGTTTCTGCACAGTGAAGGAAACAATCAAACAAACTAAAAGTTAATCTATTGAATAGGTGAAGATATTTGCAAATAACATATCTGATAAAGGGTTAATATCCAAAATATATAAAGAACTGGTATGACTCAATACCCAAAAACAAATAATCCAATTTAAAAATGGACAGAAAACGTGAAAAGTCATTTCTCCAAAGAAGACATACAGATGGCCAACAGACATGTGCAAAGGTGCTTGACATCAGGGAAATTCAAAGCAAAACTACAACATGATATCGCCTCACACCTGTCAGAATGGCTAAAATCAACAAAACAAGAAACAACAAGTATTGGTGAGGATCTGGAGAGAAAAAAAAAAAAGCCCTTTGACCTGTTGGTAGCAATGCAAACTGGTGCTCCCACTAGAAAACTGTATGAAGGTTCCTCAAAAAATTGAAAATGGAATTATCTTATTATCCAGGAATTGCACTACTGGGCATTTACCCCCAAAATACAAAAACACATGCACCTTTATTTACAATAGCCAAACTATAAAAACGACCCGTGTCCATCAATAGATGAATGGATAAAGAAGATGTGATGTGTGTGTATACACACACACACACACACACATATACATATACATATATATGTATATACATTATATATAAAATAGATTATTCAGCTATTAAAAAGAATCAAGTCTTGCCATTTACAACAGCATGAATAGAGCTAAAGATCATAATGCTGAGCGAAATAAGTCAGTCAGAGAAAGACAAATACCATATGATTTCACTCTTCTGTGGAATTTAAGAAATAAAACAAATGAGCAAAGGATCAAAAAGGAGAGAGAGAGACAAACCAAGAAACAGAATCTTAACTATAGAGAACAAATTGATGGTTACCAGCAGAGAGGTGGGAGGATGAGGGAGCTAGGGGATAGGGATTAAAGAGTATACTTACCATTATTTAAAAAAAATAGTTTTAAAAAATAAATAAAATTTTCTTTTATGCCTGTATTTTTTTCAAATAGGTAATATGCTTCTCTTATTATGGTTGCTCCTAAATATTTTGCATTTCTTCTGGTTCCTGCAATTTAATTTTATAATGCCCTACATTCTTGTTTCTCATAGAGATTGTTCCCATCTCTCTTAGTAGGGTATCTCTGAGAAAATTAAGTCCTATAGAAAAAGATTTGAATGACCACTTTCAGGATTTTCCAAAGGATGGTATTTGGCCAGTACCATTCTATATGCCTAACTCGTTCCTTACATACCTACAGTCCTTACATACAATGAGTCCCGAGGGCTACAACTCTGTGGCATCCTGATTGAGAAGAACTGGGACTTTCTTTAAGCTCTTTGAACTCTTCTTACCCCATGACTTTTATTCACTACAGATGATCTAGCTGACTAATAATACCTCAGAGAGAAATATAAAACCACCGAACTACCTCAATTTCCACCACAAAATCTACAAATCTACTTGCAACTGAACTTAAATTTTTCCTCTTCCTGTTCCTTCCCTCTAGAGCCACTTCCTCCACTCTGAAGCTCTTCCCTGGGCTCTCAGCTTTCCCCTCTTCTTTTTGTATCTCCAGTCTCTACTCTTTACTGGATCTGTCTTATCAACATTAGAATGATAGTCTAATCACCTTTCAAAACTAAATTTCAAATCCTCCTCCAACTACCACCCTCGACTTGGCTAAATCTTCTACATTCACTGACACTTCCCAATTACTTCACAAACCAATCAAACTCCAGCTCTCCACTGAAAAGTTTTTTCCCAAAGTCATTAATTCTCTCCAGTTAACTAATACCATAGACCTTTTTCAGCCATTATCTTGATGAGCTTTTAGCACCATTTTATGGCAGTAACCTCTCCCTTCTGTTGAAAACATTCTTTTCTCTTGCCTCTGTGCCACTAAATTCCCCTCTTCCTTTTCTTACCTCTTTGGGTTCTCCTCAATTATCTTACCAACCCTTATCTTTTTTTTTTTAAGATTTTATTTATTTGTCAGAGAGAAAGAGTACACACAAGCAGGCAGAGAGAGAGAGGAGGACAGGCTCCCTGCTGAGCAAGGAGCCGGATGCAGGACTCAATCCCAGGACCCCAGGATCATGACCTGAGCCAAAGGCAGCGGCTTAACCAACTGAGCCACCCAGGCATCCCCAACCCTTATCTTTTTTTCTCTGCTTTTCACAACTCGTTTCTCATGGCCTCTTCCATTATCATTTGGGTTTTTCCTAGACACTTTTATCTATTACCATGGCTTCAAACCCCATTAAAGTAAATGTCTAGCTAAGTCTTCTCTTCCAGTCACATATATTCAGCTGCTAACTTCAAGTTTATACAGGATATTTCATAAGCACTTCAAATACGATGAGTCCCAAACTGAACCCATTATCTTTCTATTCTTTCTACCTGCTTCTTTTCCAATGTTTCCTCGCTAAAATCAGCCACTTTTCTCCATCCCTAGAGCTATTATCCTAGTCCAGATATTCTCATCCAGACTTATGCACATATCTATGACATGATGCTCCTCTTGTCTGCCTTCCCATATAGCCCTTGTTGACGTTTGGTAAGATCTGAGGCATTTTTGGTTGTCACAAGGGGGAGGGTGTGGAATTTGGTGAATAGAAACCAGAGACACTGTGATATGGCTGAACATCCTTCAGTGCACAGGACATCCCCCACAGCACAGAATTATGTCACCCAAAATGTCAGTAATACTAAGTCTGAGAAACATTAACCTATGCTGTTACCTCTATTCCATCCACTGTTCCTCTCCTCCCCAACTCCACTCCTCCAAACTCTCACTTATTCTCAGTTCTGTCCTTAAATGTCATTTCTTATCGGGAATGTCCTTAACCACTTCAACTAGGTTAACACCCATGATACCCTTTGTAATTACATATAATT
Source organism: Meles meles (assembly GCF_922984935.1). Taxonomy (NCBI): domain Eukaryota; kingdom Metazoa; phylum Chordata; class Mammalia; order Carnivora; family Mustelidae; genus Meles; species Meles meles. The sequence goes on from NC_060070.1 coordinate 84,614,921, forward strand.
ACTTTTTAAAAAGATTTTATTTATTTATTTGACAGACAGAGATAACAAGTAGGCAGGAAGAGGGAAGGAAGCACGCTCCCTGCTGAGCAGAGAGCTTGATGTGGGCCTCGATCCCAGGACCCTGAGACCATGACTTGAGCCAAAGGCAGAGGCTTAACCCGCTGAGCCACCCAGGCGCCCCATGTATAATTACTTTTAAAGACATGTTTTCCTGCTACACTGGAAAAGCGCAGATCTGTCCATTCAGTATTTGTCCCCCAGTACCTGTAACTCCATATACCTATACATTAGTATCTTGTCCATAAGTTTTAAAAAATAGAACTTTATTCAGAATATTTTAAAAAGCAAATAGAACTGTTGTAAAATAGCAATGCTAGCACCTATTTTCCCTACCTCACAGTTATCAGTGTTCAAATGAGCTGAAGTACATGTAGGTTTATACTGAAAGTCTCACGTCCTGAGCAAACTATGATGGTTGATCACCTCAGGTACAAAATAATTTTTTTAAATTTTGACTTTGTTAAACAAATATTCTATTATCAGTTTTTAAAGTATTTGGAGCAGTTCTGAGTCTTTCGGATGCCCTCGTGTTCATTTCTATAATCATCACAATAACGATACTCTATTATTGTTTCAGGTGTCTTTGGAAATATAGGCTGTGTAGCCTAACAAAATATTACATTTTAGATTTATTAACAAAATCTATATCTGAATTTGTAGTGGACTCCTCTGAGGAGGAAACTGTACACCGGAGAAGCACTTTTTCCTTTATTCTGTGAAGTGAGCCTTGCCATACACATGTTGTAACAGCTGATGGCTCACTGGCACCAGCAGCCTCATCAAAGTGGTAGAAAGAACACCTGAGAGAAATTACTTAAATTCCCTATTGACATAAACTTCAGTCAACTGAAGTGTATTTCTAAGTCAATATTTTTGCACTTTCACAATTGTTTATCTAATAAAGAGCTATTATTTCATTGATAAAAAGAGCAATCTAGAGGATTTTATTATGTAATTAGCCATTAACTGTATTAAAAGCATTGGTGGGAAGAAATTGGTCATTTCAAAGGGTTGGGGGTTTTATATTATTTCTTAAGGTAATATGCTTGCATCATTTCACCAAACTAATGGGATTACAATTTACCTCAGGTCCAGATTTACCACACAACACATTGCCATGTGTCCTTAGTTCTGTGGCACCTCTTTTTAATGATTAGATAACCTGAGGATAATGAAGGCCTTATCGTGTGCCTAATTAGCCATGCAGTCCCTAATGGTAGTCTAACTCATTTAGATAAAGGCAGTTTGCTGATCTGTTCCTTGGCTGGGGGAAGGGAGAGGGAGGGGTGTCTAGGGAGAAAGTGCCTGAGTGTGTGCGTGCTAGAGACACGTACCCTTTCTCCCTGGCTCCCACCCATCTCCACATTGTAGAAGAGATCAGCAAGCTGCCTACACACACACACACACACACACACACACACATTCACGAGGTTCAAACAAACCATAAAATTTGGACTTCTTGATAATTATTAAAGGTTTTGTCTAAATGGGTATATTCCAAATACCAATTCCTTCCATATCCCCAGCTTTAGGCTTTCTGTTTATATTTAAGTGGAAATTTCTTAGATCAGGAATGGTCTTTTTTTTTTGCAATCTCTTAAGTATCTGATATTAGGCAAGAATAATTGAAAAATTACCCTTCCTAGGCTAACTGGAAATGTTACATGTTCAGTAGGTCCATGTAAAGAAGCATCAGTTGCCCCAAATCGAACTTAGCTCTGTCTGAAGTTTTCAATCATTCAACAGGCTCCTCAGAAATTAACATTTATTTGTATATTTGCCGGCAAGGATGGTTAGCACTTACAGTTCAGTTTGCAGTACAGGTTATGGCAGACACAAATAGAAACGAAAATAATTCTTACCTCATTCTTCAGCTTGCTTCCAGAAAACCTTAAAAATCAGTACATTTTCCATTAGTTAAAATAGAAATATAAAATTACAGCAATCAAAGAAATGCAGAGGGCCCACTAAAGTGGTGACTTCAATCATGATTAGTGAAATAAACCTGGAGAAATCAGTTTGATTTTCAAAGAGACCCACACATCCTTCTCAACTTACTTAAAAAATAAACTATTAAGGGAAAGTAAAATGAAGAATATTTAAGGAAATCAGATAGGATCTGAGGCAAGCAAAGCACACTTGGCATGAAATATTCGGTTTTGTCCAGGCTATATGTTCATTTTCCAGTGAATATAGCCAGTAAGCCACCATTATGTTCTTTACCACATCTGAGTTCATCTTGGTATGACTTAGGTGACCCAAATGATTTTTTTATACAAGTTACTTTACGTTTCAAATTAATTTATTCCTTTGCAAGCTAAGAGCAGATTACCATAAGTCAACATCAGATGCAGATTTAACTATTCAGAACTCCAATATATAAAAAATAATAATTGTATAGTATCACTGGTTTTGTTGGATGTCACCCCACTTATTCATGATCTCCTTTTGATAGCTAAGGATAGATTAGAGAAGTGTGTTCTTTATATTAACTAGTGTTTTTTCTTTCATACAGATTCAACAGGTCAGTAGCTTTAACTCACTTAAGGTAAGCCGGTATTCAAAGAATGTATTATTAGAGATGACTTATAACAAACTTTTCATCTCTGTAAGGTGTTGATCGAGCACATAGATTTTTATTTTATTTTATTTTTAGTAGGCTCCACACCCAATGTGGGGCTTGAACTCAGGATCCTGAGATTGAGTCAAACACTCTATTGAGTGAACCAGTCAGGCAACCCAACCACACAGATTTTTAAAACAGTTTATTTCTTGGGGAAAAAAATATATTTTTCTGCCTATATTTTATCGAAACCAGCCTGAAAACAGACCTAGTCTTATGAGTAAATACTAATTTAAAAGCAATTCTGCTTCCTTGATTTCTCCTTTTCATCTCTCTGGGAGATCTTGTTCACTATTAATTTCTCATTAATGGTAGCAATTATATAAATTCCCCAGTAATCTAGACCACATCATTGTAAATGTCCATACAAAGTTGAAATTAAGGTCTGATGCTTTAAAGAAAACATTTCAATAAACAAAATGAGAGTCTTATTCAATTGCTATTATGCATCGGTAAAGAAATGCAGAGAACTTGTCTTGAAAAAAGTAGAACTCTACCTTGTCAGGCCCTTTCCAGAATAAACGGAGTGGTAATATGCACTGCTCTCTTTGATGCCAATCCCATAATAATGATACCTAGAGCAAGGACAGAAACCGCTCTGTGTTAATGAAAGCATTTTTTGAAGGGGAAAAGGAAACTAAAGTATAGTTGAGGGAAAGCACAAGTAAGAACTGCAACCCCTTGATCACTTCCTTTCCTAATTTTTTTTCAAATAGCACCTTAATGTGCTAAATCCCCTTAATGGTCATTAGTCCTACTTATGGCCATATTTCTGGCTCTGGGATTAAAAAAGGAGACGTCTACAGTCAATCCCCTACAAACCACTAAAATATTGGGTTTCAAAAACCAAAACATTTGTCAATGTAGACATTTAAATGTAGTCACCTAAATTTGTATGTGTCAGCGCTGGCTCCAAGTATACCAAGTATCTATCTGCAAACTGCTGTTCAATTTGAACGTAGTCAAATTGTCAGTTGAACAAGGAAATGATAGGTTTCCTTTATAGTGTATTTAATGGCTGGAGAAAATGTATGACATTGCATGGAGGAAGACATCAATGTCGTGTACAGGGATATGTATGGAGCACGTGATCTTCCAAGTTATTTTCCTCATGAGGAATGAGAAGTGCAATTCCTTGTCATTTTCACTTCAAACTTTTGAGCAACAATGAGGGAAAAACTATGTCATGAGTCAATGGAAACATGCAACATGGAAAGTAACAGTGTTACAAATAATTTGTTAGAGATGTGTCTATGGATCCTGAGTCACAGACAAGTATAGCATTTCATCAATTCTCCAGTTGCAGCTCATTCTTCTCAACTGCAGAATTCTGACTGATGATATACCCAAGTACAAACACTGCAACTATTATACAAAAGCTCATCAAATAGTGGGGATTGAGGAAGTGTGGCTAATGCCAGCTAACTTCCACCTCCCCTCTCCTTGCCCTCCCCTAACCCATGCAGCAGCAGCACCTGCTTCCTTATCTATTGTTTCCATTTGCATTCATCTAAAACCAGGCAAGGAATGAAATAAACAGGAGTAAGGGGGTTTCCACAGGACTTCAGTGTGACCATATTTAAAATTTTATTACTTAGCATCATCACCTGGGTTTGAAGTGGACAAGTAAGTGAAGGACCTGTTTCAGGGCCCCTTTTCTGATCCAGCAATTAAAAAAGAGAGAGAGAGAGAGAGACTTGGCAGAGCGAATTCGCCCCTAAACATTTTCAAGCCCAAGACAAAAGTATAAATGAAAGCCCAATACCATATATTTAAATATTTAAATATAAGTCAAGCTAACAAAGCACTCAATAAAATACCCCTGTTCTTCTATCTTGACAATTTACCTCCATGATGATCTGGTAGGTGGGTTTGAATTTAGAACTCTTCATATGTGAACATGGTGGTGGGAGAAGAGCCAGCCTCAACCCTTCTCTTCCCAGGCCCTGCTCTTTTGTTCACTGTGAGGAACCTCTTGTGAACACACAGCCTCCATGTCCAAGACCAATCCAATCCTCCAACCACCACCACCAAAGAGCTACTACCTGTGGTCACCTCTCAGACCTATGTATTCTGTTGGAGCACAGCACCCTTCTCAGGATGGGCGGGGGAAAAGTCCCGCATAGGAGGGAGAAGGCAGGCCTGGGGCTGTTTGAACAGAGAATTCTGGGGCCCCAGGGACCAGCAATGTGGGCTAGAAAGAGAATGTGGTCTTGAAGTGGACATGTTTACTCAAGCTATGGTCTCCTGGGAAAGAGAGCAGTGGGAGGAGGGCCAGCGGAGAGCCTTTTAGACTGTGAGGCCCAGAGATGGCTTCCCTCCCAAAGTTCTAAGGGCAAAGAAGTCACTTTTAATGACCCTGAACTACTTGAGATGGAGAAGAAAGAATTTTTAAATATGAAAACAAAAAATTACATATACTATAATAAACATATTTGAGAAATGGTAGGAGGGATGATCAAGGTAAATGGAGATATTACCTGATTGCTGCGGACTGGGAACAAGTTTTCAATACAAGGACAAAAAGGAGTCTGTTAACCTAAGCAGAGAAGGTTTATAATTGTTCCTGTTTTACAGTATAGAAAATAAGAAAATCTTATAGTAGATGAGGAAAAAAAGAACCCCTAAGGTATATTGGAACAAAGAGGGAGATGAAGGAATGATGAGAGCGATGGAAACTCCAAAATATGGACCTGACTTAATTCTCCAATGAGAAATTAAAAGAAGGAAGCTTATTTAAGTTACAAAGACCTTACCAAAAACAGCTATATTAAGAGAAGTAGATAAGGAGAAATACTTAAAAACCACAAAAAATGAGCAGATTTAGATGTTATTGGGCCAAATATATTAGAATTAGTTAATGAAACTAAGAGTCTGAAGTAAGTAGTAATATTTTCTTGATTAAATTTTGGAACAAAGATAGCAGAGGGAATGTCTTTGTATTAGAAGAGATAAAGCAAGGGATGTTTGAGAAAAGGGGATCAATTATAATGGAAATACATTGTAATTTCATGTTCTCTGGCACAGTTTTCTATTTATTCTATAAATGCTAAAGTTTAAATAACTATATTTTAGCCACTTGCTAAAGTAATATATGGTAAGCATTGCTTTAAAAGTCGATCATTTTCTTTTATTAGAACTTTGATCTTCTTGTTTCTCATCTATAATCCTTTTTTCAACATGCACATACTATCATACTATGGTAAGGTGGTTCTTCATGCAGATTTGAGAAGAAATTACATTGCCCGGAGGCAGACAAAAAGTGTAGGACAAATCAAAAGGATAAGCGGGAATTGAACAAATATTAGAAGACATACTGTGTCCTGACGACAATGCTAGCTGTCAATACAATGACAAAACAGACATGGAAAATCAGGTCAGGAATGTACTTCGCTACACCCTTGTTCATGGCATCCTGAGCCATAGCATTTGCCAGTCATGAAATACTGACCGCACTGACCAATACTGGGCATATTTTACTTCCATTTTTTAAAATCACCTTACAGTCACTTAAAAAAAAAAAAAGCTGCAACATTCTTTAGGACTCAATAATACTGACTAATATGAATTTGTAATTTTTTTTGTACTTATGACTTTTAAGAAAAGGGTATTCTCATTACACAATTCATTGGTTCCTTATTTTTCTAATAGGACTGTATTATTTTGCCCCCTCTTTTCCAGTCATTAGGGAAAAACATCTTTAAAAACGGAAGTATGGGGGCGCCTGGGTGGCTCAGTGGGTTAAGCCTCTGCCTTTGGCTCAGGTCATGATCCCAGCGTCCTGGGATTGAGCCCTATATAGGATTCCCAGCTTGGCAGGAAGCCTGCTTCTCTCTCTCCCTCTCTCCCTCTCTCCCATTCCCCCTGCTTGTATTCCTTCCTTTGCTGTGTCTCTCTCTGTCAAATAAATAAATAAAATCTTTAAAAAAAAACAAACAAAAAAAAAAACGGAAGTTTTTTGACATTCAGAGTCAAGATTTTATATCTTACCATTCCCCTGCTCCAACCCCAGCAAAAGAAAATCCTTTTAAAATACTGAATTTTAAAGATTTCATTTATTTGTTTTTGCTAGAGAAAGAAAGAGACAGAGCAGAAGTAGAGGGGAGGGGCAGAGGGAGAAGCAGACTCTCCGGTGAACAGGAAGACCAACATGGGTTTTGATCCCAGGACCCTGGGGTCATGACCTGAGCTGAAGGCAGACGTTTAACTGACTGACTGACTGAGCCACCCAGGTGCCTTAAAATGCTGTATTTTATTCACAGGCCAAACGTAAACGATACTATCAACCCAGACACAACTGAGCACTCTGTTCCAACTGGCTATGTTGCCTTCATATTTGGGAAGCAAAAGATATATATGTGTGTGTGTGTGTGTGTATACACACACACATACATATAAGCAAAAGATATATATATACACACACACATACATACATATATATATATAATTTTGTATTTCAATTTTGTTTGTAATTAGAAATCTTTAAGTGAAGATGTTTTGAATATGTTTGCACTCAGCGTAAACAATCCTAGCTCAGCATGAATCATATTAAGCAAACATTGATATCTAACAGGAATCACCAAGACTTATACCACTGATCTGGATTTTTCATATTTGATAATCCATATATAACCAAAGACCCTTTCTATAATGTAAGCTCCCTATAATAGAAATCAATAAACATTTGCTGAATAAATAAATAACATGAAAAAAGTTAGAAATAACAATGCATTATAAGGAAAACTTTGTAAACAGGAATTTTTCAATTAAGGCCATGCATCTTATATCAGATACTTAAATATACTAGCACAATTTTAAATTTGGCAGAGATTAAAGAATTTCTTGTCTAACGGGGTATAAGAAATATACTAACTCCTTTAACCTTTTTGTAGGTTAAATATAAGAAATATACTAACTCCTTTGACCCTACTATGAGCACTGTATAAACTTATCTATTATTGTCACAATTACTTGCTCTCCATAAATAATGTGTTTTCTCACCTCGGCACCCTTACTTGATTGAATTCTTCATTGGGAATGCACTTCTTCCTTTCTGTCATGGTTTCTTAACTTACACCCCAAGACATAGATTTAATGCATGAAGCTTGCCTGGTTTCTCAGGAAAATCTAATCTCTCTGTCCTTTAATCTCCTCTCTTGGTCATTTATCCTATGTAGCTTTATACCTGATACCACTGGCATGTTTCTACATGGCTTACCTGTCCCACTAAACTATAAGGTTTAGAGGAAAGGAACTGGGTCTTTTCCTTCATTAATATTCTCCTTAGAAATTACTGTAGGGTTGCTGGGGGGGGTTGTTGGGAGAGGGGGTGGGGTTATGGACATTGGGGAGGGTATGTGCTATGGTGAGTGCTGTGAAGTGTGTAAACCTGGCGATTCACAGACCTGTACCCTTGGGGATAAAAATACATTATATGTTTATAAAAAATTTAAAAATAATTAAAAAAGGAAAAAAAAGAAATTACTGTATAGAAAAATCCTCGCTTATTGGAGAATGAATCAGTGTCTCCTGCTAGAAATTTAGACACTTATAAACACAGATTTCCTTATAGCCAACAGTTTCAAAAATGGCCTCGTTGTACCCATGTATTCCTACGTCACCAGTAAAATACTGGGGTCAAACAAGGGTGGTATAGCTAAACAATGTGTACAAAGGACATGAAATCAGTATATTTAGGCAGAAAGACTATGGCCAGGAATATAAATCTTAAATTTTGCAATGACCACTGTAATGCTTTAGCACTTTCATATCTAGTTTCTTCTGGAACCTGCAAAATAATCTTTCCCCCTTAACCTTCCTTTTAGTCTACTAGATACATGTTATCACTTGAGTGATGATTTAATGTCTTTGAGAACAGAGAAGAGATAATAAATGAGCAGCTCTGTCTTCCTAACAGCTAAAGGTAAACCTCATAAAACTAGGGAGAGTAATTTCATGCAAAGCCTACATGGATTTTTCATCTCAAGCCCAACATTTTACAACATAATTTTACTGGTAATATATTCCCCTAAAATAAATCTTGCTAGGAAATATTTGCCAGAAATATTCCAGTACAACAAAGACATATGGTTGCCGCATGTCAAATAAAAAGTAAGGGTTGCACAAGTGTGTGCTTGCTGGTTATTTTAATTTATATACCGCTACCCAATGCTGATTCTGTGGGTTACTATGAATAAAAATTTCCAACATTTCAGTTTTTTCTCTCTATATGATTCTTATCCATTTTTATTTAAAAAGATAAGTGATAAATGTTTAAAAATCCTGGGTATGACTAGCTAATTTCTCTCAGAAAATATCTGCATAATACAAGGATCTTTGTGGGACGCAGGGATGGCTCAGTCAGTTAAGGGGCAGCCTTTGGCTCAAGTCAGGATCCTGGGCTCCTTGCTCAGCAGGGAGCCTGCTTCTCCCCTGCAGGCCATTCCCCCTGCTTGTGCTTGCTCTCTTTCTCTCTCCTTTGCTCTCTCTGTGTCAAAAATATAAATAAAATATTTTTTAAGAATGCAAAGGTCTTTGTGATTATCTAATAAATTGTGTTCATTCGTGTCAATTGCCCTTAGTCCTGTATCAAATGACAGATATCATTTACATTTTAGCAATAAAGATTTATTAATTAGTTTTTAATGTCCACATTTTGAGGTTAACGTGTTATAAAATACAAAAGATTTTTAATAGGACAAATGAAATTATTGCCGCTCTTACTACTAAAGTATTTACATTGTGTCTAATACTTTTCTTCATTTGCTGATAAATTTCTACTTGCCCCTATAGTTCTTCTTTTCTAGTTCAGTCATTATATAGAATTCCTAAAACATATGTTTCCACTGAGCTAGTAGCCCCAACGTTAGTTTACACTACACAAATGATCACTGATAAGGAAATGATGGGATTAAGCTGTTCAGGGACTTGCAATAACTTACTATGATAAGAGCAGCTGCCATATCAGTTTTATTAACCCACTAAATCACTACTAATAAATAAGATAATAGCTTTGTCCATCATGTCTGAAAACCAAGATTCGACTGATCAAAGTCTACAAGAAATTAAAATGTAACTTCAAATCAAACAATCTACTGCGTACATGAAATCTACATGGTGGTCTCCACTGTGTTCTCCCTTATTCTTCTGAGCTTTTCTGAGCCAGCGTGAGAAACAGCTATTCATCACTATATCCCTGGGGCCTAGTCAGCATCAGGATACTCAACAAAATGCTCATTAAATAGATGATTATTAATAGTGAAAGTTTTTTGATCCCACTGTTTGCATCTTAAAAACTTTAGCGCCATGCTTTGTACTCTGATAAAAATATGAATGGATTGATTATTGATATAATCCATTCATGACATGATAGGCAAAAATTACTTTTCATTAGCTACTCTTTAGTGCCTATGTGATGTTTCAGTTACTTTTTCAAAACCCAGATTTTGAAAATACAGCACAGAAAAAAAAATCAAGTGTATATTTTGGCATTGGTAGTAAATCAAAGAGAAAACAACCAAAAACTCAAAATCAAAGTGAGTTTTTATCTTGGTACTGAGAATGTGTGGCGTCTGCCACTGGGGCTTCTTGGCAGGGAGGGGATGGTGACAGTGAAGGAAGGGACAGAGAGCAGAGCTTTGTCCCTGTAAACTCACTGACTTTGTCCCCAAGGCTCACTCAGGTTAGATGCTCTAGTGTGAGGCTTTTGGACCCCAGGTGTTAACTTTTAAAGACCTTCCCTGCCACCCCCCTCACCCCCCACCCCAACCCAACCCCCATCTCCCCATAACCAAAGACAGCAATGGCTTTTCTTATGTAGAACATGAGACAGGTCCCTGGAAACAAATTATTCAATTTTTTGTTTCTAATTTTGACATTGCAGGATACCTGGTGATCTGTGTTATCTACCTAGTGATTTTGTCCATTTGGATTTTTTGTTTATTTTTATTTTATTTCTATTTTTTTAAATATTTTATTTATTTATGACAGAGAGTGATAGCGAGAGAGGGAACACCAGCACCAGGGGGAGCTGGAGAAGGAGAGGCAGGCTCCCCGCTCAGCGGGGAGCCTGCTATGGGGCTCCATCTCAGGACTCTGGGATCATGACCTGAGCCCAAGGCAGATACCTAAGGACTGAGTCACCAGGCGCCCCAAGATTTTTTGTTTGTTTTTAATGCATGTTTTATATATTTTATCTCTTCCTTTGGTTCAATAAATTTTGCTTCATTTTATTTAGTTAAACTTTTTCATCTTTCACTTTCATGAGGGGAAGAAGTAGCACCTGCACAAAGGTGGGGAGTGAGGACCAATCATTTCAATACCCACTTATGTCAGAACTTAAAGAAACAGAACCTGAAAATAGACACAAAATTCACTCCTATTTTTTAGATCCTACTAATCAATCTCTTCCTCACAAAGATCAGTGTTTCCCCAACTATCAGAATTTATACAGGGAATAAAATTTAAAGAGGTTCAATGAACCCTAAAGGCATCCAAGGACAGTTTTAGAAATAGTGATGCCATCTTTTGCCCAGAATACAGAAGAATCTTTTGAGTTAATCATGATCTAAAATAAATTCTGTCTGAAGGACTCAAATGAAATGACTGGACATACTCTAGTTATTCTATGACATTCAGGCAAAAATTGAGAGCTTTTGTTTTTAAATAACTATCATTAGGCAGTTATATATTATAATATTTAAATATATGATCCACAGAAGTCAAAATAAATTAATACTAAATTTATTTTAAAAAAATAATCCAATAAATATCTAGTGATAGTATAAACACCACCTCAATAAAGTAAGATTTGCAAAATAATGGTACAATTTGGAGAAATTATTAATTTCTTTCTCCAAAATATTCTTACTTCTTCGTGCATATTTCTGTGTTTCATCAATTCTTCATAAGAATATTTTTTATATTTTAAATGTATTTTTTATATTTCTATAGACACAAAAATATTAAATTTTTGAGATGTTAACTAGCCATTAGAAATGAAGATTGTAAAGATAATATACTGACATAGAGAAATGTTCAGGACAAAAATTAAAAGCAAAAAGCAAATGTGTGGTTGTGCCACACATTTGATTTTATATAAAACATAAATATCTCTAAATAAATATAAAATAATTTAAAGTGTCTTATGATGGCGGCTTCAGAAAATATTAGCTCTTTAGGAGTGCCTGGGTGGCTCAGTCGGTTGAGCGACTGTCTTCTCTTCAGGTCAGGGTCCAGGTTCCTGGGGTACTGGGGTCGGCCCTGCATAGGCCTCCCTGCTCACAGGGGAATTGGCTTCTGCCTCTCCTCCTACCCCGCATTTCTACTCTCTCTCTCTTTCCTTCAAATAAATAAATAAAATCTTTAAAAAAAGAAAAAAGAAAAAAAACTATTAGGTCTTTGAAGAAGAATCTGATACAGTAATAAGTTTTTAAAACAGATTAGGCAAAAAATGAAATTTACACCACAAAAAATCAAAAATTCAATTAAATAATTATTTTCTTGACATGGCTGATATTGAGGGGAAAAAGTAGGATTTACTAGTTGACAAAGCACAGACTTTAGAGTCAGATAAACTTTGATTTAAATGCCAACATTGTTATTTTACAGCATGTGTGTGGAAAGTCAATCATCTTTAAACTATAGTCTTCTCATTTGTAAAACACAGTAATTCCATCTTGTATTGTCACTGTAAGGATTTGAGAGTGTGTGGTTGTGAGTGTGCTTGTGTGTGTGTGTGTGTGTGTGTGAAGTGCTCAATAAACCGTAACTTTTAATTGCATCACTGGATTTTGGGATTATTGAAAGATTAATTTCATATTATCAAGGACAGTCAGGTTGAAAAGCATATTCATTTCTCCACCCATTCCTATACTTTACTCATTTAATTCTCACAACAAACCTGTGAGACAGATACTGTATACCATCTTTACTGATGAAAAACTGAATAATTCATCTGGTGTCACACAGGGACTACAAATGGGAGTAAAAGAATTAAAGTTTAGAATTGTCCAACTCTAAACTTCATGCTCCTAACTCTAGGCAACTCTTAGAAATAAATAAAAATGCGAAAACTATCTGGCTAAGAATAATTACATCAAAACATTGCCAATTGCAAGATACACAAACTCTGCATCTCGCTGTATCATTCAACTTCCTCAGCTTCCCTATGGAAAATGACTTTTCCCCAGGATATCAAAATACCATGAATATAACAAGCAAGTTATAAAAAGCAAATGGCATATCAAGAAGGTAGAAAAAAAATTCAAATTATTAATGCTTCTCTCTTGGGCACATCTGCTCTTAGATACCAGACAAATTGCCTGAAGTTACCACATGGTGTTACCTAAACCTAAACACTGGAGCCTCACAGTGTCACAATGGACACAGTTAATGATTCATCCCTAATCCTGAAGGCTCCTTCTAGGATTAATTGGCTTTCTCTGCAGCCTGCCTGCCTGTCCTCCTGCAGACGGATGAAGAGGGTTTCTCTGCATTGCTTTGGCTGTTTTCCTACTACCTATCTACGTCAAACATTATCTGATCTTTCCTCCACCTACACAAGTCAGTAGGAGTCAAATTCATTAGCAATCAGCCAGTTAAACTGATTCAACTTTCAAAAACAAGTCCTGACTTGGTTAGAAGGGAAGGACTTATTTAGTGGTTTTCAATTTGGAATTTCATCCCTCCTTCTCAGACCATAGGTTGTTAACATTAATAGGAATCAGTTAAATAAATATTCATCAATCATCTGTTATGTAGCGGACCACACAAAGGATATGAAAGTGAATGAGACAGTCTCTATCCACAAAATAGTACCTTTTGAGGGGGAAGAGATAAGTTAATTTCACACTAAGATAGGTACGAATGAACTGCTCTGAGGGCACAAAGAGGGAGCCTACAAGAAATCAAGAGAGAAGTAAAAATTCAAAAGAAGAGGGAGTTCATGAGGCATTCTTTTCAATAGGTAACCTTTCAACATACCTGCAAGGGAAAGGGAATTTTCCACGGAGGAAGACAGCGTAAACAAACGAATGACAGCTGAGGAAGCAGCAGAGGGTTCTGGGCCCTAATTTGATGGGAGCACAGGTTCCATGCTGAGAAGTGAGAAGCAGGTGGTCTGGGAGGCAAATGGCTTGTGACTAAACCATAATGGACCTTGAATGTCAAGGTGAGAAAAATCTGCCATGAGCTGCTAAAAGTTTCAGAGTATGACAGATGATGGAATGGAACCTTCAGAATGTTGATCTGAAGAGTCGTATTGAGTGGACTGAAAAAACAGAGTGAAGGCCAGATTATGAAATTGAGAATGGAGAGAGACCCGTTCAAGAGACTTCATAAAGTGAGATTTATTCTTTCTGGCAAGTGACTAAGACTGAGCTACTCCTCAGGGCGGCTCCTCATCACATGTGAGTACTGACCCCCTGAAACGGGACTAATCTGAATGGAGACGTGCACTTGGTATAAAACACAGCCCGGAGCTCAAACGCTTAGCAGGGAAAAAAAGAGCATAAAATATCTCAAATGTTTTTCATTTTGATTACTTGGTGAAATGACAGCGTTTCAGATATACCAGATTACATGAAACATTAAAATCAAATAAGATCTGCTCCTTTGTACTTTTTTCAATGTGGCTACTAGGAACATTTGAATTAAATACGTGGCTGTGTTGTATTCCATTGGGCAATGCTGAACTACGTGTCAGGACAGGAGAAGATGCTGCATGAGCTAGCAAATGAACGGCAGAAGAGGGAAGACGGGTTATCAGTGTTGTGACAGGGAAACCGTGGGAGACACTTCATACACTGATTTATCTTGAGAGGGCTCTGTCAGCAGGTTCACGTGCTAGAGGTGCCAAGGAAGATGACTAGTGGTAAAAAATGAGCCGTGGAGTTTCTGTCCCGGTAAAGACGGGCCCTAGGACACACGCATGGGCACAGTGGTAAGGGAAGTGAGCAGGGCTGCTCTTGCAAGGAACAGCAAAGAGAAGCAAAATAACAGAGCAAGTGTGAAAAGTATAGCAGGTTTGAGATGATTTTATTTTTATCAACCGAAGAGACCTGAATACGTTTGTGGGCAGGAGAGGCAACACTGAAAACACAGAGGGCAGAGGCAATCACGGACGAATGAGAACCTAAAACTGGGGGTCCTATTGAGATGGTCACAAGAGAAAAGAAAAGCTGAAGCTATCAAGAGAGAGATCTTACTTTATGTTTCCATGTACATGAAGAGATGACCAAAGAAGTCATTTGTGCAGATCATTTGTCTTGAAGGGAAGAGAAGAGGATGTTAAGAAGTCATTATCTGGGAAAGAAACCCAGAGAAAGAACCCGAATCATACTTCAACCCCTGGCTTTGCCCTTGCCTTTGGGAGTGCTGTGGGTTCCATCTGACCACTTAACTTAGCCATGGGCACTCTCCTTTCATGACATCGATGCCTTCAGTAGTGGCCTTAAGATGATGACAATGGTTCATTTACATTATTTCATCGGAAACAAGGATATATCACAATTTCCAGTATAAATTTTGCTTTTTAAACATCATTCTAAAATCCACTTTTTTCTCTTCTTAGTTCTTAACAATTGGCGAAAATCTGCTTCATCAAGAAGAGAATACCTGCTTCCACTCACTGATAAAGACAATCCTTATTTTACAGGTATCAGTTCTCACGTACAGGTATCATATATCACTGATGCATGCTCATCAGTAGGTCTTACTTTGAATGGCCTCTAGTTCCAAGTCGCCGAGTTGTCAAGAGGGGAAATTTCTGGCGAATTGTCTGAAAGGAAAGTCAATCACTTTAGTTTTTAGGAAGTATATGGTTCTATTGCAAGCAACTTGTAACCAATTAGTTGGAGAAAGTAAATCTTAAACTTTGAGTATATTTAGTCCGGAAGATGTAACATCGTACATATACCATATTGGTAAGCAATAATATATTATCAGAGGCAGGAAGATACTTTTCTGATGAGATTATTTTATTGCTCTTGTCTCAGTTTCCAGGGTGAATCATGCCAGTGTCTGATTTTGCTTAATGTGACTACCAAAGCAACTGTTACTTTATTTATGCACTTGAAAAATTTGAGTATCTTTATAATCATTTTATCCAGAGGTTTGCCACAATTATATCTCCATCTCCAACCCTGCAAGAACACGGGATATTTTCTTTACCTTACCAGATCTCCACAGCACTGTTTTAAATGTTTTCTTCTCTATGTTCCTTTCTCTAAAATTTGCTAAAAATTGGCATTAGCAATTAAAAAAAAATGAAATCTTTTCTACTGGAAACAGGAAATTGTAGGATCTTCATGGCAAAGTTCTTATAAATGTTTACTTCCTGAGGACTGGTTCTGTGGTTCTAACCAGATTCTCAAGGTGTTCCACGACTCCGGAAACAGTTAAGACAACTGCCATAAGTTGGACTCATTAAATAGCTGTGCTAAAGGGGACATTAGAAATTGCCTTACGCGGCTTCCTCATTTTAGGCAGTGAGTGAACTGAGTTTCAAAAAGGTGAAGTGCTTTCAGAAGGTCTCTCAACAAATCAGTCACTGTCTAGGCCAGAACCTAAATCATGAGATCACCAAGCAGCATATCACACTGACTCCCATAAGCAGATAGGTTTTCATATGAAATGTATAAGTTATTTCATTTTCAAAAACTGAGAAGCCAGCCTAGCATTCATTATTTCCTGGACAATGAGTCCCTCTACAGGTTAAAATTTGGATTTCAGTTTACATGAGATGCCATCTTTGAAGCTTAAGTTTCCTGTAGTTTTTCTGCGCTACCCTGGGTTTCTTAAGACAGCAGAGCATGAGAAGACTCTCAAAGAACAAGGCTTTCCTAAGAGACTGATATTGTTTCCTGGTTCTCAAAATAAGACCAACATATATAAGTAGAGTACTGCCAACTCTATAGATTCCCGTCCTAACCATACAGGTCCGGCAGAAAGGAATGTGTTTAAATGAGCAATATTTAATCAATCCTCGCACAACATCTTGGAGTTTGGGGTGTATTCGTACTCAGAGTGAAGCGGAGCATCAAGGGAACTCTTTATGAAAGTAAGTAAAAATCTATTAAAAACCCATAAACTTGGACCAGCTAAACAATAACCACAATCACCAACTGCATCCACAAGATACTTGTCACCTCTACTTAATTTCGCTTCTCAGTGCAGGCCATCACCGTATTTCTTAACACATTCCTCTTTGAAGGGAAATGCCACTCCTCAAGAGGAGCTGCCTTTAATGTCGCATGAAGTATTCTGATAGCCAGGGTTCTAATATTCAAAGCATAAAGAAGTTCAAGGTAAAACCTATAGTAGGTAAAATCAAGATAAAGTATATAGTAGTTCCAAATACACCCGTAAGAAATTTCATTTATGCTTGTGAGAGAAATTTCTGAATATTCTACATGAAAACTTGCTCAGATGAATATGTTTCCACACTGTCTACCTGACATGACTTTAGTTGTTAAGTAGTATAGCCAATACGTGTCATTTACCTTTCCAAAGGTGGCTGCACAGGCTGGCTCCAATTTCTCTTTCCTGCAGAAATCTAAATAGTGTGCATAAAGGATACACCGTGGAAGGCAGACTCCCTCACATACGATGTAATTCTCTTCAAGCCTAAAAAAAGAAAAGGCAAAAAATTGGTCCAACCTTTCCTTTATTTCTCCTTTCCTTTCCCCTTTTACATTAGTCTAATGACTGCTTTGAATACAAACTCTATATGAATGAGCTCATGCGCGGGCCCAGGTAGATTTGTTTCATTCTGGATATTATTAAAAGTCAGATCACAAGAACTAATGTTAGAAGAGCAACAGCCCCAGTGAACACCGGTTAGTGCAGTTAAAATACCATGGTGAACATAATACCATTCCTCCCTGGTCTATAGCCCAAAGAACAAGTCCTACTTCTATGGAAATCCTCCCTATTCATTATGGTTTGCCCTGTGAGGTAAAAATGGGAATGGTGAAATTGAAGATGACTTTTTTAAAGAGGATGTTCTCAGCCCTAAAGGGCCACCAGGTTTTAAGTTTTAACTTTCACTCACAAAGTAGTTCTGAACCCTAAATGGTTAGGGAAGCATGATGATACATTTATTTGCAAAATACCTAAGAATAAACTCACATCACTTAAGTCTGAAATGGTACTGATCTATTTCTCCTCCGCCGCCTTTTGCTGTGATCAGTACTGTAACAACCTCAACCATAGCACACACTTGAAACAACATGTATATCTCTAAAGACATTTCCAAACTGACATATATAAATTCAACTCTGTTATAAACATAATTATGCAAATTTTGAAAATTTAGACATAATTCTATTTAACTTGAATGTCTACAATTGCAATTAAAAGTGATAATACAATAAATATAATATAATAAATATAACAAATGTGATAATACATATTTGCTACAAATATCTGCATAGCAATCAAGAACTCAGAACTTGTTGATTGTAATCCCAGTTTTTCTAATAATTTAGTAGGTGATTTTGACCAAAATTTGTGTATACCCATTTTATGTATAGTAAAATTAAAATTATTCCTATATAGGAACAATGCAATAAAGAGTACGCTTTCAGATTAAAATTGAGTTCAACTATCCAAGATCTCTGAGTTAACATATTCCCAAGATACAGAAGATAAAAGCTAAAAAAGATGTTCATCAGATGTAAAGCATCAGATGTCCATTTTTCCATGGAGAAAGAAAAAAAGAACCAAACCCCAGTAAAATTTGCGTGCATGAAACCAAACACCCGGCTGACAGTTGAAAACTGGAGTTACTCAGCCAAATTTTTCACTTTATTTTTCAGTTGTAATTTTTAACCTCCCTAATAATCTACACAATCTTAAGGGAAAATTCTCAAAATACAATTAATTCACTTCATTTCTTAAAAAATATACATTAGACTTTTACAGGAAAGAGTATGGAAAATTCAAACAAAAATTACAGCATTTTATAGTTTCAAAAAATATGAAAATCACTAAGAAAACATTCAACTATTTAAAAATTGTATTTTAATGGCATGTATAAAATGTCAACTGTTCTGCCATTTTGATGTTTTTGTAGGCATTGTCATTATCTTCAAAATAATCCTAGCCATAAGTACAATGTTATTTTGGGGTATGATATTTTTTCCCTTAATTATAATATATTCCCAATTATATTTATAAAATTTAAAAAAAAAACAAGTTTGTTGCCACTCAGTTGATTTGAACCAGAAAACTGGAAGTGATCATTCAACAGCTCTCCAAAATGTGTCTTTAATCAACACTTCTGCTCCAGTTATCCTAATAAAAGAGTTGTATCCTAAATATTCCAGATAATTAACTCAAGCATTTACTGCTCCAGTGTATTTTTAACCAGTAAGTCTGACATCAACTTCAACAGTTAAGTCATAACCTCAGAAGAATATTCAGTTCATATTTCAAATATTTGAAAAGGTTTAAGTATATAACACAAAAATTTAGTACATATGAATTGTAACCCAAATAACTGAAAATAAGATTTAATAGTTTCTGTGGTAGTTTCTTAGATACTATTTTTTCTACTGTATTTTTCTAAGGTTTAGATCAGACTTTACATATAAACATTGTATACAACCTATCAGTAAATAGACCTTTTTAATTATTTGCTTGTGATTTGTAATTCAGGAGGAAATTTATACCCTATTTCTTCATAGTATGTGGGAAAGCTTAGAGTTTTTACTTTAGATCTCTCTTCCTTTTAGATAATATTACAAAATGCTCTCTGTACGTAGAAAACCTACTGGCAAACTCTTGGTTCTGAAAGATTTTCCACAAAATCCAATTCGCAGGTGTTATAAAAATAGTTGAACATTTATTTAAGTTACTAGTAACATTTTAACTGATTTTTCTATGTCTTCTACTTTAAACATACTTCACCTAATGGCCAATACACAATTGTCAATTTTCCCTCATATGGATAAAGAATATTAAGATCCTTCCTCATAAGTCGTTTTAAAGAATCATGTTTTATAAACACAAAACTACCACATAACAGATATCTAAAGGTCAAACTGATTGTATGTTATGCAAAAAGATATAAAAACATTCATTATTGCTGACATTTGACAAAATTATAGTTTAGGTTAATAATGAACAAAGTGATGGGGTTTTGTACTGCGTATCATTTTTCATTAATACCAGAATACATCTCCGCACCAAATATTCAGTGGGGAAAAAAAGGATAAATTTCCTATTGGCATTTTAAACTTTCTCTGAAAAGTTTGAGGGAAAAGCAAATTGAGAAAAGCGGATTCTGAAGATACTTTTGTTTAAAGATACTGACTTAAGACTCAACAGGTGCTGAAAGGTACCCCTGTGGGAGCCTTACCACTGCAGGGTGAGCTGAGTCTGCTTCTTTTTATCCTTCATCATCTGCGTGATGGTTTTTTTCTGAGAGAGGTGTTGATCGGCTGCTTTGG
Organism: Meles meles; assembly: GCF_922984935.1. Lineage (NCBI taxonomy): Eukaryota > Metazoa > Chordata > Mammalia > Carnivora > Mustelidae > Meles > Meles meles. Next base: position 84,635,057 of record NC_060070.1, read on the forward strand.
TTTTGCTGTCGTGACTCTCTCCATCCTCTTCTTCAGAGGAAAAGTTACCATTGCTCAAATGCATTTCTGATTGCAAGTTGAAAGGATGATAAAGAAAATCAGAATGTGAAAATCAATTAAGGAGTCTCTAAATATACCCTGGGGTCAAACGGGGTGGTCTTGGGGGGGGGGGGTGGCGGTGAGAGGAGAACTACGCAAAATCCCTTGGAGTTAATTTCTAGTTGACAAACATTTTCCTGGGGAAAACACAAAACTCTGGACTTGAACGTTGTACATACCTGTTATGTTTGCGGAGTGTTTACTTTTATTATTGGATGGTCTTCTTAGAATTCACCTTTCTCCCCAGCCACAAGCCCCGCGGGGCCGGAGCACTCACCTGATTTAACTCCCACCGGCAGCTCCGGGTCTTCCCCTCTCTCCGCGCTGCCCAGGGCGCCCCCGGGCTGCGCTTCAGCCGCCAAGTACACCCTTTCCTCGGGGTAAATGAGCAAGCCCTTGCCCAGGAGCTGCACGCAGCACTCCTCCGGGGCCTCAGGGGAAACTTGGGGCGTAGGCTGCGCCTGCAGGAAAGGGTCTTCCAGCACCGGGACCTTGGCCATCCTCCTGGCCGCGGGAGACCTGGGCACCCGCCGCTCGGCCCGCGCCCCGCGGAGCTCAGAGCCCAGGGCGGGGCGGGGCTGGGCGGGGCTGGGGACCTGCGGCCTCAGGGGCGTGGGCGGAGGCCGAAGGCTCCCCGGCCCCCCGGCGTCGCGGAGAAGGAAGCCAGTGCCCAGGTACATCTCAGACCTGGGACCCGGGTGGGCCGAGGCAGGACTGCCTTTCCCCACCTGTCTGAGGTCCCGGCAGATGCTCAACTCGGAGCTCACTTCCCCAGCTGCGCCCGTCTCGCCCGGAGGCCCAGTCCCCACCTCTCACCCCTTCTTTGATCCCTTTCTCTCAACGTGTGCAGAGCCGGAGGACACTTTTCACACTCAAAGCTCCCAGAAAGGTCCGAGAAATCCCCACTCTTTTGTTCGAGGGAAGCGTGGCTGCAGCCGTCCCCATCCCTAGTCTCTTCAGACACAAACGACGCCCTGGCTGGGCAGCCTTGATTCTGCGAAGCTAGGCAGAGGAGGACCAGAGAGCATGGCTCAGTCTTTGCAGCCCTGAGTCTGGTTTGCTTTTTCTCGGATTAATCTTAGGGATTGGTGAAGGCTCTTCTCAGAGACTTGGAGACAGACGCCATCGCATCCCGCTTGTGTCCGTCCAGACTGCCGTACTCCTGGGTGTACAAGGGCTCTTAATCCCAGGCCTCACCTCCCTGCAGTATTTTGGGACTTAAAGCATCCCTGACAAGTCCTTATCTATTATACCTAAGGATAGAGCAATGGACATTCGTTGAGATGAAGGATGAAACCGCCCTATTTCATTTCCAAGCCAAAATAACAAGAGAGTCATGTGGGGTGCAAAAACAATGATGACTTGTGCTCTTTTTAAGAAGGAGAAATCAGAAGAGAGTTGGGGTGTGTGTTGCCTGACTGCCACAGAATCTTTCATTCCTTCCATCTTCTGCTCTTTTGACAAGTATGTCCTGTGCCTACTGTATGCCTAGTGCTCCCCAGAAAGGCAAGGAATCTGCTTTGGCTCATCTTGCCTCACCACAGCCAACAACCTGCCATCTTGTGGAGCATTAAAGAGAGAAATCAACCCTGAACTTGAATTTAATATTAAACTACATCAAAATTTTACTTAGGAAAAAACAAAATGGGACTCATGGTGGTGGATGGCTGAAGGGTGAATTATAGAGAGCAGTAATATAATCTAAGAGCATTACCTGGCTTAAGCAGCTGAAATTACCTATATATTTGAACATTATCCTGTTTTTAGCATCACTTGGGAAAGGCATCACTTTGCTGTCAAAAGTTTTCTCCCTACCTTGTACCTCCAGCAGCTGGGTTCAGGCTGGGGCTACCCACCCATCCATGCACCCAAAGGTCAAAAGGTCAGAGGCTATTACCTACCCCCCCCCCCCCCCCCCCGCCAGGGAAAATTTGTCTATCAGTCTCCTCCACTTAGTCCCCCAAAGCCCCAGAACTTTCTCAGTCCATGGAGCTTAGCTCTACAAGTTTAGAATGTTTCCCCTTATAGAGACACCCTCAGACTCATTGCGTAAAAGTTCTAGGGATTATCTATGTGTATACAAAAAGACTCTGTTACTTCTATCACATAATCAGAAAAAAAAATTCAGGGAAATTATTGGGAATTCTTTTTGAATTTTTAAAAATACTGACCTCTTGTTATCCAGGCTAATTGTGTGTGTTTGGGTGTGGTTGTGTGTAAGTCATACAGACACTAAATGAATATCTGGCAATTATCCAGTTGGACTGAACAATGGAAACACAAATCAAACTCATTTAATGCCCTTAGTGAACTTTTGGCCTAATTTTAAGTAAACCATCTGCCAAACAGTATAACATCGAAGTTCTGTGCTCCTACTCAGAAATATAAATTAAATAGACCTATAACAAGTGAAGAAATTGAATCAGTAATCAAAAATGTCCACAGAGGGGCGCCTGGGTAAGGCAGTCTGTTAAGCATCAGCCTTCTGCTCAGGTTGTGATCCCAGGGTCCTAGGATCTAGCCCCTTAAGTGTGAGCCACAAGAGCCCCATGTTGGGTTCCCTGCTCAGTGGAGAGTCTGCTTCTCCTTCTGGACACCCACCCCCACACTTGTTCCCTCTGTTTCTCTCTCTCTCAAATAAATAACTAAAATCTTAAAAAAGAAAAAAAAAAAAAAAAAAAACACTTCCACATAGAAAAAAAACTTCCACATAGAAAAGCCTAGGACAAAAGTCTTCACCGGTGAGTTACACTAAATCTTAAAAAAGAATTAATGCCAGGGGCGCCTGGGTGGCTCAGTGGTTTAAGCCTCTGCCTTCGGCTCAGGTCATGATCTCAGGGTCCTGGGATTGAGCCCAGCATCGGGCTCTCTGCTCAGTGGGGAGCCTGTTTCTCCCTCTCTCTCTGCCTGCTCTCTGCCTACTGTGACCTCTCTCTGTCAAATAAATAAATAAAATATTTTTAAAAAAAAAGAATTAATGCCAGTTCTTCTCAAACGTATAAGAACAAGTGAAAACAGTGCTCAAGGTGGGGTGGGGAGAAGTATCATTACCCTAATTTTTTATTTTTAATTAGTATAATTAACTTGAGTTCATGAGACCAATGTTTTAAAGATGTAATGATAAATAAGTCATAAGGCAGGAAAATAGGTAAATATGGAGAATGATCTCTTAAATAGTGATTCTTTATTTTTTTTTAAGATTTTATTTATTTATTTGACAGAGAGACAGCAAGAGAGGGAACACAAGCAGGGGGAGTGGGAAAGGGAGAAACAGGCTTCCGCTGAGCAGGGAGCCCAACACGGAGCTCATCCCAGGAAATCACAGGATCATGACCTGAGCTGAAGGCAGATGCTTACCGAATGAACCACCCAGGGCCTCTTAAATAGTGATACTTAACACTTAGTTTTTAAAATTCCCTTTAAGAAATTTATGTAAACCATCAACTCTCTTTTGGGGCGGGGGGAAGGCTCATGAATATACTCACATATTATATATGCAAAATTCTGTATGCAATTTGACAGATCCTAAGTTTAAAAAAAACTTAAAAAGTTTATTCAGTTTTTTAAAAAGAGCATAATGATATCTGAAACAGGAGATTTTTGGAAGTTCCAATGACAGTGTCTTTGTGACTGGAAGCAACACATTTAAGGGGAAAGAAAAGGAATTTGGAGTCACACACATTTGCACTCATTTTCTTTGTGGCTTTAGGTACTTAACCTTTCCTTCTCCCTAAATTTTCTGATCACTCTTTGTCCAGCTTCTGACTCCATTTGTTTTCAGTCACCAGTTCCACCGCCACCACCTGAGAATAGACACTGCCCTTGGTTACCAGACCACCATTGCCCACAGTCAGAGAGAGCCCAAGAGCCTCAGTGTCTGCACACTCCATGAGTATCCCACAGCAATAACAGGTGCTTAGGGAGAGTAAAAGCCTCGTTCTCTGACCTAACAGTAGATAAGTCAGAGTTGCAAGTTACAACTCAGAGCTCCTTTATGGAATTACGCTGAAGCATCTTCAGCTGGATTATTCCTGAAATCCCATCCTTGTTTGGTTTCCTCCCCTTCACTGTCTTGCTGCCTCTACTCCTTTATCTGGTTCTCCTGGAAATATTTCTTTAAGAATCACTTGTAGATGACTACTTCACTCAAGTTCTGCTAACAGAAACATCACATTATAGGGTTTATGTAAGAATTAAATGAAATATTATAAAGATGAACCTAATACAGTGCCTGAAACAGTAAGCTCTCATAAAAGGTATCTAATATTTCATTCTGCAACTTAGACCTCTTTTAGTGCTTATAGGCAAGGGGAGAAATTTTTTCTCTTTCATTGCAAAATGATTCTGAAAAACATCTTTCTCCTTTCCTAGACTATTCCTGGGCGTAGTATAATCCGGAGGTATCACTACTATGAAACATGTGAAATCACATGTCTCCTCTATTTTTTCTTCTTTTCACCAAGACTGCTTTTTAAATATAGAAAAGACTTTTTATTCTGCCTTCAGGTAATAAATTTCATGTAGTTGTTGCTTTCAAATAAAAGTAAGGACAGTTATGAACTAACAACAGAGCCCCAAGATACATGAAGCAAATACTGATTTTGACAAAGACACCAAGACCCTTCAATGGAGAAAGAATAAACTTCAACAAATGTTGCCCAAAAAATCAGATATCCACATGCAAGAGAAACGCTTTTCCACATGAACTGGAACTCTCCCTCATGCTGCATACAAAAATGACAACAAAACAGATCAAAGACTTAAATATAAGAGCTAAAACTGTGCAACTATTAGAAGAAAATCTAGGTATAAATCTTCATTGCCCTGGATTAAACAAATATTTCTTAAATATGACACCAGAAACACAGACAACAAATGAAAAAATAGACAAAATGAACCCCATTAAAATGTGTGCATCAAAGGACACTATCAAGAGAGTGAAAAGACAACAAACAGATTGTCAGAATAGTTGAAAATCATCTACCTACTAAGATAGTAGTACCCAGAACATACAAAGAATTTTTACAACTTGATAATCAAAAGATAATAGCCCAATTTAGAAATGGGTAAAAGATTTGAATAGACATTTCTCCAAAGAAGATATACAAACAACCAATAAGCACAGGAAAAGATGCTCAATATCGTCAGCCTTAGATAAATGCAAATCAAACTCATAGTAAGAAAACCACTCACTCCCACTAGGATTAGAATAGCTATGACTTTTTTAAGAAATAAAATTAACGTTGGTGAGGATGTGGAGAAAAAAGAACCCTTGTGCACTGCTGATGGGAATGCAAACTGGTGCAGCCACTGTGGAAAAGAGTTTGGCATTTCCTTAAAAAGTTAAACAGGGTGCCCAGTTAAACAGGGTGACCAGGAATTCCACTCCTAGGTTTATGCTCAAGAGAACTGAAAACATATTCACACAAAATCGTGTATGCAAATGTTTGTAGAAGAGTTAAGCATCAGAGTCAAGGTAGATGCAAGCCAAAGAACAGAACAATACAGTATGACATACCCATATGAAGGAATATTATTCAGCCATAAATAATAATGAGGCATTGAGACATACCATAATATGGATGAAGCTTGAAAACATGCTACGTAAATAAAGTCAAATATAAAAGGCCACATATTGTTTGATTCTATTTATGGGAAATGTCCAGAATAAGCAAATCTGTAGAGACAGAAAGTGGATCAGGGATTTCCAGGGGCTGCAGGGAGAGGGTGATGGGGAATGACTGCTCAATGATTATGGACTTTCTTCTTTGGGTAATGAAAATGTTCTGGAATGAGAGGTGACAGTTGTCTAACATTGTGAGGATGCTAAAAACCACTGAAGCATACACTTCAATGGTCAAAATGGTGCATTTTATCTCAATAAAAAAATTTTAATAAGCAAAGTCAGGTTATAAAGAAACTACTTAAGAATCTGCTACATTCTTACCAGATAAAAGTCACTAGTTTGGACAAACTTCACAGGCTTATTCTTAAAATATGAGTCATTACTTTTGTAATTGTCCTGTAAATTTCAATGAATTATATCTTGATTCCTTCTTCAAGTCTCATTTCGTCATTCTTCAAACTTGGTTGTGCCATGTTAATTTAATTTTCTTTCTCTCTGTTGTGTTTACTGCATGTAGGATGAGAAGGAAAAAATAGGAAATAGGGAATGAAGAGGAGAAGGGAGAGGGAGGGTTAAGAAATGATTGAAAAGACTAAAGGAGTCAGTAAAATAAAAAAGGAAAGATGAAATTCATCCAGTTGGAAGTTAGGAGACGGAGTTTATGTCTTTAGTCTCTGTATGGGCAGAACCATTTTTTCCAAAAGTGCAGATCAACGCTACAGCCAGATTACATCTGGGCAGTGATCAGGACCAGGAAAGGGAATGTCTGGCTGGAAATGCAGTGAGTGACCGGCACTAAGGTGATTTAAAGGAAGAATCAGCATTTCCTGGTGACTAGTGGGCAGGTCTTGCATGGAACAGAAAAGTTATTTCCCAGATTGCTGTCTTCAGGAGATACCAAAGAAAATAAGAGGACTTTCCATGTAAAATAATTGCTCAGCTAATGGCTCTGACTCTGTCCCAGAACACACTATGGTCATTGCCAAACACAATGTTATCAGACAGGCAACTCATGAATAACAGCTACCCCTTCTACCAGCATCATTCCAAAAACAGACACGTGTCTCAAACTCAGAACAGGGACTTCAGCCTGCACTGGGGCCCAGAGCTGATAACTCAGCCCTGAATCACAAGTGTCTCGACTGAGAGCTGCTGAAACCAAGTCCAGTGTCCAGACATTTCATCAGTTTTTCCTCAAGGCTGTGAGAAGATGCTCTTCTTGGTTTGTAACTCTCCATACTGTAAATTCTACTGAGTGACTGATGCAAGTCACTTATTTGTTGTTCTATGTGTTGTTAAGGGAAATAGAAATGGAAGAAGAGAGTACATGGGTGCTTTTTACATTACACTCATAACTTTTCTCTAGATTAAAATTGTTTCAAAATAAAATTTTAAAAGTGGAGTGAGCTTTTTTATTTTTAGTAAAAGTTGACCTATGCTTGTTTATAAAAAAAGATATTTACATAATTTTAGGGATGCATACACATACATAAAATATGTTAACGTCAAGGAAAGATGTGTTTTTATTATAACGCTACTGTTAAAAATGGAAAGAATACATTTAAAATATTTCAATATTCACTTCTCTAATTAAATTTTTATGGAGAGTTACTTTGTTCAAACTTTATGTTCACTGTCTCCAGTAACTTTTATCCTTCACATAGAAATAACCACTTAGCTCTCTCTTCATTTCCAGTTAAAATATAGTCTGATGATCTTTTTTAGATTAATATAAAATGAATTATATGTTTGGAATAGTGAGAGAAAATAAGTTGTTAGTCTGTATACAAAACTAAGTAATATGCTGCTTTATGTATATTTGAGAACTTCTTACATTGAGAATATATACTGTATATATTACAATAAGTATAATAAATAGCAAAAATATGATCTGCTAATCAAATTAAATATTAGATGTATATGTTAAATAAAAACTGACACATAGTAAATGTCTACCAGATATTTGTTATAAAAATGAATGGAAAATAATGGCAACCCTCCATCTTCTTCATTCTACCAAAAATGATTTATTATGACCTAGGGATTCAAAAATAAGTAAGACATGATTTTGCTCCATTCAGTGCTCTCAGTCTAGTGGAAAAGGCAGATATGTTTTAATACAACATAATAAATATTAAAATGGTGGTAAGCACAAAGTGCTTAAAGAGCACAGAGGCAAGAATGACCAGCCCAAGCCAAGGGCAGGCTTGGTCCAAGAAGGTAGAAATTTTCATAGAGGGTATAACATGTGAACTAGTCTTAAAGGTCTGGCATGCAATCACAGGTGGAAGACAGAAGAAACAGAATGTACACAGGCACGGAGGCAAGAAAGACATGGCTGGCTGGAGGAATGGTGACTGGGTGCAGCTGGAGGATAAGGAGCATCACAGAACGTGAATGATCATGAGCTGTGATCAGATCTTGAGGGCCTTGTTCAAGCTAACAGCTATACATTGAAACTAATAATAACATGTCATTGAGGGGTTTTCGGAAGAAAGTGTAAAGAATGAGTGGTTGTGAGGGAGGAAAGTTAGGAAGACCATGTGATAAAACAAAATAAGTCTTGGCCTGGGACAATGGCAGTGAAGGCAGAAAAAAAGAGGTGATTCAAGAACATAATGAGGATTGATACATGGTGATTGTGACAAATTTTTACAGTACTGGCCCCTCCAGTGATTCATGGATCCCTCATTTATGCCATTGGGTAATCCCCTCTTATGTTGACTCTGAACTTGGCCATTAGCAGACATCAAACAGAGGCTTGAAAAGCATTTATGCATTCTCTCACTGATGCTGAAAACTTTGAGACCATTACCGGTGGCCAAGCCCAGACTAGCTTGCCAGAAACATGTCATACCCATTATTCTAATTGCCAGCTAGAATTAACCAATAACTAGAACAAACTACAATACAGTGATGTAAATGAAGCCATTCTAAAATAACCAGCCTCTGGCTATCTTGCCAGCTGAGTGCAGAATCATGAGTGAGGCTTAGGATTAAGCTCAGCGCAAATTGCTGGCCCACAGAACTATACATGAGAAAATAACTGTGGTTTCAAGCCACTAAAATTGGGGGGTAGTTTGTTACACAGCAAAAACTAACTGATACAGTAATGGATTAGCTGATAGTTTATCACCTGACTGCCACAAAAAGTTGGTCAAACTTTAGAGACTTAGGAGTAGCAGTAGCTAGTGGGAAAAACAGTCCGAAAACTGAGTGTGCAGTGATTTTGTTTGGTTTTCATGGTTTTTGTTTGTTTGTTTACATTTGTTTTTTTGGATAAGGAAGAATAGAACTCAAAGGTGAGGGATGTTTTGAATAATCAAACTTACTTCAAAGGGTTCATATAAAGATCAAATGCAGTAATAATACACCAAAACACCAAATGAAAAATAATTGCTATCTTATAGGTCTGTATGTATGGATTATATGTACTTTTTTTCTCTTTGACTTTAGGAATTCACACAAGTGGCTATACATGTACACACACACAGAGAGAGAGAGATAGACATACACACATCCCATTTTGGGGAGAAACAACTTGGGGTGCCCCAGTACACTTTCAAACAGCTCCCTAAAGTTTCATACTATAGGAGGAATATAATTTTCACAGGCAAACTTCTTCTTCCAAACACAGAGAATTATTCAGTTGCTTCTTCAAAATGAAGTGTCCACACAGAGACACATGTTATGGGTGTGTGAGCCCTAAACCCTCTCAATAAATGAATCATGTTTCAGGCTCAACAAACTTTATTTTAGAATTTTTTAGTTACAGTAGTTACCACATATTTTCCTGCTGGCAATGGGGTTGGAGTGCCTACTATTCCAAATAATAAATTATATAATAAGATTTGCTAATTTATAGAGCATTTAATTTCAAAATATAATGTGTAGTCTACAAGAGGAAGACAATCAACTGTTCCAGGTCATAGCAGTGTTCATTTGGGATCAATCACTGGGTAAGATCAGAATGCTTTTCAGCCTTAATATTCTTTTTTTTTCCCCCATTTTATTTATTTTTTCAGCATAACAGTATTCATTGTTTTTGCACAACACCCAGTGCTCCATGCAAAACGTGCCCTCCCCATTACCCACCACCTGTTCCCCCAACCTCCCACCCCTGACCCTTCAAAACCCTCAGGTTGTTTTTCAGAGTCCATAGTCTCTTATGGTTTGCCTCCCCTTCCAAATTTTTTTTTTAATAAACATATAATGTATTTTTATCCCCAGGGATAATCTCACAAAACAAACTGGGGGTTGCTGGGGGGAGGTGGGATTGGGAGAGGGAGAGGGGGCTATGGACATTGGGGAGGGTATGTGCTATCGTGAGTGCTGTGAAGTGTGTAAACCTGGCGATTCACAGCCTTAATATTCTTATCGTAACAGGGCAAATAATTGAAATTGAAAGACTTATATTGTAAGCATAAAGTTTTAGTCATGTTTTACCTACTATCACAGTTAATACAGAAGAAACTAGATGATCTAAAATTTAAGGCAGTATACATGATTTCTCATAAATTTGTTTTGAATGGTTTGTAACCAAACTGGTTCCAAACTTCTTTATCTTCTCAGTGGACTTCTGTAAATCACTCCTTAGTTGTGAAATACACTCTAAATGGTTCCTTTACTTAGAATCCCTGTTCCAAGAATATTAAAGATTGTGGCTTTCATTTTTTTCCTCAGCCTTCCAATTCTTCAAATTTTATATAAAAGACATGTGAAGATGCTGACTGTAATCATTTTTCTGTATATAATAATTAAAATTATTAGTAATTTTGATGAATGCCTTACTTTTTAAATACAATATTGAAATCAATAATTCTTGAGAACTCATGTAGTTTCCTCAAGCTACAGAAGATTAGTTTTGCTTGAGTGGTGAATTCTGTAACTTGTCACTGAGCAGAATGGATAACTTTACCTACTAACTCCAGGCCATGGTTCTAAGATCGTGTGTGCAATGCATCTATTCCTCATCCCTCACTCTGTCTGAAAGCTTCTGAGCTCAATACACCATCTTTACTGAACAAGTTATCAACTGGAGTTGTTGAGTAACTGCTACTCTTTCCATAACTTACTGGTTTGGGTTGCCAGTAGAGGATAAATAATGAGAGAATGACATAGTAAATTAGGTCAAGAGAAAAGATAGTTGGTATATTTAACACAAGGATTGAGATGATCCTTCTTGAAATTGGACATCCGCATCAGCATTACCCAAAGTAAATGTGAAATACACAGATACACACTCAGAACCAGGGTATCACTGAATAAATGGATTTCATCCATACAGTATCACATATTATGAATTTCTCACATTAAGACATGGAAAATTGGGCTTCAGAAGACACGAGGAAGAATACTGTGTCCCAGCCTAAGTCATAGTCTAAGATCTTAGAGAGGTAATAGAGGATGCTTTCAGGCAGATTATGGCTCATTCGGAAAGGCACTGTGGAGGAGAGAGTGGAAAGAAGGAGGAGGGGAGAGTGAAGCGTGCAGGTTGAGGAATGAGAAGGTGATCACAATCTCCTAGTGGCCTCAGTGGTGCTTTCCTGGTTTTTCATACCATGGCTCATGTAGAAAATGGCCATGTTCTATACAGCACGTTGGGGTAAACACATGAGTCTGCTCCTAGCAAGAGGGAAGCAGACCAGAGATTCTGAACACTGCAAGAGACAGGGATCAATGCCATCCCTGTAGACATCCTGTTGGGAAAATGCTGTGGGAACATCCATCACTCTGTTAGTTTTCATCACTGCGTGCCCTCAGCAAAGCCTGGCACTGGCTTTATCTTCTCTACTTTGAAGAAGAGGAAGGCTAATACCAGGATGCTGCTGGAACATTTTCCAGCTCATTGTAAAGAAGGACATGGGAGAGTTTCCCCATTTCCATAGTCAATTATGGAATACTGTTAAGTGGACATGGCATTACATGTAGAACATTTTTCTTGATAACTCTATGTTATTTACATTTGAATGAAATAATTTAATTTTTGTATTAGAAAGCATGTACAACTTACATATCTTATCTTTTCAGTTAGCCATTTCGATGACATGAACTGAAATTTCAAGAGAATTTTTATTACTTTACATAAAATATGAGGCTATACTATAAATACAAAATATAAAATAAGAAAGTACAGAATATATAGAAAGGCAATAGAACTTGTTTCCATGTCAGCATCTTAAAAAAAGTCATGTGTTCCAGGTTAAAAAAAAATGAATAAAGATAAGGAGAAGAAATCAATAGGAGATAAAGAAGTCAAAAAATAGGGGCGCCTGGGTGGCTCAGTGGGTTAAGCCTCTGCCTTCAGCTCAGGTCATGATCTCAGGGTCCTGGGATCGAGCCCCGTATCGGGCTCTCTGCTTGGCAGGGAGCCTGCTTCCTCCCCTCTCTGGCTGCTGCTCTGCCTACTTGTAATCTCTCTCTCTCTCTCTCTCTCTCTCTCAATCTGTGAAAAAAAAAAGAAGTCAAAAAATAACTTTGATATTAACTTTTATAAAACCAAAAATAGCTAAAACATCTAGCAATTAATATTTCAAATAAAAATGCTTATTGATCATTTTTCTAAATTATGTAGTACTAAAAATTAGAGTTACCAACCTAAACATGTCAAACTAGGTTGAATTTTAGTTCAACATTATATCTTTCAACGTTAATTAGGTGTATCAAAATAAATCAGAATACGTAACTTTGAAAATAATGCATCAACTTAAGAATTAAATGGCACATAGTATAAAAGTAAACTATAGCAACAATTACATTAACATGGAAAGCAAATAATGATCACACATTGTAGGTTGATCTACTTGTAATTTCTGTTTACTCATATCTCCAGAAACTTAACTCACTGACAAGCAGGGCAACTTCAAATCAGATGCAAATCCAAGTCACATACTAAGCTTACTCACCAACTGACAGTATGGTGAACTAAGCTTCAGTTTTATGAACTGAATAAATAGCCACTTCATCCTTACAGCATAGCCATTATAACCACTAATTTGTAACCTAAATCATATCAAAAAGGTGGTTGATGATCTGTTTCTAACTATGAGTTAGTTTTGAAGGGAGACATGAGAGACATAAAAGTTAATTGATCCCTCCAGAGATAGTAGGGCATTTATCAAGGTCATTATATGACCTGCTAGTGGACCACATAAGGAAAATTAGACTAATGGAAAATTCTCCCACAATGTTTCCATTAAATAATCTATGGATTCCCAGCTGCCTTCAGAATTCACTTAGAGTAAGAAATAAGAAAATTGAAGATGACTATAAAGAAAAAAGGAAATTGCAATGATTGAGACAGGAAGTGATTAAGGTAAAAAAGGAGAATTTTAGTTGAGTCAGGGTCATGGTAAAGATCATTTCTGTTTCGACCCTATCCAACTGTATTGGTAATTACAAGCCTCTGGAGAGAAAAAGTAATTCCACAGTGCCAACATATGGCATCTCTTAGACTTTCAATGGTTTCATCATCTACTTTGATGTGAATGAATCCAAATATTAAGCTAGCAGAATTGGTACTCATGAAAACTTATGAAAATATGAATGCATGTTGTAAATAATGAAATTCTAGTTTTAACTATTTTTTAAATTTTTTAAAAGATTTTATTTATTTATTTGAGAAAGAGCACAGAGGGAGAGTCAGAGGGAGAAGCAGAGTCCCCACTGAGCAGGAAGCCCAAGGTGGGGGCTTGATTTCAGGACACTGAGATCATGACCTGAGACGAAGGAAATGCTTAACCAACTGAGCCACTCAGGCACCCCTGGATTTAACTTTAAAGTTAAGATTATATATATATTTTTTTGTCAGGGATGCACTTTCATTCTTGTAGAGAGAGAAGAATACATCTAGGCTTGCTGAGTAAGCAGGCTTCTTAGTTTCACCAAACAAACCATCTCTGCACAACAGATTAATGACATCCAAAGAGATCTGAACTCACATTCATCTGTGTACAGTCCTGAAGTCCAGCAAGGAAATAAGAAATGCAGATAAGAGGGGCTCCTGGGTAGCTCAGTTGGTTAAGCATCTGCCTTCAGTTCAGGTCATGATCCTGGGGTCTTAGGAGCGAGCCCTGCTTTCCCCTCTCACTCTCCCCCTGCTTGTGTCCCCTCTCTCGGTATGTCTCTCTCTGTCAAAAAATTAAATAAAATCTTTAAAAAGAAAAGAAAAGAAATGCTGGTAAGAGTATGGAGAACAAGACAAAGGGAAATGGAAAAAAAAAAAGTGTTGATATATTTGAATGCAAATTCAAGACCCAAAGGAAATAACCAAGATAAACTGAAAGGAGTAGATTTTGGCACAGCTGGGAAAAACACATGGTGGATTAATAGCACATTGAATCCTATGAGCAGAATGAAGGAACAAGTCCTTAGGAATGAGAGCATAAATGTGGAGCATTTATCAATATCTATATTATTAATAGTACATAACACTTTGCTCATAATTTTTATTATAGGAATTTACTAACTTATTGAGTTTCATTAATAACATATCACATACCAAACACATTATATGCTTGGCAATATGTTAAGTACTTTATACTTTATGTCATCTTATCTTCACTGATTCTATGAGGTAGGTGTAAATATGGCTTTTTTACAGATGTAGAAACTGAGATTCAAAAATGGACATGACTTGCCCAACATCTCGTGATTAGTAAGTGAGGAAAGATAAATGATCCCAGCCCTGTTTGATTTAAAAGTTCATATCTTAATCATTACAATGCCAAGCTTCTTGACACACCCCCCTCCCCCCTGCCCCACAAATACAAGGGCCGGATCTGTCTCATACATGCTTGGACCAGTGGTTGTCAGCCTTACCAAACCACATCCCCACCCCAGCCCCCATTTTATAGCAAATGTTTTGCAATATTCTCTTTATTCTACCAAAAGAAAGTTACAGTAAACCATATATGAGTATTTAGTCAATATAATGTACTAGCTCTAATATAAAGAGTGAACTAAAGAAAGATTGTTAATAATGAAGAATAGGCATTTCAATAGATACATGCTCAGGCATGACATAGCTAAAACACTTTATTAAGAAATTTGATGTTTGATGGAACATCTGGGTGGCTCAGTCAGTTAAGCGGCTGCCTTTGGCTTAGGTCATGATCCCAGGGTTCTGGGATCAAGTCCCACAACGGGCTCCTCACCCAGCGGGAAGCCTGTTTCTCCCTCTGCCTGCTCTGCCTACTGCTGCCCCTGCTTGTGCACTCGCTCTCTCTCTCTGAAAAATAAATAAATAAAATCTTAAAATAAAAATTGGATGTTTGCATCTAAACATAGAGTTACCATAATGGAAGAGTAATACATGCAAAGAGCTTTTTTGGTCACTAAAATATATATGAGGCATTGCCATTGGTAATGCAATTTTCTGAAATAGTAAACAACTCTTGTGAAATTTCTATGCAAAATATGGTGATTATATTAGCATGAAACAAAGTAGAATTCAAGACAAGGAATATTATCAGAAATCAAGATGTTGCCCATTGATGGGGGGGAGGTAATTCTTTAAGACCTTAATATGTATGCATCTAAAAACAAAACTGCAAAACTTGTGAAGTAAAAATTGAGAGAACTAAAAGAGCTCAATAGAGATTTTGAACAACAATAGAGATTTTGGCCTTCATTTCTTAATAATTAGTAGAATTAAGTAGACAAAAAACTAGTAAGGATATAGAAGATCTGAACAAAACAATCAGGCAACTTGATCTAATTGATATTTACAAACCTCTGTACCCAATAATTATACACACATTCTTTTCTTTTTTTTTTAAGATTTTATTTATTTATTTGACAGACAGAGATCACAAGTAGGCAGAGAGGCAGGCAGAGAGAAAGGAAGGGAAGCAGACTCCCTGCCGAGCAGAGAGCCTGATGCGGGGCTGGATCCCAGGATCCTGGGATCATGACCTGAGCTGAAGGCAGAGGCTTTAGCCCACTGAGCCACCCAGGAGCCCCTACACACATTCTTTTCAAGAGTATGTGGGACATTTACCATATATACTAAACTATTAAGAAACAAATATCAGTGTATTTCAAAAGGTTGAAATCTTACAGGGCTTGTTTTGAATAGAATTAAATTAGAAATTAGCAACAGAAAGATACCTAGAAAATCCTCACATATTTGGAAATAATATATTCCTAAGTAACACATAGGTCAAAGGGAAAAAAAATCACAAGAGAAAAAAAATCCTTTAACTAAATTATAATAAAAGTATAAGCTATCCAAATTTGATTTTGAACAAAAATTGGTGAGATTCAGCTATTACAGTACTTACAGGAAAATGTATAGCTTTAAATGAGTACACTAGTAAAGAAAAACAGGTTTAAATTAGTGACCTAATTTTCCATCTCAAGAAGTTAGTAAAAGAGAAGCAAATTAAAACCAAGAAAGTAGAAGGAAAGGCATAATAAAAAATCATTTCAATAAAAAACGAACATAAAAGAATACTAAAAAAGTTGAATATTTGAAAAGATTAGCAAAATTTATAAACCCCTACCAGGAATAATTTTTTAAAGAGTGAGATAAAACACAAATGACCACTCTCAAGTATAAAAGAGATATTACTATAGGTCCTGGATATAGCAAAAGGCAATATTTATGAGCAAGGTTTAACCAATAAATTTTAAAATCTAGACAAAATGGACAGTTTTTTTCCAAACACAGCTCATTAACAGTGATTCAACAAGCAGTGGAAAATCAGAATAGCTTTATTCTATTTTTAAAAATTGAATTCACAATCCAAACCTTTTCCAAAAATAAAACTACAGGTCTGAATGGTTTCATTAGAGTTTCCTATCAAATATTTAAGGAAAAAATAATTTCAGTCACACAAATTTTCACAAAAATAGAGGAGGGAATACTTTCTAATTCACTTTATAAGTTCAGCAAAACCCTGCTACCAAAAGCTGACAAAGACATTACTCAAAAATTCTCAGCGAAATTGAATCCAACAAGATATCATAAGGATGATCTATTTTGAAAAAGAGCTTTTATCCTGGAATGCAAGTGTACTTTGACATTCTAAAATCAATCAATATAGTTCACTACGTTAACGGAATAAGGAAAAACAAACATCTTTAACTACCTTAACAAAATAAAGAAAAACAAACAAACAGAAAAGACATTTGACGTAATTCAGCACCCGTTCAGGTCAAAACACTCAGCAAACAAGGAGAGATGGAATTTAACTGGGCTCACAAGGGGGAAACCATTAGAGAAAAAAATTAAAAAATAAATAGTTGAGGCTCTGCTTTGCCTATTGTTTCACAAAAGGAATCACATTGGTAAAATTGTTCTGCAGTAAAATAATTGGGTTTGCAAGCAGTCACAAAGCTGGGGAAGATGATGATGATGGCGATGATGATGACAATGATAGTTTTTGTTTTCTAACTGGAAAACTAATTGTTGTCAGGATTAAAGCCTTGTGTGCTGTCTTTGGCTCAAAAAATATAGTAGAGAAGATGTCTGCATGTTCAGGAAATTCAGGTGAGCCAAGGGTTAACATACTTTTCTTTCTAAAACTAAACGAATAAACTTACTTCAGGAGGTCCTATATCTACTCAGCGATAGATAATGTAACTTTATTAATTCAAGATAAACTCATCTACTCCAATAATTAACAAACATTTACTGAGTATTTATATGTGCCAGGCACTTGGGATTCAACAGTGAAAAAAACAGAAAAAGACCTTGTCTTTAAGGAATTTCTATTCCAGCCAAGAAGATAGACAATTTAATAAAACCATGGATAAACAAATAATATGGATAAAACAATGGATAAAACCATTGTATAATAGGTTAAAAGCATGTAAATATGGGAAAAAGTCAAAATATTACCAGATTAAGTGGGATCAAGAGTGCTGGGGGTGGTGGGAATATGGGGGCAGGGTAAGGCTAGTTAATAACATTAAATAAGGCGAGCAGGATAGGCTTCATTGAGATGGTGACATTTGAGCAAATACTTAAGGGAGAAGAGGGAGTTAGCCAAGTGGCCCTGTGGAGGGACAGTATTCTGGGCAGAGGAAATTGCTAAAGACATTAGCAGGAACGTGTGGAGTTATTTTTCAGGAGCGCAGAAGGCCAGTGTGGCAGGAGATGAATTAGCAAGGGGGACAGAAGCAGGGAGAGAAGTTACATAGGTAATAGGGACGGGATCATGTAATGTCTTGAAGATCACTGCAAGAAGTTTGGGCTTTACCCATTGCTGAGTTCTGGACAGAGAAGGGACACGATCTGACTTATATTTCAGTGTTCCCTCTGGCTTCTGTGTTGAGGATGGGCTGCAGGGGAATGTTCTGGTTTATCTATTGCTGGCTAGTAATTTACCCCAAAAAGAGTCTTACAAAACAACCACCATTTTATTACACCTCTTGGTTTTATGAGTCAAAAATCTCATCTGGGTAGTTCTTCTGTTCCATGTGGCATCAACTGAGGTCATTCAGTGGTATTTTGCTGATGGAAGGGCTGTTCTGGAGAGTTCAAGATGGCTTCTTCATAGGTCTAGCATTTTGGACAGTTGGGCTCAGATTGTCAACCTACACGTAGTCCCATCACCATGGAGGACTGGGACTATTGGATTTTTGCATAGAGCTGCCACATTCCCTGAGTGTTCCAAGAATCAGGAAGTGGAAGCAGTCTATTTCTTCAGAGCTGGACCAGAAAACTGGTGACATAGGTTCACTTCTATGATATTGCACGGATCATGGAAGTTACAGAATCAGCCAAAATTCAAGGAGAGGGGACACAGATTACATATCACATGTCTCTAAGAAAGAAGTGTCAAAGGATTTATGGCAATCCCTATAGTCTATTCTCTGACCACAAATAACTTACAATCCTCCACTTGTAAAAAACAAAACAAAACAAAACAAAAAACCACCACACTCCTTCCTTCCCTAAATACTTGTAATACCAGCTTCAGGCTCATGTTCAGGATCTCATTGCCTAGATCACAACCTTTCCCCATCTTCGGGTTCCCTCAGCCTACAAGAACTTTATCTAATCAGGGTAGGGAATCTGCTTTGACATCATCACACATTTTGTCAAATCAAATTTACAAGTCAAATACTTCCTGCCCCGTTTTCTCTGGGCTTCATCATTGCATCCTTTTCTCTCACAGGTCCAATCCCATCCATTGAAAGACTTCATTTTAAGACTATTGTCTCTGCTAATTTTTTTTCAAATTTGTTTTTGGAAGCTTATTCAAAACATAAATCCTTTCTTTGTGTTTAATCATCATGAGAAAATTAGTGTCAAAGTACAGAGTGGACTGGCCTGGGGGGAAACCCAGGGCAGAGGGGCAATTTAGGAGGCCATGGCAGCCTTCTGCACTTAAGACAGCGTGGACCCAAGATCCTGCTTTGGACTAGGGCAATGATTTGTTCTCTTGCCTGGTGATAATGCTGAAAATGATTTCTTCCTTAGGATAGACTGACTCGATCCAAAAACTATTTTATTATTCTGTGATTTATCATGTAATAGAGCTCTGAAAAGTTCTCCAGCACCAAGTAAGCGCTCAGTGCACGTTAATCATTGTCATTAGTAGTAGTAATGTATTTCTTGGAAAACTAGTGATTTTCAGTTCTTTCAGTAATTGTAATACATTATTCTGTCGAGTTACCATTAGGTGGGGATGTTGAACAACATTTTTCTGCGTTGTTAAAAGACTTGTTCCTGACTTAAAAAAAAAAAAAGAGGCCTGTGAATAAACAGCTGCCTTATTATACTGCATAACCTATTTTTAATGAATCTTTCCCCCCAAAATTATAAATAACCTTTAAAGGTTTCAAAATAACTAAAAATGATTGGATTCAGACTACAAGGTGAACTCTGGGGTTCCTATAGAAAGACCCTCTCACTGCATCAAGTCAATGGTTCAGCCTCTTGCCTCTTGACGGCTTAGTGGACTCTAAGTCAGTATCTCATCTCAGTCTGGGACTCAGGGGTTCGGGAGTGGATTACAAAATACAAATAATGAATAAGGCCTGTGTCTGACTCACTTACTGAAAATACTAGAGTAGAGCCTAACTTGACTTCCTCTCCTTTTATTAATAGCAGCCATTAAGCAGCTACTGGTGCCAGGTGTTAAATTAGGTGCTCTCTATACTTGGTAACATTGTATCTGCAGAGCAGCCCTAGGTGGGCAGGGTTATTAGCTCTATTTTACAAAGAAGGGAATGGAGAAATGAACTTGGAGAAATGAACTTACGTTACTTGCCTAAACTCTTTCAACGGCTAGGTGGCGAAGAGAGAATTTTAACTCACCCTTGGTTGACTCCTGTTTTATTTTTCATCTGCCTAATAAGACATCAAAATTCATTTATCGATTTTTAAAAGAGAGACTAAGTTAAACCTGTATTTTTTAGGTCATACTTCCATGTAAATATCTAATTGATGGTCTGTTTTGTCCTCAGAGTCCATTCTGACTGAAGAGCTTAAAGATTTAGTGAAACTAACAAAGATTATCTCTCCAGTGAGGAAACCACAGCCCTCAACAGCAAATGTAGCTTTCGTCTCAGGGTGGGGGGCTGTTGGCATCTACTTGGGAGCTGCTGGGTTAGCAACAAAAGAACAATGTTTTCCTAATTTACCAGGAGAGTTCTTTCCTTGAACTTGTCATCCTGACCTAAATAAGACATTATTTTTCTCTGAAACTTTAGGGAATAACAATAGAGAGGGATTTGAAAAGACAAAGAACAATGCTAGAAAATATTTTAAATGCCTCTGCTTAGCAGAATTTATAAAGAACCCCTTAAACGGACAAACCTCATTTTCAAACAAAACACTTCGATCATGCACCTCGTGGAAGATAGCTCCATGTGGTCCTATCTCTTGAGGGTGAATAAAGTCTGAGAAGTGGGAACCCTGGGAGCCTGGGAGGGAAAGGAGGGGTCAGACTACTTAGCTCCACCCAGTGTCTTCCATTTTTATTTAGATAAAAAATCCTTTTATCAAAGGACAACTAATAACATCTTAAGGAAGTGTAGGAAACATTGGTCTAGAGAATTTGTTCTTTTCTCTTTTTCTAGTAACTCACATAAAATTCTCCATTGGATTTTCGTAGCATCCATACTACGAAGTCATCAGACGCCTTCTCTTTGTAGGGATTCTCTCATTCACTGAAATTCTTTTTTTTTTTTTAATTCAATCCTTTAAAATTTATTGAGAGTTATTTTATAACCAATATTTTGTCTATCTTGGAGAATAGTATATGTTTTCTGCAGTTTTGACATGTAGTATTTCATAAAGGTCATTCAGGTCAACTTGGGTAATAGTGTTCCCCAAGTCTAGGGCATCCCAATTGATTTTCTATTTATGCTATCATTTCAAAATAGATAAGGCACAACTAGCAGAACTTGAAGGAGAAATGGACATACTCATAATTATATTTGGAGATTTAAAAAACATCTCTCTCATTCACTGAAATTCTAACTCATTAAAGTCTTGGTTTTATGTGTGTGTCCCCTAAAAGATTTTTTTTCTAAAGTGGAGTTAAATTTTTTGTTTACTTTATGATTACAAGAAAATGCTTTCATCATTTCTTGTTTACTACAGTAAATTATAATGATTTAAACTAACCAAGAAAGTGAGATGTGAAAATACACTAAGAGATAGTAACAGAGTTCAAAACTTGAAAAATATCAGCTTTTATTCCTTTCCTGTTTTCCTTTTTGAAGCCAAATGAGGAAACTCTTTGATCTTTTCATTTTCCAAGTTAGACTTATTCTGTTACTGTTAGGTAAACACAAAGACTGAACCATGAAGACCAAATTAAATGTTTCAGCCACACCTCATTAAAAATTATATTTACTACATACTTACTAAGAGGAAAAAGCAGTTTGCATTTTACCTTTTCTTCCATTTTATCTGAGTATTCTGGGGAAAATATAATAAAATAAAAATAAAATAAATATAATAAAATAAAAATATAAAAATAATACAATAATATTGAGAAATATATAGTTTTCTTGAGCTTTTATCTGCCTCAAGGTATAGTCTCTTTAACCAAATAACACGACCTTCTGAATCTGTCTCAGCAGGTTCATCCTTAGTGTATCTGCGGATGGAAACTGAGAAAGGAAAAAAATATGAATTTTAGAGTTGGTAATTTTTCTAAGTAATGACGTCAGCAAATTCTGATGTCTCTTCTTTTTAAATATATCCAGAATTTGACTACTTCTCACTTTCTCCACTATTACCAGAACCAGCATCCTCTTGCCTAAATTATTGCGACAGCCATCAACTCACCTCCAATCTATTCTCAACAGACAAAAAATGATCCTTTAAACATATGAATCGAAATACATCAGTCTCCTACTCAAAATCGTCCAGTAAGTTACCATTTTAGAGTAAAAAGCAAAATCCTCACAATCATTTGTGCGGCCCTCATGATATGGTCCCCTGTCATTTCTCTAATTCATTTCTTACTACTTTACCCCTTGTTTTCTTTTCCTCCAAGTACCCTGGCCTTCTTGCTCTTCTCCTTCTTCGGGCTTTTGCACTCATCTCTACCTAGATAACTCTTCCCTCCCACATCCACAAGGTTCCCTCCCTCACCTTTAAAACTTTCTTTCTTTTTTTTAAAAGGATTTTATTTATTTATTTGACAGAGAAAACATAAGCAGAGGGAGCCAGAGACGGAGATGAGAAGCAGGCTCCCCACTGAGCGGGGAGCCTGATGCAGGTTCTATCCCAGGACCCTGGGTCATGACCAGAGCCGAAGGCAAGACGATTAACCATATGAGCCTTTAAATCTTTCCCCAAATGTCTTCTTCTCTGCTTGCCTGACCAAAATTCCAACCCTACTCTGGAACTTTCTATGTCCTTTTCTGCTTTACTATTCTTCATAACCTTCTTAATACCTTCTAAAATATGATAAATGTACATTTTATATAATTGTTTGCCTCCTTCATTAGAATGTAAACTTCATGAGAGATGTTTCTCTTTTTCCCATTTTGTTCACTTGTGTTTTCCCACACCCAGAACAGTGCCAGAGACCTAGTAGACACTCAGTAAGTATATATGTATGTATGTATATATGTATATGTTTGTGTGTATATGTGTGTATATACATATACACACATATACATACACATACACACACACACAGTAGGCACAGTTTAATATGCCTCTCTCCAAAGAAAGGAAAGCATCCACAGGCAAATGAAAAGTAGCTTGGATCAATTGCCAGCTATCTGAGGTTAATTTAGATAAAGCATGCCTCAGAATAGAATTGCAAGTATCAATGATCCAAGTTCTTCCTACACTTCCCTAAAGCCCTGAATTCCTACATAATCAGGTTACCTTTGATAGTACCTCAGGAAATTTGGTAATGGTCTATCAGCATATGATTCAAAGGGTAACATGCACCCCAATGTTTATCGCAGCATTATCAACAATAGCCAAAATATCGAGCGAGTCTAAATGTTCATTGATGGATGAATGGATAAAGAAGATATGGTGTATATATATAATGGAATATCACTCAGCCATCAAAAAGAATGAAATCTTGCCATTTACAACAACATGGATGGAACTAGAGGGTACTATGCTAAAGAAATAAGTCAGCCAAAGACAAATATCATGATTTCATTCCTACATGGAATTTAAGAAACAGAGCAGACGAATATAGGGGAAGGGAAGGAAGAATAAAATAAGATCAAAGCAGAGAAGGAGGCAAACCAAAGAGACTCTACAGGTAAGAGAACAAACTGAAGGTTGTTAGAGGGGAGGTGGGTGGGAGGGATGAGCTGAATGGGTGATGGGTATTATTAAAGAGGGCACTTGTTGGGATTAGCACTGAGTGTTGTATGTAAGTGATGAAATCACCAAACTCTATCCTGAAACCAATACTACACTATACATTAACTAACTTGAATTTAAATAATTTTTTTAAAAAATAGTCTATCAGCACAAATATATATATGACTCAACCTCATTTCTTATTTCCAACTCTCATTTTCTACTTCACAGATTTAAAGAATTGCAAACATTTATTTCTACAGTATTTGAGGACAATTGATGGATTCAAAGAGCTAAATTGAAACAACTGGTCAGTTGACTAACCAACTAGGATTCTATAAAGTGCTCATATGTAGAATTATCTTTCTAAATTAGTTATCTTTTACACTATCTTCTTCAGCCATAATAGAGGCTTCTATCTATTTGTTCCCAAGAGCTCTATTATCCCTTTGTACAAGAAGCTTTGAAAAAACTCTCAGTGATTGCTTGCCAACCGCAGCAGTCAGATCTGCAATAATTCACCAACCTAGTCTAACCGAAGTTGTCTGCCTTTGTTTGAGGGATTAAACCTGTTGATTGCCTGGAATCTCAAGGGAGAAGACCTGAGCTTGTCTCTTACACAATATCCTACTTCCCTCCCCAAATCACCAACCTCTTCTTTTTGCTTAGATCCATGTGAAATCTATAGAGGCAAATATTTTTGTGGCTGAGCAAATTTGCATTATTTTCACTGGTAACCTGTTCAAATGCCAGTTTCTGATTTGTTGTATATTACCTATCATTTACTTTGGCCTGTTTCTTGCTCCTGAAGTCAAACTAAGAGTTGCACAAAGACACATATAAAAAGTGTTTATCCTTAAAACACAAACATGTGACACTCACAACATGAACTGTGAACCAAATGGAGTAGGTTGAAAACAAATAACAAGTTGGTAGTGTACGGTCTGTTGGGCCTACAATCAGCCAGGTGCTTACCATGGTGCCTAGAAGTGGAGAGCAGAGCACTGGTGTCGATGATTCCCCAAACAAGTCATCATTCTGACATTACGAACTGGAGAAAACCAATGTGAACTTGGAGTTCCTGCTTTTAGCTTGTGAATGGTCTCCACCGATATTCAGCTTTGAGTTCTTCCGGAGGCTGCAGGTTCTCAAAGCGACATCCACCAGCTAAGAAGGGTGGTCCAAACTGTAATCATACATTTCTAGGCTGTTCCAATGTATTCATTCATTTGTTCAACAACTAATGAGTGTCTACCATGTGGCTAGGCACTCAATAAGATACTGGGTATAATCAAGTAAAAATATGAACATAATCTCTGTCTTTATGGAGCTTTAAAATACAATGGAA
The DNA here is from genome assembly GCF_922984935.1 of Meles meles. Classification (NCBI taxonomy): domain Eukaryota; kingdom Metazoa; phylum Chordata; class Mammalia; order Carnivora; family Mustelidae; genus Meles; species Meles meles. The sequence continues at coordinate 84,659,879 of NC_060070.1, forward strand.
GAGATGCACTGTAAACAAATAATCAACAGCAGCAAATACTCATAAATGGCTGTGAAGAAAATGAATACATTATCTCAGGGAGTGAGGTGTAAGCCAAAATAAATACAAGGGGTGCCTGGGTGGCTTAGACGGTTAAGTGTCTGCCTTCAGCTCTGGTCATGATCCCAGTATCCTGGGATCAAGCCCCACTTCCGACTCCTGGCTCAGCAGGAAATCTGCTTCTTCTCTCCCTCTGCCTCTCCCCCATCATTCTCTCTCTCTCTCTCTCTCTCTCTCTCTCTGTCTCTGTGTGTGTCTCTCTGTCTTGAACAAATAAATAAAGAAAATCTTTAAAAAAATTGTTTAAAAAAATCAAATACAAGAAGGTTGAAAAACCTCCAATATCAACATCTGCAAGGTAAATAAAATAATGTCTTTACACTTTTTCAACTTTGAGTCCAACACAGCAAACCGGGCAAGAACGAACAGGTTTCTTGCCAATGCAAGCATCTATTGTGTGCAGAATGTTTCTTTGGGAATGTGGGGATATTGGGGCACAGTTTGTAAATTACTGAAAAAAATATTTTTACAAATTAAGTAGTATTTATTTACCATAGAGAAAAGGGATCCAAGTGGTTGATTTGCACTATGTCTAAACACAGGAAAAAAAAACAACAACAATGAACTGAACAGTAAGACATTCACTCAATCAACAAACTATATCAATAGCACTGAAGTGGTGATATGGCAGATTTGTTTTTCCACTAAATTTATAGTTTATTTCGATATTAAAAATGGCTTTCAAGCACATGCAGCTTGTTATGCAAAGGATCAAATCCGTTCAGTTTTTTAATAATGCCACTAAAAATAAAATATGGTTTGCAATAGGAGAGATTCAATTAATACATAAGAGAAAAGTGAGGCGATGATTGGCTACTAAAGTAGATCTGTCAGGATTTTGATTTTCTTGCCTATTTTACAATTAGTTACGGGATAGGCAAAAGAAGTACTTTTGTAAGTGGAACAGTAATAGCAGAAAGGAAAAGATCATGACATGCTGCATTAACACACCATGTGGGACCACACAATGTCAATCTAAACGGTAACCTAAAATAATCAAGTTCTTCCCTTCAGCGAGAGGGGAACCCCCCCCACACACACACTTCCAAGGGACAAGAAAATGTTTTATTATTATTTTTTTTAAGATTTTATTTATGGGGCGCCTGGGTGGCTCAGTGGGTTAAATCCTCTGCCTTCGGCCCAGGTCATGATCCCGGGGTCCTGGGATGGAGCCCCGCATCGGGCTCTCTGCTCGGCGGAGAGCCTGCTTCCTCCTCTCTCTCTGCCTGCCTCTCTACCTGCCTCTCTGCCTACTTGAGATCTCTGTCTGTCAAATGAATAAATAGAATCTTTAAGGAGAAAAAATACTAGCAGTCTTCCCTTTAAAAAAAAAAAGATTTTATTTATTTATTTGACAGACAGAGATCACAAGTAGGCAGAGAGGCAGGCAGAGAGAGAGAGGAAGCAGGCTCCCCACGGAGCAGAGAGCCGGATGTGGGGCTGGATCCCCGGACCCTGAGATCATGACCCAAGCCAAAGGCAGAGGCTTAACCCACTGAGCCACCCAGGCGCCCCAAGAAAACATTTTAATAACAGTATCTTTTATATGATTTGTGGGAAAACTACAAAGGAAATAACTCTGAAAAATGAACACCTGGCCTGTTCTGTGGTAACTGATACAGTCTATTTCTCTTGCTTAGCTTCACCAGGAAATAACTATCCTTCACTTCCTTTTGTGGGAAGTAGGGGAAGTAGGTCCAGGGTCCTTAGGGTAGTGATCCAGTCGTCTTCTCTGAGATGGATGAGAAGAGATTTGTGGGTAATAACTGTTCACATAATCTTTTGGCTGGTGGTGTTAAATGCTGATGTGTATCAAGCAAATAATGAAGTTGTGCCTAGTGAGGATGGTTCGAGTTACGAATGGGTAGCAACAAAGGCTGGATCATTATCTCAGAAAACATTCTTGGGTTTTCTGGGAAGAGAGGCTTAAATCGAAGACAGTGTTTTTAACTTTTCTGGGGGTAACAGGCCCATTGATGAACAGATAAAAGGACCGAATGCTCCCCCCAGAATAATCCACATATGCGTGTTCACTGAAAATTTTTACACAATTTTAAGGGATTGACAGACTTCCATGAACTCCATCCACAGATTTCCAGGGATTCCCTGAGTAGGATAATATCTCTTAATCTCTTATGTTGCATATTAAAAGAAGTTAATGACCCTATGTTAAAACCATATACGAAATGAAAAAAAAAAAAACGCTAGGAGAGAAATTTTAATTAATCAGAGAAGATGACATAGGGTGGAACAGAAGTGTTGCAGTGATAAATGAGAATTCAGTATAGAATGGCACAGTGAGGAAATACTGAAACAAGACGGGTAAAGGCAGGGAACCTGATAGGGGAACGATTGCAAGAGGACCAAAATTTGATTGTTGTTTTATATCCTTGCTAAGAACCATCTCTGATCTTATGGATCTATTTGAAATCCAACTAAATGCAATAAAATGCTTAGCTACACAGTCAGTGGGGTTCACTGGGAATTTAGGCCTTTGCCATGTAATTTTACCCTTTGCTGAAGTTTTACTGAACTTTGTGATTTACAGGACAATAGATTCTTCCAGCACTCCCTGCTGCTTATGCAATATGCACTGATACTTGATTTTTGCAAGTGAATAATAATAATAGACTACAAAAATGCTGATCATATCTAGCATGTCCTCTGGCTCATGTTGGCTTACTGGGGCTTATCTGCTATGACCTCATTGATGACTTGTTAAAAAGATCACACTGAGCAATACACTTGCAATGTTGCCCAATATATGACAAAACTCATTTTTTTCAGAAAGACAATAAATTGTAAGATGTGCAAAGACCTATCAAACCCCATCAGCCCTACAAAAAGTGTCTGTCTAGTGGAAGATGTAATAGTTAAGCACACAAAAAATGAGGAAAGAGTAAGAAGAGTAAGTAAACATAGAAAACATCAGCACAATAGATGGCAGGTGAAAGCACCTAACCATGGGATTCTGGGCTCAGTCCTGAGCAGTTGTGTTCTTACGGCTACGATCTCCTGTTACAACTACTTGATAAGGGATTCTTGCGAAAGAAACATAAGGAACATACAAAAGCACTCAAATTTCACGTTAACCAAATAAAATGTCGTTTTGGTATTGTGCTTTGAATACCTGCTTCTTGTAGCTAAATATATTCTTGTTTGTGCAGCCCTGAAAAAAAAAAAAAAATAACTACCAGCCACGGACAACACAGACAGACGGATCAGAACAAATTCTTAAACTCTGTCTTCTCTGCAGGCTGTAGATCCTGGCTTCCCCCTGCCTAACGCTGGGGTGGGCTTCTTTCGTTTTAGGGTGAGCATGCTGAGCTGTTCCGTCAGGCCGGCTGTGTGCAGGCAGAGCAGTCACTGCCTGGCTCGTGAAGTCCAGAAGTCCCCCTACGAACCCCAGCCATGCTGGACCTCCCTGCAATTCCTCCCGCAGGTAACTGAAATCCATTGTTTACATCGATTCCTCTAATTTTGAAGATGGTTCTGTTTTAAAAACCTCATTGTGGATGCAAATAATACTGTGGTGTCATTATCAGTATGAAATGTAACAAAGCAGAAAGGAGGACTGTGGAGTTAGAGTGGGCGGATGGACAGATGTCGTAGCAGGAGAGGATGCGCACATGCTAAGAACTGACAGGTGTCCAACTTACTGACCAGAAGTTTCTTAGAGTGTTGATGCCATACTGTGAGCCTCAGGCCACAGAGGACCATTTCCAGCCTGACCTGCACCAGTCTGCACCGCAGCCTTTCAGGTTTGGGGGTGTGGGTGGGGGTCAGTCCACCATCAGTGCTGTGATGACAGAACAGAGCGTCCCTACTCACTGAGTATATGTCCCTGCTGTACTTGTCTAAGCAGGGCAATGGTGTCTCTAGGAGAATTATGTGGGTGGTGCTCTCACTTCCAGACTATTCCTCTTAAATAATATTAACCAGATAGTGCTTCACATCAAGATAGTTACAAAGAAATACAGAACCTTGAGATCAAAAGGAGGAAAGAACTACTGCCATCAGTAATTCATCTCTCACACTTTCTTCAAGAGTTTTTAATCCTTCAGAAACTGTGGGGTTTTTTTAGTATTTTATTTATTCGATAGAGAGAGACAGAGTGCACAAGCAGGGGGAGCAGCAGACAGAGGGAGAAGCAGACTCCCTGCTGAGTGGGGAGCCTGACTTGGGACTTGATCCCGGGACCTGGAATCATAACCTGAGCCAAAGGCAGATGCTTAACGGACTGAGCCACCCAGGCACCCCTAGAAACTGTTGTTTTAAAAAGATCTTTTGGATTAGTAATAGTTATTGCTGTTATTACATATCAAACATATGCAAGTATTTTGATTTTTTTTAAAGATTTATTTATTTATTTGACAGAGAGCGCGAGCAAACACAAGCAGGGCGAGCAGCAGGAAGAGGGAGACGCAGACTCTCCGCTGAGCAGGGAGCCTGATATAGGACTTGATCCCAGGACTCTGGGATCATGACCTGAGCTGAAGGCAAACACATAACTGACTGAGCCACCCAAATGCCCCTGCAACTGTTTTTAATAGTAGAAAATATGTAGTAACGGTAGACTCAAAGTTATGGCTAAAAGTGCTGTCCATAATTCACAACTAAACCTTGAAAATGACAGAAACTGCAACAGTGGAGAGAATATGTCCAGTGGCATTCTGAAGTAATGGATAGATTGTATCTTCCTTCAAGCCTAACTCAATAATGATCTAACTTCTAGGGAGAAGATAACCAACCAGTGGTGCTGTTCCAAGCGTCGTCACTGCCACTAGGCACGCATTTATGGTGTTTGAGAAAGAGCTCCGAGCCATGCCGACTGTAGAACTCCAAAGAATTAGTAACTTTCAGTTGGGTTTTGGTACAGGGAGGGTGGGAGCTGCTATGTTCTGAATGTTTTATGTCTTCTTAAAATTTATATAATGAAACAGAACCCCAAAGACTTCGTTATTGGGAGGTGGGGGCTTTAGGATATGATTACATCATGAGGGCAGAGCCCTCCTGGCTGGGATTAATGCTGATCTAAAAACAATCTCGAGAAATCTCCCTGTCCTCTTCTACCATGTGAGATTTATAGCAGGATCTCACCAGACATTGAACCTGCCAGTGCCATGTTCTTGGACTTCCCAGACTCAAGAATTGTGAGATAAATGTTTGTTGATTATAGGCCACCAGTTTATGGTATTTTTGTTGTAGCAGCCCTAATGGACTAAGATAGGAGTTAATTAGTGAATGCCTAGGAGAATACGGAGCTTTACAAATCAATTCAGTTCAAGTCTCAAAATGTACTGTGAGAAAGAATAGCTGCCTACCTATTTTATAAATTAGAAAATTATTGTTCAGAAAAGGTTAGTAACTCATTCATGTCACACGCTAAGTAATGGGCCGAGCCAACCAGTCTGTCTGTTTCCAAAGTCTGAGTTCTGTCTGCCATACAACACTGCATTTTATAGGATGAGGGCTTGCAAAACCTTTTTTTCCTACCTTCAGAAGTCTGATTTATAGAAGTAGATATTTCTACTTAGATTATATTTACTAAAATAAGCAAATGTGATTTATCTTTAATTTTTGTCAGATAACAAAGTCCCTAAATATTGTTAAAATTGCAACCAAAGAGAAATCATTGGTCCAACTTTGTCACCGAGTTTTCAAATAAATGTCAGGTTTGAGCAATAGGGTCACATGAGGGTCATACCTTCAGAATCACTCTGAGTTATTTAATACCCATTACATACTTTTGCTGGACAATGATCTGAACTTATTATTTTTTATTATATTTTTGCCAAAATCATGTTTGAATTTGTAACAAAGATAACTGAGCCAAAAAAACCTGCACCAATAAAAACAAATATATCCAACTGCACACATTCACATGCACAAATGAGTAATAAGATTACGAGGGGCAAAATGCAATTATTATACATTTGAAGAGATTTCAAACCCATGTATATTAAACTTTCTGAACAACTGAAGTTAACTGGTTTGGATCCTAAGAGGAAATCCTGCTAATGGTAAAAATGTAGGACTTAAGGAACATTGGACATTGTGTGAGGAGCTGTGACCTCTCCACTCTTTGGTTCATGTGACCCCACATGTCAATAGAACATAAAAACACTGTAATGAAAAACACTGTAATAGTCATTGTACTCTTTTATCTTCTGAAATGTCTCTAAACATGTCTGCAACCCATCAACAACCTGGCTGTATGGGGTTTGGAACTACCTACCCATGATATATTCCTTCTTAATCCAATGTCTAGGAAAGACTGATTTTAAAAAGGTAAGTTATAGTTTTTAACTTTTTCTTAATGGTTCCTAAGTCACTGAGGTGTATCGATCCTGTTAGATTCTAAAGGAAATCCATTAAATCAAGTTAGCTCAGATTCTTAAACATTTAAGAACATGTAAATTAAAATTCATTCCAAATTTATAAAAATAAAATCCACAGACTATGGCAATGTCGACAATCTGTGACAGACCTTTCTTGTTCAAAGCCAAACACTGTATCAGGTAAGTTTTGTCTCAAATTTAGTTTTGCCCATTATCACCAAAACTATTTATTTCTAACATATGTAAACTAGAAGTGATAAATACTTACACTTAACTGAATTTCATTTTTTCTAAATAGAGTTTTACTGGAAAAACAAAAGCAGAATGCTATTTTTCTAAACAGTTTATAAATGACACTGAAGCTTTTGGGCTTTGAATGCAAGACCTTTTGGAAACGCAATACGGTCCATGCCTGAAGTGGGAAGCATTTCCCAAACTGCTCCCTTTTGAAGATTCTATATTCTACTTCAAAAGAAATGCCAACATGACCCCAAAGCCCTTGACATATCAGTAAAGTAAAAGAATACTAAACCAGAGAAGACCTGTATTTCTAATTCTATAATTTTTTTCCTACCATGACTGCTAGCGTCCATTTCCAAGAATGGAATGGTAGAGTCTGATATGTTCTTACTGGTGAGGAACTGTTTTGACTATCATCAAGCGTCTGAAAACTGAATGTTTCCGGCCTTTGACACTGCCCTATACCTTACATGGTGTTTACAGGTGAAATAGAAACCCTGTTGTTGGCACTCTGTGAGCTCAGTGATTCCTAAGAACTCACATGAACAGAGCAAATGGGATTGAAGCATGGCACTATTGATGATACCAGTGACCTGCCTTGGGAGTACTCTTGCTGCCTCCCAGCCTTGCCAGACCCCTGATGACTTTGTGGCTGCCGCTTCTCCAGGACATATCATGATTGGAGGTTTATTTGCCATTCATGAAAAAATGCTGTCCTCAGAAGACTATCCCAGACGACCAGAAATCCAAAAGTGTGTCGGGTGAGTAAAGTGTCGAAGAACACATTTAGATTTCCTGATTATACTATAACACTAAGGCATGTAAGCATTCACTTGTATTAACACCTAAAATTATTTTAATAAAATTTAAATTCTTATATTTTTAAGTTGCATAGAGTTAGTCTTGTAATCCTTCCTTAAAAGAGAAATATATCAGCACCGTATGTATAATCAACCTCTAAGTGCAGAGGTAGTGAATGCTTTCCCTTAATATATGTATTTAGATTTGGCTAAAAACAAACAACCCCTGAAGTCACTTGAGAAAACCAATTAGGAGACACCATAGACTATCCATTACAAACATACATAGCATGTTTCTATTTATATTATATATATATTTATTATATACTAATATTAATGTATACGAATTTATATTACACTATCTATTTATAGTATGTATTGTTCATGTTTATATCCCCCACAATATGCATTTTGTTTTAGATATAAATGCATTATTTAGTGTTTTGTTTAAAATGGGCTACATTTAAAATTTCTCTCTATACTAGCATTTTGTCAATGCTGCATTCCTTTCATTCTTGAAATAATTAAATTCCTTCATGATAAATTAAGACTTTACTTCAACTTAACGGGTTCCATCTTCTGTGATGAACGCTTTTCACTGAAAGTTTGACTACAGAAAAAACATGGCACAGTGTACTATGGGAAAGTAAAGCTGGGCAGAGGATGTTACAAATGGATTTTCTTTAAGGAGAGCAGGATATTTGAATTCTAATTTCAGTTTGGGAAAAAACTTACTCTGTAGATTTAGGCAAATCACTTAAACTCTTTGAGTTCCAGTTTCCAGTTTTCTCTTTTGTGAACGAAGGGCCCGGATAACTTCTAAGGACACAGGTAGCATCAGCTTCTGTTCCTATGGCAATGTGTTTGCCATGCTTCCTTCCACTGGGAAATCCTGCTTTCTACCTTGACGTTTTTGTATGTAAATTTGACCTTCTTTTCCCCCCTCTCTTTTTTTCTTTCTGTATCAAAAAATATTTAGCAACTCCTCTAGGAATGCTGTCAGATAAATGTGGTTCCACATCACACTAAAATTCCTTCCTGGCATTTGCCCTAGAAGTTGGGCACTTTGAGCTACTGTCTTTTTAAATGCTGATTATCAAAAATACCAGCAAATGCCTCAAGATAAATAATGAAGATTTTCAGAGCACTGAATGGGTACCCAAAGAAGATTTGAGGCCCACAATTACAGGCCAACAATTAAGGATGGAAAATATGAAAAAATCATTGATCTAATAAATTTATTCTGGAAAAAAAATTGAATTGAACTTCCTTCACCTTATTGACACTCCTTAAGAGAAACAGTATTCACTCAGCATCAAACAACTATTTATTAAGGGCCTACATTATCAGGCCCTCTTCTAGGCACTGGGATACCAAAGTGAATATACCAAAAAGGTTTAGATTCTCATGGAGCTAACATGGGGGGGGACCCTGAAAATATACATTTTAATTGTCATACAATGCATTATTTTTGTTATGATTCATTACTTAACTTTTCTCTCCTTTTTCTTTCTTTAAATTAAAAACTTAATGCTGATTTGCCAAACTTCACTTTTAGATAGTCTCCAATGACAAATAATATTATTAAAATACTTTAATTTATCGTAATTCAATGAACTAAAAGGACACTTAAAAATACTAAAACCCTGAACAATAATATTCTTCCCTATGAATGGATAAAGATGTGGTGTGATGGAATATTATTCAACCATAAAAAAGAACGAAATCTTGCCATTTGCAACAACATGGATTAGTCTAAAGAGTATAATGCTAAGTGAAGTAACTCAGTCAGAGAAAGACAAATACCATATGGTTTCCCCTATTTAGAAACAATCGAACAAAGGAAAAATAAAGAGACAAACCAAAAAGCAGACTCTTCACTACAGAGGACAAACTGATGGCTAACAGAGGGAAGGTGGATGGGGTGGGAGGGAATGGGTGAAATAGGTGAAGAGAATTGTAAGAGTATACTTACCATGTCAAGCAGTGAGTAAGATATGGAATTTTTGAATCACTATATTGCACACCAGAAACTAACATAACACTGCATGTTAACTATACTGAAATTTAACATAATAATAATAATGTTCTCCTTAATTTGTTTTAAAAAATTTGAATCTTTACTATATATTAGGCAGTTTGTAATCTTTTATATACAGTGGTTGATGACATAAACTGAACAGTAAATCAGTAACCAAGCAACTCAGTGCCCCGAAGTCATCGCAAATCAGAAGTCAACTGGAAAACCCACTGAAAGAGGAAATAGCTATGTTTCATAACTCAAGTGTGCACTTTATCTAGGAGAAAGCTGCTGAACTTATACCCACAGCCTGTTTTATATGTGATTCTGAAGTCTTATTAATCTGGTTTCCAGCCACAAAAGCCAGGCTAGTGAATCTAAAGAGCAGATACTTGGACAGCAATAAGATGGTGACATCTAACTATAAAAAAGAGCAAATACCAAACAGATCCTCGTACTGCAGAATACTAAACTGAGTATTCAAATGATCCCAAAATTAATCAAGAAAAAGTTAAATCCTGTTCCACAGACCCCATTTGAGAAACTATATACCCTTTAGAAAGGTTTCCATCAAGAACTATTTTTAAATAAATGAAGTTTAGTGGAGTTTATCCTTTAAGAGGTAAGCTTTACTGACCCAGAAATCATCTATTTTAAAGCAGATGTGTGAATAAAATAAGTTACCATCATAACTTATTGTGTGAGTATAACACACATCGTAACTTATTATCACATCATAACTTATGTGAATAAAATAAGTTACCATCATAACGTCTATAGAAGAGTTATGTTCTGATTTTAAAAAAAAAACCTTGTTTCCCAACAGCTTTGAAATATCAATTTTTCTTCAAGCTCTTGCCATGATTCATAGCATTGAGATGATCAACAATTCACCACTATTATCTGGAGTCACACTGGGGTACGAAATCTATGACACCTGTACCGAAGTCACAGTGGCAATGGCTGCCGCTCTGAGGTTTCTGTCTAAGCTCAACTGCTCCAGAGAGATGGTGGAGTTTAAGTGTGACTATTCCAGCTACATGCCAAGAGTTAAGGCTGTCATAGGTGCTGGCTACTCGGAAATAACGATGGCTGTCTCCAGGATGCTGAATTTACAGCTCATGCCGCAGGTGGGTTTTGTGTTACCACGGACGTTGGTTTTGAGCATATTCTTTATTATGAGAGGGTCAGGGCAACCTGGGAAACCAGTTAGGGAGTTGCTTGTACTTTAACCTTTCTTTCTCTTCAGTCAAAGAAGGCATGGTGCCCTCTTCTGCATGGTATAGTGGACAGAGCACTAAGGGAATATAATCTCCCCCTCAATCTGTCAGATCGAGTTTCTGAAGGTTCTCAGCAGGATTCAGATAAGACTGAAAACTCTGAGGGCCGCCTCAACTGCCTTGTTTCTGAAATAACATCAGTTGGGTACTATGAGGAAAACTGAACAGAGACTAAGGGGTAAGGGGACAGGCAGGTCAAGACACACTTCCTGAAACTCAGATGAGAAGGGACAAGCAAGGGAAGATGAGGAGAAGAGGACAGCATCTACACTGAGAACACAGTACATCTACACTGAGAACACACTGAGACCAAGAGGAAATGTCCAAAGAATAACAAAAGGTAAATACAGCTAGATCAGGGGTATAGAAAGGAGTTCAGTAAGAAGTGTATTTGCAGAGATACGCAAGGGCTGGTCATTCAGCATCTTATAAGCTGTAGTATAATTTGCATTTTCTTCTGAATATGATGGGAAGTTTTGAGCAGGGACTATGGAACTAGGTAATCTCCTTGTAATGAAAGCCAATAAATACTCAGAAAGTAAGCAAAAAGGCCTCTTAAGACCAACATCAGAGAACCCTTCACTAGAGTCCTGCACACTCTACTCAGAGTCCAGCAAGTCCCCTTAGCTTGTATTTTGAACGAACTTCCCTTCTCATCACATTGCTTTGTGACTCGCTGGCCAGTGCTTTCTAGGCTCTAGGAAGATTGGAAGCCAAAAGTTAGAAAGGAAGAAGAGTTATAATCAGATTATCAAGAAATAGCCATCTGATAGAAGAGAATAGATAGAAAAAAATATATATATATATGTCAGTAACTGCATAAGAACTTAGAATATCTAACTTTCTGGAGTTAGAGTCAGTAAGAGCACATACCCATGAAAGACTCTAAGAGTTCCATTATCTAGCCCAGTGAAATTGATTTAAAAAAATAAGTTTATACCCAAAATGACAAAACAAAAGAATTATTTCCCCAAAGAGCTCAGAGATAAGGCTTTGGCTCAAATTTTCTAGACTACGTATAATGCTAGTTAGCTGATAAGTAAGAAAAGTAGACTATTTTCAACAATGATTATGGCATGTAAAAACATAATCTCCATGATCGACAACACTAGACAACACAAAAGGAAAGAGGACTACTCGCAGGGAACACTAATTTTACTGAAGTCCAGGTGTCAAACGGAGATGAGCCTAGCAATGCCAGGTATAAAATGAGGTCTGCATAGCAATGTCATGGTAGTTAGGTTTAGTCAATGTTCACCATGTGCCAAGGTGAAGGTGAAGAATGTAAAGAATGTAAAAACAATTTAGGAAAAGATTACAGAAATTCACAGAAATGAAAAAGCATATGAACAGCCACCTGGAGTTCATCAACACCATGACTAAATGATTCTGTCAATTTCCAGGTGAGTTATGAATCAACTGCAGAAATCCTAAGTGACAAAATTCGCTTTCCTTCATTTTTACGGACTGTGCCCAGTGACTTCTATCAAACTAAAGCAATGGCCCACCTGATTCAGAAATCTGGATGGAACTGGATCGGCATCATAGCCACAGATGATGACTATGGACGACTGGCCCTCAACACATTTGCAGTTCAGACCGCAACAAATAATGTGTGCATAGCTTTCAAAGAAGTTCTCCCAGCCTTCCTCTCAGATGACACCCTCGAAGTCAGGATCAATGAGACACTTGAGAAAATCATAGCAGAAGCCCAGGTTAATGTCATTGTGGTATTTCTGAGGCAATCCCATGTTTTCAATCTCTTCAGTAAAGCTATAGAAAGAAATATAAATAAGATCTGGATTGCTAGTGATAATTGGTCAACGGCCACCAAGATTACCACCATTCCCAATGTTAAAAAGATTGGCAAAGTTGTGGGGTTTGCCTTTAGAAGAGGGAATATGTCTTCTTTCCATTCCTTTCTTCAAAATCTGCATGTATTTCCCAGTGAGAATAACAAGGCCTTACATGAATACGCCATGCTCTTGTCTGCCTGTGCCCATGTCAAGGACAGTGATTTGAGTCAATGCATTGCCAACCACTCTCAGGGGACTTTGGCCTACAAGGCTAACGAGGATATAGAAAGGAACTTCTCCCTGAGAAATGATTTCCTGTGGGATTACACCGAGCCGGGACTTGTTCACAGTATCCAGCTCGCGGTTCTTGCCCTTGGTTATGCCATTCGGGATCTCTGCCAAGCTCGGGACTGTCAGAACCCCAACGCCTTTCAACCATGGGAGGTACTCACTCACACATCTGAGAAAATTCCCCTACAGTCATATCTTTCCTTGCTTTAATTTGCAGATATTTATATTAACTGCTCTTAATTGTATTGCTTTTGTAAGTAGATACCCTCAGCATCTGAACAGCCTGCATTTCTATCATTAGTAGTTCTTTGTTCTTGAGAATTGTTATTTTGCCTTCACTATTACACTGACCCACTAAAATGGTGTTCTTTAATTTTCCAAGAAGATCCAGTTGATAGTATTTTCCATGAGTTTATGGATTTGTATCTGATCTTATAGTATTTCAATGCTTTCATATGAATTATCCCTTGTAATGCTCTTGAGAAACATGAGACCAGCCATGTTTAATGGTCCTTTTTATTATTACTAAATCTTACCAATAAGGAAACTAAAGCTAGAAAGCACTAGAAATATGACTCTAGTCTGGGCCTTCTGCCTCCATGCCCTTTGTTTTTCATGGTATCTCTGGTGGTTTATAGTCTTTATAGCCTTCAGGTATAACTCTCAGGACAGTCTTCCTAGACTCCACTCTTTCTCAAATGAATGTTAATTAGATCAGTCATCACAATTCTTATGATATCTCAGGTTGAAATGAGCTGCAAATTCTGGGTAAAGGAAGTCTTTTCCTTTCTTCTCTTTGATTAGTTTATAGAAACTCAAATTCAAGCTTAATGTGACCCTTTTTAGTGAAAATTTTCCACTGTGTTTTTTAAATGCCGATAAAAAGATATTTAAAAGCAAATTGTTGCTTTATATGAAGATAAATTTTACTCATTAAAACAGATTTCTCAGGAGTGTGTACTCAAAGACAAGGTTGTTTGTCTTGATACAGAATCATGTTCCAAAAATACAGTTATTATAAATGCGTAAAGGAAAAAGAAGGTGAAAGGAGGTAAGACTCAATTCTTACCATATACATGAGTTCCAGGACAGGCTATTTCTACATTTGTCATTTTCATTTTAAACACTCCCAAACACACAGTCCAAGGTCTGAGGTCATCAGCTTACATTTTAGGTGGATCATGAGACGATCATAGGGTGTTTCAAATTGGTCATTTTAAAACCAGTTTTGATCTTGTAAATGCAAGGCAAAAAAACTAATAAAGATGTAAGACTAGAGATTGGAATTTTTTAAAAATTAAAACTATCTTTTTAAAATATATACATTTATGTCTAGCTATTTTAAGATATCTGTTTGAAAGCACACTCTTTGGAATGTAAAATTTTAGTGAGGGATTGGTAAAAACTGAAAATTAAGTGAACCACAATAATGAAACCATTACACAGAATTTTTGGAATGAGAGGTTGAGGAGTAATAGAGAGAAATTAGACAATCCTATAGACAGATAGGATAAAGGGGAGGAGACATAAAGAGCCTCATAAGGAAAGAGAAATTCAGATAGAGCTATTGATCCACTAAAGATCTGGGAAACTATTTTAAATCAGGAATAAACCTCAAACATTCTGAGGAAAAGACTTGAGAAAGTATAATCGGAGCAGAGTCTTCTAAAATGTTTTATTTAAACAGTAGGGGTCTGGGGTTGTTCTTTATTCCCCCTGGGAGCCTGGTTATCTAGAAACAAACAAAAAAAGATTGGAAAGGAGGAATATCTGAGTGACTCGCTCCTTTGATCACAATGTGAGTGAACCACATCTGTGCCACATTCAGTGGGACAAATAATGCAGACAATTGCCTTTTTATGAAGAAATCTCCACACACTTAAAGTTTAAAAGATCAGCAATATTTAAGGTCACTAATCAAAGATACATTCTTAAAGATTATGTTGACCCCTGGTAAAATTCACACATATTTAAATATTACTTTCTAAATAATTTTACATTCAAATAACTTTAAAGAAGTTTCTCCCAATATTTGGGGGTAGCTCATACTTTGGCTCCACATTTGGCAACATCTGTGGGCAGGATTCAGGAATGGTGCAACAAGAATTGTTTTACTTCAACAGATTTTTAATGTTACTCAGATGTGCGTGACGATACCACCTTCTTGTTGTGACCAGTGATTTGGGGGTTTTTGTTTCCTTTACTTGTGATGATGTAGAAAGTAGTAAGTGATATATGTGGGATGACAGAATGTCTAATAGTCAAACTTCTTTTTTTTATTTTATTTTTAAAGATTTTTATTTATTTATTTGACAGACAGAGATCACAAGTAGGCAGAGAGGCAGGCAGAGAGAGAGAGGAAGGGAAGCAGGCTTCTCGCTGAGCAGAGAGCCCGATGTGGGGCTCGATCCCAGGACCCTGGGATCATGACCTGAGCTGAAGGCAGAGGCTTTAACCCACTAAGCCACCCAGGTGCCCCTAATAGTCAAATTTCTAATTCATACATTGATTTAGCAAATATTTATTGGATGTCTCAATGTTCTAGGAATTGTGTTGAATGTTAGAAATATTCTGGAAAACAAGATGATTCTCTTCCTAAAAGAGTCATCTGTCTACTGGTGTATACTATCAAATAATTAAGGAGCTGATTACAATGCAGAATGATACATTACTATGTTTCATAGAGACACAAAATGGTAGAGAAGCACATAATGGAGGAAACCAACCTGGCATTAACAATTTAAAGAACATTCCCCAAAGATCATGACATCTCTGGAGAAGATGATGGATGGGCAGGAGTTAGCCAGGACAGAAATACTCCAAGAAGGGAGAGAAAACATGGCATAAGGGATAAGGAAATAGTGCCAAAGAATCGTTTTGTTTTTTTTGTTTTTTTTTTTTTTTTTGTGGAAACTACAGGTAAATTAAAGCAGAGAGATTAGTGAGGGATCCATCATTAGGACCCAATCAATCAGAGCATCTCAAATTTTGATATGCAGCTGAATTGCCTGGGAATCTTGTTATCATGCATATGCTAATTCGGTTACCACTGGGGGGATACCTGAAAGTCTGCCCTTTAATATCTCTCAGGTGATGCTGATACTGCTGGTACAGGGACTTCCTTTCAACAGAAACTCTGCAAACACTGTTTAAAGGTTTGGACTTGATAGAGCAAAGGGGAGTCAATTAAAGATATTTTTAGACAGGAAAGTGTCGTGATCTGCTTTCCACTGCAGAAATAGCATTTCATTTCCACTGTGGCGTGCACTGATTAGCAGGTCACAAACCTAGAGGTGGAAGGACCAACTTGGCAATCGAGGCATAAAATAAGGATGGCTTACACTCCAGGTACAAGTACTGCAGGTATTGTGTGTGACAATATGGATGGAGACACACATATGTGGGTGTTTAAAAGGAAGGATGAAGAGCATCTGGAGATAGAACAGGGCAGACGAAGAGAAGCAAAGATGTTGCAAGCGATTCCACACTTGGACAACTGATACCATTTATCGAGATGGAAACAAAAAAAAGTATATGTCTGGTGGGGTGAAGTATGAAGTATTCTGTTTTGGAGATGTTGAATTTGAAGAGTTTCTGAGACATTCAGCTGTAGCAATGGCAGTCAGATACTAGTCCAGAAGTCAGAAGAGACATGTGCTTAGGAGATGGTGATTGTGAAGTAATAGGAGAATCATAACTAATAATTTTTAAAAGATTTTATTCATTCATTTAAGAGAGAGAGAGAAAGAGTGAGCAAGAGAGAGCATGAGCAGGGGGGAAAGGCAGAGGGAGAAGGATGCCAACCCAGGGCTCAATCCCAGGACCCCAGGATCATGACCTAAGTAAGCCTAAGGCAGATGCTTAACTGACTGAGCCCCCAAAACTAATAATTTTTAAGGGCTATTATAGTAGGCATTGACAGATATCACCCCTAATCTCCATAATATTCTAGTAGGTCCACCGTTTCATGCTCCTTACACTCCATCCTAAAGAAGTAACAAAAGGAAATGTTACTGGTAACCAATACTTGCAGCCATTTAGAGATGAAGGGGACCTCCCCAATAAGGGTCTGGCTCAGGTAGCAGTGAGATTGCCCCAACCTTAGTCCAGGGTGCTATCCACTATAGCATGGAAAACTTCTTGAAAGAAGAAGGCATGGGTTGAGCACCAGACAGAGATGCAAGGCTGTGTCCTCTGAACTCGAATT